>NW_006285917.1:584393-584627 GCF_000327345.1 Myotis davidii
CGCGCTCGCCCGTCGGCCCGCACCTCGGCAGCGGCTTCCGGACCCCAGACCCCCAGTCTCGGGCCTCGCCCTCTCCCCGTTTTAATTACGTGATTGATTTTCGCTTGGGCCGCCTCGAGACGCCTCTGCCTCCGACTGGTTTTAATCTCCCGGTTCCCTTTTTGTCTCTCCGGGTCCTCCTGCCGGGCTGGGCTGCGAGTCAGAAGCCGCCCCTGGGGCGCCTCGGCGGGCGGG
>NW_006285917.1:584672-584885 GCF_000327345.1 Myotis davidii
CCTCCGGGCTCGGGGGCCGCCCGCCGCGCGGGGCTCCGGGCTGCGGTCCTGCCTGGATTGCCGGGGGCTCCATTATTCTCTACCGGGGAGCGGCCGCGTTGAATGATCGCCGCAGCCTGGGGCCGGGCCGGGCCGGCTGCCCGCGGGCTGCCTCCTCCTCGCCCCGGGAAGGGGTGTGAGGGGGTCTCTGCCCGGGACCCGCGGGGGCGCAGC
>NW_006285917.1:585025-590244 GCF_000327345.1 Myotis davidii
CAGGGCTGGGGCTCGGAGCCCCCCACCTGCCCGTGGCCGGTTGTCGGATGTCGCTCCCCAGCCCCACACAGAGGCCTGTGGCGGCGGCCGAAAAACGCGCCGCAGCCCCTGCATCGGAGGGGCTGAAGGTGAGGCCGAGGGAGGGACACAGGGAAGAAATTTTAATTTCTGAGCAGAACAGACTTGGAGTGGGGAGTGGGAGGGGAAGACTTGAAATAAAGAAAAGAAACCCTTTCTCCCACTGTAACCTTTCTTGCCTCCAGACACCCAAAAAAACCAACCCTCTTTTCCTCGCCAAACCGCTGGTGTTCCGCTTAATGTCTCATCTATTTACAACTAATAAACACCTCTCTGATTATTCTCCCACGGTCTGTTCATTCTTTGATCCTTTCCAAGGAGGCCAGCGATGACTTACTATTAGCAGTATTTTATGATTATATTTTTCCCCTGGGGAGAGGAGGGAGTTGGGAATGTCTTTCTCGCTGGGGAAGAAGTTTAGTGAAACTTGAGTTGGTCACAACCTTCTCTCTGTGCCCCTCCACCCCCCTGCCATCTACAACACCCCAACCTCTGCTCCCCAACCTCCTTCCCCTGCAACAATGTTGCTGGGTAAATAAGAGTCCGCCTGCCTGGCTATTAGGATTCTGGAGACGTTGGCATCTGTAGCAATCATTAGTCAAAGCCGAGGAAGCCAAAGGAGCCGAGGAGTTGGACAGAAAAAATCTTGGAAATGATATACAGGAGCCGCGGAGGCATCAATCCCGCCGATAAGAGTGCGGCTGCCGGGAGCAAGGCGGCCGCTTAATTGGGCCCTGGGCACCAAGAACAATTGGGGATGGGGCACCTATGGGTTGGGCAGTGGCCCTGGCACCATTTGGGCACCCTACAAAAATAGCGAGGGGCTTGCCACCCTTTCCCCAATGTCAAAGGCCCAGGTGGGTGGGGTGGGGGCTCTCATGCCTCTGTCAGCGTTGCCCTGGGAGCCAGGAGGAGCTGGGCTGCAGGACTCTTCCCTTTCTTCAGTCCCCTTCTCCTTCGTGGCTCTCTTAGGAGGCGCTGCAGGTTGGGGAGCCTGGGCTGGGATTTCAGATCCCAGGGACAGTCTGGAAAGAGGCTGTGGTCCCTAGAGTGGGTTTTCAGGGGACAGATAATTCAGTTGGACTAGATTTGAAGATAGCCTTGGAAATAGCAACAGCATCACTTGCTTTAATAAGCAAAACATCCAAAAGATACTTGTTCCCTATCCCCACTCTTTATTGATCACAGAGAGAGAGACAGTAAGTTTAATCCTTCCAGACTGAGAGCTCTGCCCCTACATGCATCATGGAACCATCTCTAAACATATGTTCTAATAGTTAAGTTTCTGCAAAGATTGTAAAGATCTCCAAATATTCTGCTTCAATCAATAGCTGTTTTATGAGTGGGGACCCTTACATAAATCTAGATAAATTTTTCAAAATAGAGATTGAGCAACACATGCAGAGTTCTTTCCAAGTGAGAAAAAAACCCCCACCAAATATTCATCTAGATGTTGAGAGAGAGAGAGAGAGAGAGAGAGACTGTACCAATACATCCTAGCATATACATCCAACACTATAGAAGGATTGGAAATGTGCACGCAGGAATTCGACAGAGGACTGTTAATGTTCACTGTGGATCTATAAATCTAGAGATCTATAAATCTGTATTTAAATGTGGAATAGAGAGAGATGTAAAACATACACCCTGTTATAGAGGCATAGAGTGATCTATAAATACATTTTCATGTGTACAGCGGCAGGATTGTTCAGCTCTCTATAAAGACACCTGTATTTTGTGGAGTCCTAGGAATGAGGGCAATTCTCTAATGCTTGTGAGTTTGGGATGCCCGAGCCCAGACTTCTCTGGGACATAAACAAGGGTACACTAGAGCCTGTGCAAATACTAAGAGAGCCCAGGAACTCATATAATCTATAGCCTCATTGCCAGCATGTGGAGACATTTCTCTGGCGGTGGATAGGAGCCCTGATGCCTGGGCCTGAAAACGTCCTGATTTACTGAGCCCAAACTGAGATGGAGGTAGAGCGCTCTTTACTTCTTTTCCCTTTCAGCTCCTTAGCTCCAGGCTCAGGGGAGACCCATGGGAAATTGGGGTGTCTTTAGGAGGGGAAGGTTCATTAACATTACAAAATGGAGCCATGTAGGTAAAATATGATTTTGTTTGCAGAGACTTGGGTCAGAGAGAAATGGGAGAAGGCTGTGAGCTTTCACAGACACCCCTGCACCCATCTTAATTACATAAAACCAGTCACCACAGGCTGAAGAATTTCCTCCATTTATATAGTGCTAGATGGGGACTTTTATATGCTTCAATCCCACCCCTTCTTCTTGAGTTCTCCCCTATACACCTTGTTCCACCTTGTCAAGAAGGAGTCTGGGGCTTAGGAAAGAGGTCACAGGGAGAGCAGAGCCCTGAGGAGTCACGGTATCTACCACCAGGCTCAGAAGCTGATTGCTTGGAAGTTGGTTCCTTTTTAGTTGAGGGGTTTGGGGAACAAGGTCTTTGTGGACAAAAGAAAATGAAAGGCTCCTCGGTTGATTTTTAAATCTGGAACTTTGAGGAGAGGAATCACCAATGAGCTCTTTTCTTATTGGAGGTGGAAAATTTTGGGAGCCCTGGATTTCCTTTTAGTTTTCCTCTTTGGTTTACTGGGGAAAGGGAGGTATAGAGGGGCCCCAGGTGGGCTTGGGGAAGTGCAATCCAATCTTGCTGGCCAGATTGGGGGAGAATGATTTACAAAGCAAAACCTCAGATGCTACTTCCTGAGAAGTCACCAGATCAAAACAGCTCCTCTAGGCTTTTATGACCCAGTCTCTACTCCCAACAGGAAAAGCACCCTCAATAAAACCTTGGCCCACGCCCCTATCCTCTATCCAGAGGAGGGGGAGAGACATAATCTAAAATGAGAGACCTGACCCTTACTTACTACACACACACACACACACACACACACACACACACACACACCCTGGACTTTCTAGGTGACTTTTTAAAGAAGTCTTTACTAGATTTTTCTCTACTGCTTGAGCAAAGAATCAGCCATGAGAGATTTGGAATTTGAGCCTGGAGCAGAGGGTAAGGGTGATTTGATCAGATGAGGGTCTGGCTTCATAGTCCCTTATTATCTTCCAACTCTCCACAACCCAACAGGCCAGCAGGACACTAAAGGTCACCAAGAGCGTGGCTGCCACCATCTGTGGGGGCTGCTCCAGGTTTTGGTTTTCCAGAGAGGCAGAAGGAAGGAAACTGGACAGTTGCCCAGGGCTTGAGGGCAGAGGTGGGGAGGGCAGAACAAATGGTCTCCACGCTGGGTGGGTGGGAAGAATGGGGCAGGACAAGGACTGGGAAGTTGGTTCAAGATTGGTTTACTGTGTGCAGCCTGGGTGTCAGACCTCTTTCATACCATACTTGGGCACATACATATACTTCTGTGTGTTCATGTGTGGTGTTTGGGGCTAGGGGCTGGGAGAAATAGGGATCTTTCTAGGGAAGACCTAGTCTACTCTACCCCTCTGAGAGCTGTGGCATGCACAGTACTGAAGGATCCCAGGGAACTGAGCCCATGCAGGGCCGCGGATCATGGGAGAAATTTCTCTGTACTTGTATCAGGTGTGAAGAAGTAGCTTCCTACCTGCACTGGCTCCCCAGCATGCCCAGGGCCTTCTATTCAACCTCTCCTTGTAGCTTCCAAGGCCTGGCCATCAGAGAATGAACAAGGTGCTGGATTACCTAGTGTAACTTACCCAAGGCCCAAATTTCATCCCCATTTCCCCACACAGTGATTTCTCCTGGGTGTTGCCATTCCCTTTTGCCCTTCAGTGAGCCTTAGGAATGGGAGAGGGAGATGAATCCCAGGGTTCTGTAGGACTCAAGGATCAAGAGATCTCTTATCACCCCAGTTCAGGAGTCCGAATTCCTTTGGCTTCTGGGGCCCCATTAAAGCCCTGGAAGGAGATATTATTAGAACAGACACACCATTCTGGGTTACCAGGACCCATTAAAAGGGGCTGTGATTTTCTTGGCCTTCTAGCAGTTTCATTTCTTCCTTATATTGAATCTCTAACTCAAAGATCCCTGGCTTGGGGTCCTGATTTCCCCCCTTCTCCACCTCAAAGGGCTCCAAGGTCTCCAGACCCACGGAGGTGGAGGCTCAGAGTGGTGCTTGTCTCCTCATCAAAAGAAAATACAGAATTGGAGCCCAGGTTAGAAACTCAGCCCAAAGCAACTACACACAGACAGGCAGAGTCAAAGAGAAAGAAAAAGTTTACATGGATATTAGAAGGGATTGAGCAATAAAATCTCTCTTCTCAGAGCCTGCTTAGACAACCAATGCCCCCTGTCTTTCCCCAGCTTCATGGGATCTGGAAACTCTAGTGTGAGAAATCCACACTGGAGGTGAGGGTTGGTCTCAGACAAGACTACCACACCATCTACCAGGGAAAAAGAATGTGTGTGCTTTCATTCTTAACTCATGAAAGAGTCAATGGAGCAGTGTGATGAAGGTGATGTGGAAAGTGGGGGCTCAATGGTTTCCAGAAGAGCTGCCTTCCCTCTGGCTTCACTTTCTAATCCTTCCCACCTGTGGCATAGTCCCTAAACCAGCCCTACCCAGAAGACAAACAAACAGGAGGGTGCTGACAAAGCCCAGCTCAAACTTATTACCCCTCCCATCCTGCGCCCCTGAGGCTCCTCAGAGGAGGGCTTAGAGGTCCCAGCGGCACAGCCCATCAGAGCTCCCACCCCTCAGTCAGCTCAAGAGGACCAGAGATCAGAAGGAGAAGGGGAGGGGAGGAGAACTCAACCAGAAAATTAACCCTGGAACAAAGTCCTGGAGAGGGGTGGGGGGGATGAGGAGAGAAATACCTGGTCTGAACTCCTGAGTGGGCTGGGTCAGGGCCCAGCCCAAAATGTTTAGGAAACACACACTTCTGTGGTACCTGCACACTCTCTGTGCCATCAAATGCTCTTCCTCAGAAATAGTTTCTCCACCCATTGCTTGTTCCGACCTGACCCATGTACACATAAACATTGAAATCCACACCTTCAGTGACTGTATCCTTTGACAGCTATTGGCCAGGACACAGGATCATCACGTTGATAAAGCTAATGACTTTTGGAACATTTCCAGAAACACAAATCAAAAGAGGCCTCTTCTAATCATCACACCTGCCCCCAAGAA
>NW_006285917.1:590270-596706 GCF_000327345.1 Myotis davidii
AACTTGTACAAGGTGAGTGTATAGGGAATAAACATACTCAGAATTTGAATTCAGGGTTCGAGTTCATATCCACACCTGCTGCACAGCCTAATCTAGAATCCACATCTATAAAACCTAGAGAGCTGGGTAGGATCACACAGGCCAAGATGGGAGTAATCCAGAGGACACCCTCACAACTTCTGATCCTTGTACAATTGAGATTGACCTCCAGGTACAACTTAGAATAGAAGCCAAGGGTTCTCCACAGCTGGTTCCGGGGCAGAGGCTAGAATGGGCTCAGCATTACTCCCCTGGGCATCTGATAGGGCGGACCCAGGAGCTATAGGGAGTGGTGGGGAGGGAGGGAGCCGAGGTGGAGGGACAGGGTGAGGAGAGACAGAGGCCCAAGTACTTTAGGCCTGATTGGTTGGTGAGGGCCATGTGACCCTACTTAGAGCATTCCTGATTGGTTGCTTGACCCTTCTAGGGTTAAAAGACCTAGGAACAAAATTTAAAGCTTTCCGGGTTGGCTGGGGCACCTGATTGACTGCCCATCCCCCCCTCTCCAGTGCACCAGCCCAATTAGAGCGCGAAGTGGGGGTGGGAAAACCAAGAACCTCATGCCCAATTTGTATTCGTCCTACTTCCATTCATTCCACTACGAAACAGGAAAAAAACTGGCCGAGTTAAATTATTTGAGAGGAAGGACGATCTATTATTATTAGGATAATAAGAAGGAGTGATATTTTTGAGCCTAAGAAACAGAAAACGGGACAAGGAAGTCATAGTCCCCCTAAGAGACGCTGTGTAACCCGAGTGCACCGCCCCACACGGAGCGGAGGGAATGGGAAGAGGTTCGGCCAGGAGTCGCGGAAGGCTGAGAGTCGTGCCAGGGTGGGGTCTTGGCGCTGGCTGAAGTCTTGGTTACAGACCATGAGACTCGCTCCCTAAAGCTTTGAGGAGGCCGGATCGAGGGGAACAATTATAGACCAAGGGAAACTCCCATCTCCCCATTGCCTGGGTGGAAAGTTTTCAGAAACCCTCAAAAGCACAGACGTGGGGAGGTGAGAGTGGAGGAGGGCCAGACATGAGGAAGGGAGAACCTGAGAGCTCACTCTCCAAATGTGAGAATCCTCGGGGATCTGAATGCCCCCCGCCCCCCAGGAAATAAAGGACTAGAGAGGAGGGTGGGGAGGCGGAGGCTCTGTGAGAAACCCAGGGGAGGCTAGGATTTCCCCAGTCCCGGCGCTCGCTATCCCTCACACAGACCACCGACCACCAGGGTGGGGGCTGGGGCTCCAGCTCAGACGGTGTATTTGGGTCTCTGTCCCCCTTCCAGAGTCTGCCTGGGCTCCCTGTTGGTGCTGCTCCTGCTTCTTCCTGAGTCTCCAGGGCGGTAGGGGCGAGCCAGCAGCCTCTCTCCCAGTTCCCCAAATGCACCTCTTCACAATGCGGGTGCCTAGTCCCCCTCGTGCTCCAAGGCAATCCCCCACTATTCTGGAAAGGCATAGACCTGGCTCACCCCCTCCTCCCCTCCCCTTGCCCAATCTGCCCTCATTGGGACCACCTTCCCCCTGCTTCGGAATCCCTCGAGATGCTGGTGGGCTCCTGCAAGGAGCCTGAGTTCACATGTTGTCGCTTTCCTGGCTTAGCTCTGCGTGACCCGCAGGGTGGGGTACCACTCACAGGTGTGGAGGACACGTGCCTCCCAGGCTTGCCGCCTGTGCTGCTTTCCCAGAAACCTGAAGGGAGCCCCAGCCTGGGCCCTGGTGGCTCCATCCGCCAGAACCCACTCCCTCCTGAGGGCTGAGGCCTGGCCAGCCTAATAAAGACAGTTGCCTCCATTCGCCCACCCACTTACACTCCACTCATATGAGTAACCTCTAGGCCTCCCAGGCCTGGTTTTACCATAGGCAAGGGCTAGGGAAGCCAGGAAAGACCCCAGCAGCTAGAGGGAGGAGGAGGCATGAAACCACACTGGCCCCAGACAGACTAGAACCCCAGACCACTGAGGTTGAGACAGCTGCCCACCCAGGCCTACTGGTGAAGAAGAAGGGGATGCGTTAGGACCCCTGGGGTTCAGTTGGCCACTTTTAAGATGCTTCTGCCATTTCAGCTCAAAGCCTGTGGGTTCAGAAGTCCCAAAGCCCTCCTTCCCCAGCTGCCCACCCTGCCTGGACTCTGGGTCACTGGCCAAGGGCCAGACTGGCCCTTCCCTGGACCAGAGGCATTTTGCGCTTGCGGTTCACACACTCCTGCAAACACCCACCAAACACCCATATGTGGCCCCTGTCTTTCTTCCCAACTGAGGAGGGAGAGGGGGACAGGGAGACCTGGCAAAGCTCTAAAGAGCCCAGGCCTCTCTTTACCCCAGTTGACTAACAACTGGAGGGAACAAGGGCAGGGAGGAGAGGGATAGTCTGGGGGCGACAAGCTCCCCCATCCTCCTACCTCCCAGCGGCTTCTTCTCTTCTCCTACCCCAGCCTGATGGTGCCTGGTGCCTGGGGAGGCCTTCTTCCCCTTCCCTTAATGAGTGGGGACTGTCTTCTCTCACAAAGTGGGAAGATTAGGTAAACGGGAGAAAGGGTCAGAGAGAGAAAATTAACTTACAGCATTCGCCTGGGATTCATTTTCGAAGAAGTAACCTCTCTCACCATCATCCCCAGCGCCGTAATCCCCTCTAACTGCCAGGCCCTCTGTCCTAGCATTAAACCTCACCAGCAGCTGCGTGGCTGGACAGTTAAGATTATATATGATGTAAATATATTGTGGGTTTGTCAGCTCTCCCTACACCATAAAACTTGGTTTAATGACATCACGTGGTCCCCCAAGAGCCACTCACGGGCTTGCCTTCGGGCCATTCACATAAATAACCTCCAAAAGTTTCAAACTCCTAAATTCACATAGAAGCCGTGGGTATTTCTCTAATGCTCAGTTACACTAAAAAGACCTCGTGCTGCTCCTTTGCCCCACCCCCACACCCCCCTTGCAGGGTGGGGAGGGGGGAGAGGGTGGATCCTTATTTATTTACTTACTTATTTCCATAAGGACCTGTCGCCTTCCTTCGAGGTCGTGTTGATATTTTTTTCCTCCTATTTTTTTCCTCCTCTCTCCTCTAATTGCTCAGAGTGGGCCGTATCCCCCTCTTCCCACTCCCCCGGGAAGGTAAGTCATGCTTCTTCCCCTTCTTTTCGATGACAAGAGGGGGTGGGTTTCAGGGCAAAGTGAAGAGGCAGGCTTTATTGTCTCTGTTTGGGACCCAGGAGCCCCTCCACTAACTCCCCCAGAGTAATGCTAAACCCTGGTACGTGGAGATTGTTCCAGGGGGCTGGCTGGTGGGGGAACCACCTCAGACTCCAAAGTAGAAGCCTCTGCTCAGGGCGAAAAGCAAGGGTCTGGGCTGTACCCACTCCCAGTGCAGGGTTGTGGCTGCTGATGTTGCTGAAGCAGAGGCTGGGGCCTGGGCTAAGACCTGCAGATTGTGACAGGACCCGGGAACGGCAGGCATGGCTGCTTCCACCCAAGCCTGCCCAGCTCTTCCAGTGAAAGAGAGGCCCAAACCCTTCGGGGAGGAGGCAGTCAGTGCAAGGTGGGGCTGGAGCGCCCTGCCCAGCGGGTCTGAGCAACTTTGCCCCCACCCCTGGCCAAGCCCTTGGTTCTCCCCCTGGGGCGGTGCATCCCCTGGGGAGGAAGCCCAGGGCCTCGGGCAGTCAGGGAGGCTGGGGCAGGTGATGGCAGGCACCAGGGCCTCTTTCTTAGTTAACGATTACCCACTGGTGACGCCAGTGCTTCTCCATGCTTCACCGCTCACCCAATAGTTTTACTCAGCATGGAGAAAAAATTAAAATAACTCCCTGACGAAAAATTACACATTTTATTTGAGAAAGAGAGGGAGAAAAGAGAGAGAGAGAGAGAGAGAGAGTAGGCGAGCTGGCGCTGGGCTGTCTGCCGTGTGCTGGTGGAGGAGAGCCACTTCGGGGAGGCCTAATCTGGTCTGAGTGAGTGCAGTGTGAAGAAGGGTGCTGCAATGGGTGCAGTTCAATAAACATTTGGTGAGACCTCCTACTGGCTAGCGTGGAGTGAGGAAAGGCTCTTGGGTCTTTTAAAAAATGACAGGTGGCTTAGGCAATAGGATGCAGAGAAGTCAGTCCTTATAATAAATCCAAGGAGCATCAGCATTAATAATCATAAATATTCCCCTTACCCCTCCCCAGAGCCTCCCTGCTCCCTTTCCCTCTTGGCTGCTGGAAAAACCTTCTAGCCCAGCTCCTGAACCTACCCCCCCTCCCCTCCCCCCCCCCCCCCCCCAGTATGGGGGGCCTAGGCTTGGCTCCAGGAAATCACCCCATTGTGGGAGGCGGGAGAGGAAATGCAGTAAAGTTTTATGGACCCTTCCCACATTTGTTTCTCCTATAAAGTATTTCCTCCCCCTTCCCATCCCAAGAGCCTGAATCAGAGCAGAGCATGGGCCTAAGCCAGTCTCAGGCACCACCTGAATTATCTGCCGCTTCTCCTTCCCTTTTGCCCACCCTCCCCCTACACAAAATCCCAGCGACCAGAGATAAATGATGGCATACAGATGAAACTCAGGCACTGGTCTATGCAGCCTCTTTCCAGCTCATTGTCCCGCATAGCCCTAGGCCCTAGAAGGTGGGGAAACGGTCTGAAGATTCCTGCCAGGCAGGTATACCCTGCAGATTGCCCTCCCTACTCATCCTCCGCCAGTATCTGAGGAAGCTGAGACACACCTCCTCCAACTTCCCAGAACCCCTTTACTCAGCAGCACCAACTCTTTCTGAGGATCCTTCTGAGACCAAATAGGGCCCTAGGCTGAGGGCTCAGCCCTTTATGTCCACCTAGGCCCCTCGGGAACCCCTTAACCCTACTGCAGAGCCACGGAGTCCCTGCAGATTCGTTCTTGCCTGCAGTGAGGGCCGCTGTCAGTCTAGAGGCCCCAGATCCACCCAGCCAAAAAGAGAATGGGGTGCAGAGGCCCGAATGCCTTGAATGGCCACAGCACAGGACAGACACCTGGGTCCTCCCCTTCCCCCAGAGGCCCTGCTTGGGGTCAGGGGTCAGGACAGGAGCCCACTTTCACCTGCCTTGTCTCAATACCTGAAGAAGCCCCTAAAAATTCCTTTAAAGAGGAGGTTTAAAGGCTGTGGGCCTCCCCCTCCACCTCACAGCCCATTTAGACATTTTTGCCCAATACGTGCCCCAAACAGAGAGGAGCCACTGCATTTTTAGTCCTGTTCTCTCTTTGTCTTTATTTGCTATGACAAAATATAGTTTCAGGAAAGACCCGGCGTCAATAAATAGTTGTACAACAGCGATGGGGCAGGCGGGCACAGAAAGTGGCGGCAAGGATACTAGCAGCCAGGAGCCCCTAGGACCGCTGCTGGGGTCCTGTGGCAGGGAGCCTCAATAGTTGAGCTCGCTAGTGGTCTGAGGCTGGGGGCCTGAAGGCATGCAGAGGGCGCAGGCTGGAGAGGTTCCCGGGTTTGGGGGTCGGAGGAAGGTTTAGAGAGCATAGGACAACCCAAGGGGCCAGAGGCAGACTTCAATCGGCTCCCTCCTTTATTATGCAAATCATTAAAAAATGAAAAACTTGAGTGTAGTCACTACAACGAAGCACCCCGAATCTGGCGCCAGACTCCCCCAGGCACAACCACTCTCTCGCCAGATCGAAGCGGCCTGGCCAGCCGAAACCGGGAACAAAGGAGAGAGCGAGGTTGGAGGGTCGGGGCGCCCGGCCTGCAGCAACCACACGGCCCACCTTAACGGGGGTGGGTCCAGCTGGGGCTGGAAGGCTGAGAGGCGGCCCAGGCCTGTCCGGTGGGGTCGGCGCCAGCCTGGGCAGCGCCAGGAAGCCATAGCCCTGGGAACCCTGCGGAGCTAGCCCTGGGGCAGCCCGGAGCCCAGCAGAACTAAGGGGAGCCAGCACAGCGTGGTCAGCCCACGGGAACCTGGGGTCGGTGGAGATGCGGGTGCCGGGGAAAACGCTTTTGTCTCTGAGGCCCGGAGCGGGTCCCCGGCCACCGCCCTTGCCCTAAAATACAGAGAGGAGAACCGGAAAGGAAAGGCGAGGGGAGTGGGAGCAGCCAGGGCGCTCCGGGCGGGCCTCTTCGCCGCCTCCTAAAGAGCCTCTTTGCTTTTCATTTTGGAATCTTTCTTCCACTTCATCCTGCGGTTCTGGAACCAGATCTTGATCTGTCTCTCGTTGAGACACAAGTTGTTGGCGATCTCTATGCGCCTGCGGCGAGTGAGGTAGCGGTTAAAGTGGAATTCTTTTTCCAGTTCCAAAGTCTGGTAGCGCGTGTAACTGGTGCGGGACCGCTTGCCGTCTGTCTCTGGAATATAAGCCCCCCCAAGCCAGGAAGGGGTGAATAGCGTGCAGCGCCTCAGCGTCCCCACCCGAGTCCCAGGCCCCGACCCGCGGCGGAGGGATGGAGGCGA
>NW_006285917.1:597028-611195 GCF_000327345.1 Myotis davidii
GGATCCCCGCGCTGGAGCCCCGCGCTCCTCACCCTTTAGATCCCTCTATTTTTTTAACTCCCTCCCTCTCCCCCAAAAATTGAATATTGCCTTTTATACACGTTTTGTTCCTATGATCCAATTATGTCGTCGTAAATTTGGGCGCACACAGCCTCTAAGCCTTTTAGTGGACAGTTTTACGAGCCATTGATGCCTGGATCATAAAATTTATGGCCGCAGGTTTTTTTTCTTTATTTGCCCCGCATGGCCTATAAAACCCAGGCGGACCCGAGCGCGCAAAATGAAGTCCTAAAGTTTACCGTGGCTCATGTGCAGTTTGGTCATCCACGGGTAAATCTGTGGCGGGGCCGGTGGCTGGCTCAGTCCGGCGGGCTGCCCTGTCTGCGCCTGCTCCTCTTTGATCTCCCCACTGCTCTTAGCTCGCTCCTCCGGCGCTGGGCGAGCCGCCTTCTGACTGTACATCCCGGGGTTCAGAGGAGCCGCTTCGTCTCTGCCCAGAGCGTGTCCTGGAGCGGCCGCGGCGCTGCAGGCGGGGCGGTCGGGGTGAGCCCGGGGGTTGGCAGCCATGTCTACCCCGTGGAGAGAGTTGGAAGGCGCAGGCGGTGGGAAAGTGATGCTTAAGTCCAATCCGCCGTAGCAGTACCTGGATGCCTGCACCTCTGAGGCCGATCCATAGTTCCCACAAGTTTGCATGTTATAGGCAGGGATATTGGGGCTCTGCTTATAGAATGAATTGGCTACGTAGGAGCTCATGGCGGGGAGGGCCCAAAAAAATTTCTGCACCCTTTTTGATTAAGGGTGATTTGTGACTCTTTGAAGTTGAGGGGTTTTTTGTTCTCCAAAGTGCACAATTTATAGGTGGAGATATCTCTTTCTTTATCCTATGCGCTCTTCCCAAATAAGGGAGCCTTAAATAGAGTCACGTGACTCCAGCGACCACTCATAAATTTGGTTTGATGACCTCCGGGAGGTTAGTGATGGAAGCCGGCGAAACGCATCTTGATATGTTGGCAAAGCCTAACCAAAGGGGAGAGGGAATGAGAGAAACAGAGAGAAGGGGGAGGAAAAAAAATGGTTCTTTGGAATTGGGGGTAGCCGGGACAACGAGCCCACAGCGACACCTGGTGCCTACTTGGAGAAATTGCAGCCTGGTGTGCCGGCTCCCCTTTCAGACCGATGGATTTTCTACCCTGTAGAGGAGAAGCTGGCTGTTGCTGCAACAAACCCCTGAAATGGCCTTTGAAATTGTATTTAATTTTAAGGGAAGAGGAGGATGCACTGAGGGTTTTTCCGGTAACTGATAGACCTGTCCTCTTCACCCCCAGGGCCTTCCAATCTTCAAAAATGGCTGAGGGAAGGGGACTTCAGTGGGGGAGGGGGCCTGCCCAGGTGGGACGTAGAGGGGGTTTATCTCAGGTTGGAGGCCCCTCTCCCTGGATGTCCCAAAGCACTGCCATTGCTGAGAAGTTGCCTGTCAGCATGGAAAAGTGAACCAAGCCCCTGGAGAGGTAGACAAGATGCCCAGGAGAAGTGATCCTGGGTGGGCAGAACTAGATGGGGGTGGGGTGGGGTCATGAGGCTGAGAGTACTGGGGACTCTGGGGTGAGCCTGGAGGTGAGGAGCCATGGTAGCTGAGTAGACCTCATCATGTCAGAGACCCCAGAGTAGCAACAAGGTCATTTTCAACGTGTGTGTGTGTGTGTGTGTGTGTGTGTCTCTGTGTGTGTAGAACCAGACAGACACAATGGCCTGGAAGGCGGCTCTACATCCCTGTGTATGACCCTCATGTGATACCTATGTCAGATATTTCGGATAGAAAATAGATGTTCATTGTGGGCATGGAAAAGCAAGATTCAAGCCTCCACAAAAATATGGGCAGGGCAGAGGACAAGACCTGTTTTGTGCCCTATGGAGGAAAGGTCTCTGGACCAGGCTCTCCAGGGATTGAAACCCACCAGGTCCACAGGAGAGGGATTTCTGAGCTACATGGCAGTGCGGGAAGAACCTGACTGGGGGTAGGAGAAGGGGGTGGGCAGAGCAGGCGCCTGGGCAACCTTCACAGCCCATGGTCAGGGGCTATGCAGCCATTTGGCCCCTTTCCGACCCCCCTCCCCAAGCTCCAAGTCTTATTCTTTCCTGCCTGCCTCTCCCCAGGAAATCCCGCCCCTGCCAGGAGAAGCGTCCCTCCGCGCCCCCCCACCCCCACCCTCAACCCCCGCCCCACTTGCAGGCGGAGGCGCTGGAGGGGGCGCTGGCGGGGATCTGGAAAGTCTGGGAAACTCTGACGGATTTTTTCTCTCTGGGAGACCCCCTCACTACCTCGCCCTCTAGTCCACTCAGGTTTCTCTGGCTGGGCTTAGGGAGAGAAGGCCTGAGCTGGGGAAAGGCTAAGGCCTAGCTGCGCTCCCTGCCCGCGGAGTTGGAGGGGGGAAGAAAGAGTGAGGAACCAGACTGGGCTGGGGCTGTGAGGAAGAGGGAATTTTGTCCCAGCCACGTCAGGAGTCCCAGAGCAGGCGAGAGCTCAGTTTCCAGGCGTTCTTGCTCGAGATGTCCTTGAATCGCTCAGTCCCGGCGAAGGGCTCAAATCCCGCTGTCTTCGTTTCCCCTCTTCTCTCCGCCTCCGCCAGGTTTCGCAACCATCGGCCTGGCGCGGGCAGGGGGCTGCTCGCAGGGCGCCCCCTCCTCACCCCGAGAGTGGGCGGGGGAGCCCTGGTGCCCTGGATCGTGCTGCTTTTCTGGATTTGGGGGGTGGGGGTGGAGGCTTGTGGCTCAGAAGACCGACCCCAGACTATCACAGGCAGAAAGAAGGCCTGTGTGGGGCTGGAGACCAAGCCGACCAGCCCCGGCGTCTCCCTGACCCCCATCAAAATCCCAAGCAGCTTGTTTTGCGGGGTGAGTGTGTTGCTTCGCGTAGGGAGCCCAGGAGAGGCCTCCCAGCCCGGCGGAGGGGCGGCCAGGCTGGCGCCCGCCCGGCGAGGCGAGTGCAGAGGCTGGGGGCTCGCAGGCTGCAGCGGGCGCGGGGCTCCGGGAGCGGCCCCAACTTTCACCCCAAGGCAAGGCAGGCGAGCGAAGTCACAGAAACCCCGATGTAAACTTTTAAAAATAATATCAGTTTTATTAAATATTCGGGGACGGATCCAGAGGTCGGATTTATACAGGAGGGTAACACGAGGGGATTTTTTAAAATTTATTATTATTTTTCTCCTACTGGCTAAACAAACGTCATTCACTTTTTTTCTCTTTTTGTAATTTTCCCTCTCTTTTTTTTTTCCTTTTTTAAGATGGGATAGGAACACGGACGGTGCTAAACATAAATATAAATACAGAGACCACAAATACAGCTAAAAATATTCACACAGAAACGGTCACAGTTTGTAATATGCCATAATGACCCCCAGGATTCTTTAAATACAATTCGCCTGGGCTGGGCATTTGCTGGGGCAGAGGGGCCGGGCAGGGGCTGCGGGGAGGCCCTGGGGGTGTCTGTGGGGCCAAGAAGGGACAGAGCCCCCAAGGCCTGGGCGGGGGAAGGGGCCTGCAGACAAGCCGGGATCGAGCTAGCGAGGGAGCGAGATGGAGAAGGAGGAGGAGGAGGAAGAGGCGGCGGCGCGCAGTGAGAGAGTTTGTGCGGTGAGGGCGGGGGTCCAGAGTTTACTTTCAGGTCCATATCTGACTCCCTAATGCTCCTTAGGGTGCCGAGACACACCAGTTGTGCCAGCGATAAATACAGAGCGTGTGGTCAGGGGGCGCTGGGGGGCGAAGGAGGAGGAGGGGGGAGGGACAGTCCCGGTCACTCTTTCTGCTTCTCCTCCTCTGTCTCTTCCCGCTTCTCCTCTTTTCCGCCCAGGCTGTCGGCCGCGGCCCCTCCGCCGCCCCCTGAGAGCGTGGACGTGAGATTAGATTCCTTTTTCCACTTCATCCGGCGGTTCTGGAACCAGATTTTGATCTGTCGCTCGGTCAGGCAGAGCGCGTTGGCGATCTCGATGCGCCGGCGCCGCGTTAGGTAGCGGTTGAAGTGAAATTCCTTCTCCAGTTCCAGGGTCTGGTACCGCGAGTAGATCTGGCGGCCGCGCCTCCGGTCCGCTCCGTAGCCAACCCCTGGAGATCCAGGCACAAAACACACTAAACACAATCAGCGAGGCGCCCTCCGCAGACAATTTAGCCCAGTCCAGTCCTGGCCCTCCCAACTGGGCCAGCAGCTCAGGGCCCCTGCAGCCTGCTCCCACTCGCCCTGCCCCACCCCCACTCGGGGTACAGCCAGGATCCCAACTTCAGTGCCCCCACCCTGTAGGGTGGTGGGTGTGTGTCCCACAGAATGGTGGCAGGGCGGGGGGCAAGAACCAGCCAGAAAGCTGTAAATCTAAAAGCTGGTTTTTGAAAAATCCTCAACCCTGGGGATGAGGGCCCTATTTCTCAACGACTGAACTCCCCCACCTCCCCAAGCACCCTAGCTCCTTGCAAACTTCTCCCCCGACTTTCTGCCCCCTCCTTTCCCCCTCCCTGCTCAGACTGACTCGACTCGACTTTGGGGGTTCCCCCACCCCTGCCTCCTCCCCTCACTCCCTGCCCTGTTTCTGCCGCCCCCCCCCCCCCCCACCAGCTCGCCTTGGAGCCCTCTAATCAGTCAGGGGCCGAGGGGGCCAGGCCCCTGCGAGCAAGCGGGAGGCGAGCAGAGGGGGCAGAAGAGGGGGCCCTGTCTCGGCGTCGGCGAGGAGACGAGCGTGATTGTTTTTATGGGGCCATAAAAAACTCTCTCCGCCCGTTCTTCTAGGGAAGCCGGTCATAAAGCCAGTTCAGTTTATTTAATTTATATCTCGGAGCTGTAAAACTCACCACTGTGCGAATTCATTCGCTGCATCCAGGGGTAAATCTGGATACTGGCTTTCTGGTCCTGGGGCGCAGTCCTGCCCTGCTCAGAACTAAAATCCTGAGCGATTGAGGTCTGTGTGTTATGTCCTAAGGTGTTTTGTCTGCAGTTTGAGAGCATGTCTTTCTCCTGGTAAAAGGAATTAGATCCATAGTCATACGGCCCCCGGCTGGAACTGAACACGACATTCTCCTGTGGCGAATAAAAGGGAGTCGAGTAGATCCGGTTCTGGGCAACAGCCGCTCCATAGGTCGAGAAATGCCTCACTGGATCATAGGCGGTGGAATTGAGGGCGACGTTGGGGAGGACGTCCTGGCCGCCGGCGAGGTGGCAGGATAAGGAAGGGTTAGTGAAGTAGGAATTCATCCCTTTGCCTTTACCTGGTCGGGCTATGATTTCTTTAATATTTATTTCTGTCTCCAGTTTGTACTCGGAACTAGATGGTTATAGGGACGGCTCCAATCCAGGACAGACAAAATGACAAAGTCAGCTGACCCCCTTCCAGCCAATCGCAAGCCAGATGTCAAGAAGGGGGAAAAAAATCGCTTCTGCTTCTGTTGATTCCCTAGTTGAGACTAAGTGTGTGCTTTGAAAGTAAGACTTGGATTTTTAAAATATATATACACGTAAGGGAGCTGATGTGGAGGTGAAGGAAGGGTGAATGTCCATGAGCAGGGCCTTGGGGCCCAGGGAAGGAGAGCTGCACTCGCTCAGCCCCAGCTAACTTTGCTGTGCAGTGGCCAGAGCCAGGCTGGGGAATCTCTGTATTTTCAATCCGATTTCATCGTTTATATCTGCTCTCTTCTAAAATTACATCTTGATTCCTCCATGGGAGGGGCTCCCTCCCAGCTGGGGGGGGGGTCCCCAGAAATCCTACAGGAAATCCTGGTTTGATATTCCACGAAGTGATTCCTCATCACCAAACCAGCATTTTTCCCCCAATAATTTTTTAAATCAAGAGTAAGAAGAAATTCATAAACATGATGCTCAGAGGAAGGAGGGTGTGGCTGAGAGTCTTGGATGTAGGGGGCATGAGGGGAGCAAGTAGGTCTCCAGGGGTAAGGGAGAGACTTCAGGGCAGTGGCAGATCTGAGGTGGGCAGAGGGGCCAGGCAACTGCTTTCCTCTTCCCCACCTCCCTCTGCCTCTTCCTCAGCACCCCCTTTTGGGGGAAACTCTGGCAGCATGTTTGCCTAAAAGGGAGAATGTATAAAAATACTATAGGAAAGGGAGGGAAAGAAGCAAAAGGTGAAAGAGAAAGAGAGAGAGCGAAAAGAAGGAGAAAGAACTCAGAGTCTTTCTACACATCAACTCCTGTTTATGTTGGTGAGAATTTATGATTTGGAGCCATTGAGGGCCGGTGGGGTAATTCACGTAAGATCCAGCCAGAAAGAGAAGGCTGGTGGAGCTTTGATGGACATTTAGGATCTTGCAAGCTCAAGCCCTTGCATATGTCAGAAGCCCCCTGCCCCCTCTGGGCTCTCTACCCTGCTAAGGGAGGCACCCTTGGACCTGAGCTCTGGGGCTTGGAGATTCCAGCAAAGTGCTCCTGGGGAGCTCTCACACGAGGGTCAGCCATACCTGTTGGGGCCCAGCCTCTCAGCAGCCCCTACCCCCCGCCCCCCTTTCTTTCCACCTTGAGGCTGAGAAAAAGGAAGAGAAGGTTAGGAAAAGGCAGCTGAGTCCGAGGTTTCTGAGGGAGCCGCAGTGGGCGAACTGAAGCAGCGGAAGGTGTGCAGATGGGGTTTTACTCCTGATTAATCCAAACTTAATTTGCTATCCTGACATAGGCTAAAACGACTTTGAGTTGACAAAGAAGGGGTGGTGGGCAAGTGAAGAGAGCAATGGAAGCTCATATTTTCCCCTCATCATTTTTTGGGGGGGGGGGAGGACTGGCTATAACAAGGACCCGGATGTTGCCAGATTTTATGATCTTTTCCTTCTGTGTAACAAAGCGGAGTAATCAATGGGTAGCAATAAAGCCATAAACGGGACTATGCTGGGAAAAAAACTCGTTTATTCATCTTCTGTAACGTTAAGGTTTCCCTGGAGTGTCGCTGGGGTGGGGGGATAAAGTTTTTGAACCCAAAAGCAGACAGTGTGTAGGAGCTGGTGGCGACAACATGTTAGTTAATACATGAAGCTCCTTACCGGGTTGAAGAGTCTTCCTGCCAAATAATTTGTGTTGGCTTTTGAAAATACAGGCTCAGTCCTTCAGAGAAGGGAATTTGCTGTTATTTAGAAGAGTAAGGGAAAGACCCCTTAATTACAAAGGTTCTTCCTCTTGGACCATACTTTCCTCTCCCCATGGAGATGAAGGTGAAAGGGTAGAGGAGGGTTCTTAAATTAAGAAGAAATTTTTAGATGAATCGTCTCATTTTGGGGTGACGTGACAGGTTCACAAACACAGACACTAGCGTGAATTGCTATCCCCTCCAGAATCCAGTTGTCCTCCAATTCATGGCATGCCTGAACAGAGGTTTCCAACAGCTGGCTGGGGCTCCAGGCCCCCTGGAGGGCAAAAGGGAGAGAGAGAAAGAGAAATAGGGGCGGGGAGACCCAGGGGGCTGAGCTAAGGAACAAGTCAGTGCACCCCTGGACAAGAGTAGCCGCTCTCAGAGTTCCCAGACTCATTTCTGCCCTAAGGGTAGTGGTGTAACACGTAGAACAGGCCAAAGAAAGAGTAAATTCCACCCCCCATTTCAGAAAGAGATTGCTAGAGGGATAAATCATGTCAGTGATATTTCCTGCAAGATATTAAATTGTTGCAATGTACAACAAATTGAATGATGGAAGATAGGACATCTTAATGAAGTTTTGCTTTCAATGAGTGTTGATTTTCTATGTATTTTTAAATCTCTTTTATGGGTGGGTGGGGGAAGGAAGGTCCTTGAAGGAAAGAAAGGGCTTCTGGGGAAACACGTACTGCAGCTCTTCAGCAAGGATGCCTGAGCTTCCTTGAGCCCCTACTAAACCAAGTCTAGAGGGGAAAGGGGCCCCAAAGTTGGGGAGAGTCTCCTTGGGCCTAGAGGCAGTGGGGGGGAGGGCCGACCTGAGGAAAATCTCAGCCCGGAAAGTTAAGTGTTTTATTACGTCCCTAAACAGAGGGCAGAGACTGAAAGGTCTCTCGGATTTATAATGAACAGAAACCAGCTGCTGGGGGGGCGGGGGCAGAAATGTTGGGAGGGGGAGAGAAGGGGAAGCAGAAACACAAATAATTTCCCCAAAGCTTAAAGACTTTCAGCAAAATTAATTTCCACCACATTCTACCCCCTCTCCTTCCGTTCCTGAGGAAAGAAGCTTCCTTCTTTCAGTTAGATCTTTAATTATGCAGCTGAAATTTGCTGGAAGGATTCGCTCCAAGGGGGGAGAGCAGGTCAGATGAGCCCGATCTTCCCTCCATTGGATTACATTTTCCTCTTCTCATTTTATGTTCATTTCTTTCTCTCTTTTTTTGGCAAAAGAACGACTGTCTATGGGGAGAAAGCTGGGACTTGGGTTTTTCTAAATATATTTCTATTTTCCTGTTAAATTTGTCTGAAAACAATTATGGAAACTCATCAACAGAAGCAAGAACAGATGTTTTATTAAAACTGCAGTTGAGCTCTGTAAATATGCACAAGTCCTAGGAAGGGGAGGGATAACTTGTTCTTTGTTTCTATAAAACAAGCCTGGAGAATCAGAGAACACCCCCCATCAGGCCCGCAGGTCTCGGAGTTGCTCTGCCCTTTCGGCCTCGGAAATCAGGCATTCCGAGGGGGTTTGGCAGCAAGAGCAGATTTTTGCTTTGGGAGGTGTAATTAGTGGATTCAAAAACAGAATTCAAACAACACAGAACAGGAATAAAGGGGGAAAGTTGCCGCTTGCTGCTCCAGCCCCCTCCCCAATCCAAAACACATGCTTTTCACAAGCACTAATTATAGGAGAGAAACTTACTGCAGGCATGCCATGAGCCTGAGTGGGGGGCAGTCGCTGGTCAGGAGTCCCCAAGGCTAAGGGTCTAATTGGAAGGTGGGCACTTGAGGGTTTCCCAAGGCTAGTCAAGCACTCCTACCCGGAGCCTCACCCTGCTCCAGGCCAGGGCCTGGGGGCCTGTGTGCCTCTGAAGGGGGAAGAGGGTGGGTGGAACTGGGCTCTGGCCGAGAAGGGATTCGTAGTCAGGCCTCACCTTGCTTGCCTTTGCTTTCCATTCGGCTCTGGGAAATATATTAATTTCTTAGGGAAGGGTATCTGAAGTGAGAGGGATGAGATCTGGAATTTTTACTTGGGAGCAATCTTTTCCAGAGGTCCTGCTAGTTTGTGTTCTGCCAGTTTTTTTTTCTCTCTCCCTAGATCCCCCAAGTCTGCGTGTGGATGTCTGTGACCCACCCAGTCTCGCATACAGATAGACACACTCCTTTCCTGGCTGCCTGCGCCACCAGCTACAGCTCGGCGCCTCGGAAGGCTGCTCAGGGACCCAACACTGGAGCCGCAGTACTCAGCGCTCGGCCTCGGCTGGGCTGGTGTTTAGCTGCCTGGAAGCCACCGCAGCTGCCCGACCCACCCGCCAAATCTTAATTTCCAGAGCTGGAAGGAGCTGTTGCCCGACCGGCCCCTTTTGTGCCACTGGGCAAGGGCTGAAATCCCTCTTGCAGAGAAAGCTGAGTTTCAGGACTTGTTCAGCTCACTTCACAATCGCACTGTTTGGTTAAGACTTTGCTGTTCTAAAGCAACTGACTATTCACTCGGCCCCAACTGGTCTATGATTAGCTTTTGTATTTAAAAAAAATTTTTTAAAATCCTACTCCAAATGCCCAGTGTTTTGTGCATGAACTCCTTTGATCTCCACAGAATCCAGACTAAAAGGATTGCAGAATCTCTCAGTCCACCACCAAAGAACCTGAACACAGGGAACTGGGTCTGCTTGGAGACATCAAAGAATAGCTCACTCTAGGAGCCCCCAGTTTCTCACAGATATGTGGGAGAAGTTGTCTGAGTACAGACCTCCCCATATACACATTGCATTCCCAAATATGCTCCTTCTCCTTTCAAAGTTCAGGCAGGGAGACACTTGGAGAAAAGTGAAATTTGACACACCCAACCCGGAAATGGATTCCATCAGGGGGTGCTGATATTATAAAGGGACCTGGCCCCAGCTGGCCAGCTGAATAAAATTGGGGGTCCACAGGGACGGGGGGAGAAGGAAGGGGCCAGATGGGGCATGTCAAGTGCCTGAGAACTGCCTCAGACACCTCGGAGGCCTGGGCTGGTGACTCCTCTTTCGAGTTAAGAGGTTTAGAGGCTGCCCAAGCTGCTTTTGTTTTATGTGTCATTAAACAGAGAAGAAAGGTACATGGAGGGGCTCTGCTAACACACATCATATTTTCTCTCCTCCCTCTCTCTTTCCAGATTTCTGCCTGACCTTTCATTACTACCACTCCACTTAATGCTGCTACCATCAGCAAGCATCAACTCCCACATCGGCGTTTGTTTGGCTTCTCAATTCACTTCTCTGGCTGAAGGTTAAAAAATAAAATAAGTCTCAAGTATATCTGTCCCATCATACTCAGTCTGAGGCCCTTGTGGGTTCCCTCTGAAAGAAATCATTTCTGGCTTTTGTGGCCTGGCCCCCAAGCGTCCCAGCTCTCTCCCAAGCGGCTGATATGAGCTGAGGAGGGGGCACAAAGAGAGCCTTCAAGAAAGGGGATGGAGCTCTGATCCTGAGGGGCATTTCAGGGAGGCAAAGCAAGTGGTTTGCTTGGTCCAGGAAGAAAAATGAAAATCCAAAATATTCAGAATATTTTTGGCCCCCAGAATGAGGCCAAAGGATTCCTGACCTCCTGGCTTCTCTTCTGTCCCTCCACACTGAGCGAATACGGCTTAGACCGATTTTGGAGGTTTATGAGAATTATAAAATTCAAGAGCGTGGCATTTATGACGTCACAGTGAGTTGTCATGAGGAAATTGTAAATGTCATATAAGTTATATACAACGGGAGCTTTGTGTGTGGGTGCCCTGCTTCCTCTCACTTGGTTTTCCTTTCCCCCTTCTTCCCCTTGTGTAAGTTCTTCCACTTGAAAATAAAATGTTTTTATGTTCTGGAACAATAAGCCAACAATGAAACATAGTCCTCATTTCCCTATAAATAATTTTATCCTTTATTGTTTGCAGATTTGAAAGAACCATTTAATCTGTGCTGGCAAAAAGAGGGAGAGAGATGGGGAGGGGGGAATTAATTTCAGAAAGGAGAATATTACTTACTTCAATGATATTCTTTTAGGTTTGATAGCCAGGAGCAAAATTAGAGGCAAACCGAGCCGCCTCTCTGACTCTACACCTGGCGGGATTGGAAATTTATAGGATCTTTAGCGAAGGGGCAATTTAATTTTGTAGGATTTGCTTAAATTCACTGCTATTTTGGGGGGCTGAGGAGAAGGGAGGGTGAGCGACATGCTTTATCTAGCTTTACGAATCTGCCAACATTACCCTGATTTAAAACCCAACAACCTGTGTCTCAGGGAAAACTCCTGCAAAAAGGAGGGGGGGAGAGGGGCTCAACTTTCTCAATGACTGTGGCC
Source organism: Myotis davidii (assembly GCF_000327345.1). NCBI lineage: Eukaryota > Metazoa > Chordata > Mammalia > Chiroptera > Vespertilionidae > Myotis > Myotis davidii. The sequence continues at coordinate 608,452 of NW_006285917.1, forward strand.
ACCTTAACCAGGCAGTTGCCAGGGGGAAGGAAGAAAAGCTGGAGGCAAGGGGAGGGCTGCTCAAAGTCTCTCTACCACCAGGACACTGAAGGTTTATGGTGTCCCCATAATTCCCCCAACCCTATAAACAGCTGCCCTATTTTAGAACAATTTCTGCTTCCTCCCTTCAGAAAGAGAGGGAGGGAGGAGGTAAGAGCGGTAAGGGCTGGAGCGGGGTGCTGGAAAGGGGAGGGAGTCAGGATAGCACTGCACTTTGTCCTCCTGGGTGAGTTTGCTGGTTTGGCGGGTTTCAGACGCAGGGTGGCAGCAGACAAAACAAGTAAACAACTCCTCACAGACACAATAAACAGGGGCAGCTGCACCGCCGCCGTGGCAGAGGCCCTGGGCCAGGAGAGGGGCACAATTCGGGGGTAATGTCACACCGGCACCCAGGGGTGCCCAAGGCCTGAAAACCCAAGGCCGCTGTTGGTGCCAACGGAGAGAACGTGGAAGAAAGCTGCATGCCTCCGCACCCATAGCATGTTTGGACAGGAGAGTCTTGGTAGGAACCTGATCGCCTAGGAGGAGAGGAAAATGCCGCCAGCCCCTCTCCTGTCCTTACTTTCTTTTATGAGTTTTTTTTTAAGGACATTTCTATTTCCCCCTTGCTCTGTCTTTTCATGGCCCCATTGGGGAGAAAGGCTAGGAAAGGCGGCTGGGTAATTGCCTGCACTGGCCACACTCACTGCTCCAGGCCCACAGGGGCCAGACCCTCTGGCATTGCCCCATCAGCCTTCTCCCAGCTCACGTAGCAGACTGGATTAAAACAAAGTCCCATTAGTAACCAGATCTGGGTATTTTGGGAACTTAGAGAACCCCTAATCTGTCCCATAGACAGCGGAAACAGGCAAATCTTGGGACCGGTAAACAGACACAGTGAGCAAGGCTAGAGGATAGATGTTCACCACACTCCTACCCATTCTGGCAGGCCTCTCCAGTACCCTAGCCCACAGCTGCCCCAGGCCAGTACCCAGAGACCACCGTACCAACTTCACCGCCCCAGCAAGGCTTTAAGCATGAGGGCCTAGCCCATTGCTCCAAGCAAGGTCCACATACCCCACAGATTTTCCACAAAATTCACTTTCAACACAGCTGGGTTCCCCTGGTAAAACAGTATCTGAGTTGGGGAAGTTCAGGGGCAGGGTGGGAGGTGTAGAGAGAAAGCAGAAGAGATCAGTATTTCCCCAGCCCAGCTGCTGGGACAGCAAACGTATTAAGGTCTGAGAAAGCCTTTGTAGTATCTGTTGTTGATCGGAACCCGCATACTTCAATTGCAGCACGAACACGTACACATTGTACACATTTCAACAGAGCACGCACAGAGAGCCTTCTTGGTGCACCCAGTGTCTCACCTAGTGAGGGCTCATAAAATTTTGCATGCACATAAAATGGTGTTTGAGCGAATATAGGCATGGTAATATACAATTGACCAACGAGGAAATATGAGTCTGTATATATTCATTCAAAAGTCTGAGTCTGTACATTGGAGCCTGTATAAATGTGTATAAAGCTACCAAGGCTGGTTTTAGAACACAACAGCCAACCCAACAAGGCCGCCTTCTCCAAACAAGGTCGCATTCTTCACGGGGAATCACAACTGTCAAACCAGGGAGAGAAAGGGTTTGCTCTGCCCATTTCTTCCTAGCTAGGAACTGGTGCATGAAATACAGCCCATGCCAGGGCTGACAAAGCCTGTGAGGGGCAGGCCTGAAGTGCCCAAAGAGTGGACCCGGAGCTAAATATTGGGGGCTTGTGTTAGCATTGCCAGGCGCTAGCACACAGGTTCAGTGCCTCTGCCCAGCCCCAGCCCTTGGTTGCAGAGTCCTTGAGCCAGATTCTATTCTCAGCAGCCCAGGCTATTATTAGATAATCACCCGAGTACTCTCCTGCACTGAGGACCACGTCTACAGGGGATTTGCAAGGTGGTTGAGAGTTGCCACTGGTCGCCCCTCTTGTGCTTCTGTTTGAGCGCCAGAGAGGGGAAGAAGGAAAGGAATGAAAATCGAAAGTAAGGAGGGAAGGAAGGGGCTGGCGTTTGGGGCCGGCGTTTTCCCCTGGCCAGACTACAAAACTGGAAAACCAAGGCCCGTCGCTATGGCTATACTTTCTCTGCATCCTTCTGTCTCATCCGGAGCCTAGGGATGCAGGGCTTGGATGCCTACAGGACCCTCGTCAGGAAGAGACAGAAAATCAATTGATACAAATATTATACAAGGACATCTCAGGGTGGTGCTATTAACCCGTCAACCGGAACCCTAACACCCTGAAAGCTCACCAACAGCACATTCTGTTAGGTCCCCCCTGTCGCCTAGAGAAATACCCGCCCTTGCCCAGGCCCACCCCTCCAAAGGGAAGGGACCCCATGGTCCCAGTGGCCTTCTTTAGAAACCCCTTCCCCAGGGACAAACAAAGGCGACTCATGTGCCCCCCCCCCCCCCAGAGAGCATAGCCATCTGCAGGGGCGGGGGCAGATAAAATGCAGGCGAAAGAGAGAAATAGAGGCCTCACCGGTCGGCGGGTTCCCACATTACGACAGGAGAAAAGCTCCCATTTTCAGGCCTCCGGGGGCCCCTCCACGGGCCCACTGGCCTCCCCTTGCCCTTTTCAGGTCTCACAGACTCGGGATCTCGGTGGCCGTGGCCTGGCTCCCGGAGGCAGCCCCGGGCCGCGCCGGAGCGGCGGGAGAGCGGGGGGCAGCCGGAGCA
>NW_006285917.1:611320-612126 GCF_000327345.1 Myotis davidii
GCGGCAGCCGGAGCAGGCGGCGGGCTGGGTCCATGTGGGGAGAGCCGAGCGCTTTCCTCGATCGTAAACAAGGAACGCGAAATTAGCCCCTCGGCAGGCGCCTCTGCCGACACACAGTCCTACTGGGGGGGTGGAGGGAAGGGGGAGAGAAAATGCCATTTCTTCCCCCGGGAGAATACCTCAGAGGCCTTTATGTCGTCTGCGAAAGGGGAATTTTGGGGGGGCAGGAGAGGAAGGGAAGGGGACTGTGGGGGGAGGGGAGGGAAGATTCGCCGTCAACTCGAGCCCAAGGGGTTTGATTTGAATGCAGTCGAACTATATTTTTAAGAATTTGATAAAAACAGGTTCTCTCCCCCCTCCCCCCTTCCCCCAGGCGACGGGTCAGGGTTTAAACAGGAAATCGAGGAGCGATCCCCTCCCCCACGCGGGCTGGTGGAGGCCGGTCGTGCCCCTGCGGGGGGTGGGGGGGCGCTCCTGACTCGGACTGAAGGTGAGCCTGGCCCCCAGACGCCAGGCCTCCCGAGGAGCACGCGCCCCCGCTCCCCGCTCTGGGGTGTGTCCGCCTGGGCGTGCAGGCGTTTGCGTGCGCGTCGCCCTTTATAAACAGAAGCTCACACATATAGCGGCCGCCTCGGACCCGGGCCAGGGAGCAGGGCGGGTCATATATCAAATTGCAACACATTCAGGGCCACGTACATTTGGAAGAAATTAAGCCACTGTGTTATGAAACCATATGTGTCGGGTTAGGACTATACAACACGCCATTAGCACCAATTATTAGGGAGAGCCCGGGCGCCCCAAACCCT
>NW_006285917.1:612690-620753 GCF_000327345.1 Myotis davidii
AGACCCGCCGCTGCCGTCCTTATCTTGAAACCGCCACCCAGCCACGGACCATTAGTTACATATTTGAACCAATAAGGAAACACTTACCGGGCGCTGCTGTCACTCTCCCTCTCCCTCTCTCTCCCTCTCTCCCTCTCTCTCCCTTTCTCGTCTTTCCTCATTCTGTGCCGCTGCCGAGCCTGTCTCAGCTCCACACACTCATATATACTTTATATAAATTTTAAAATAAAAAAAATAATCCTAATAACCAAAAAGCCAAATAAAATTAAGGGGAGTTGCAAGAAGGAGGCAGGCGGGAGCGCCGCGGGGAGGGGCGGGGAGGCATCTGCAGCTCCAGCCTCCACTCCCGCGCCGCAGTCCTCCTCCCCTGGGGGGCCGCGGTCCGGAGGGGAGAGAGGTGCCCCCCGCTCCTGCCTCTCCCCCTCCCCCCTCCCCAGGTGCCCCCAGCTTCCGGCGACTCCACCTGGGAGGGAAAAAATTAAATGGGGGGGGGAGAAAATAATTATTAATCAGATTAATAAAAAAAAATACTGCTAATGAAGGGAGCGCCCAGCGCAGGTTTCCCTGGCAATGGTTAGGCTCTTACGGGGAGGACTGTTCTGAGGAGCGCTCCGAACGGACAAACCACAATAAAAAGTTCACGTTCATGGATGGAATCCACATGACTTCTTGTGGCCAATCCAACTTGTGAGTCGATCGTAAACTTTTATTACTCAGCTGTAAATTTTCTGCAAACAACCGGGAATGCGATGCATTTGTGTAGCGTGTGCAAATGGGCGCCGCGGTCGCCATGTTTACCCAATTCTCTCCGAGAGGGAGCAGCCCCCGACTCCCACCGCACCCCACCCACCGCCTGCGCCCCCAGGGCCCGCGCTCCGGTCGGGTCGGTCGGGCGCAGGAAGGGCGAGGGGGATGCGAGAGGAGGCAAGGAAGGGTTCTGGCGCTGAGTCGGCTGTCTCCCTGTGCCATGCCGAATTTTAAATATTTTCCTTAATAAATGGGTTATTAAGGTTGGTTCTGGGGAACGAAGCTTTGCAAAGGTTTGTGACATTGGGGTAGTGAGGGCTGGCAGGGTGAAGGGTCTGACAAGGGATGTGCTCCTTACCCCAGCCTTTTTTTTCCTGGTAAGTGAACAACATCCCTCCCAATGGGGTGTCTGGGCAGCCCCCCACTGCACCCCAGACAGGAACGGGAGGGGCAGGCCTGAACTGAGGTGTCTGCAGAGCCCAGAGGGCTTAGACTGGCCCTGGGCAGTCCTGCAGAGACAGCAGGAGGGATGAGAATTGGGAGCCGCTTCTAGAACCCCCAAAGCACCTCTCATCCCCAGGTTCCTTTTTCAAAGAAAATACATTTCCCCCCAAGACTACCCCTATTGTCCAGTCTTCTCAATTCCAAGGTTGAGATGGCAGCTACTCCCAGTCTTTTTAGAATTAAAAATAAAATGAAGGCCCAAGATCTTGGTTCCCACTTCTTTTTCCTTTAGGTGCAAGGCAGTTTGAAGCCCTTTCTGTCTTGTCTGGTAGCCCACACCCGCCTGCCTTTTTCAGAAAAATTCTCTGCGTCCTGGCAGCTGAGACACACCTTGGAGACATTGAATAAAGAACCTCATCCCTCCCTAAAGTCCACCTTCGCCACTAAATTCTGAGCACCCGAGGCACCCCCACCCTTCTCCAGACCCCAAATTCTGGCGATGTGTCCAGCGTGGGGGCTCAGAATAAAGTCCCCATAGAGACTAGTTGCCCATCAGTCATCGCCCCATCACTCTTCCCACAGCTGGAGATTTGAAGGCCCCAAGCTCTCCCCTTGGACCCACACGAGTTGGCTTGGGGACTCCCAGGGCTGGGTGCCCTACCCCAACCAACAGGGGTCCCTCATCCCCTCCCCACGCTTCCCGCACAGAAGTGAAGCAGTTCCCTCCGCCGGATGCAGGGACCTCGTTTCTTTTACAAACCCACCCATAAATTTTATAACAGGTAGTTAAAAATTACAACAAGGAAGCGCTGGCCCAGCTTTTCACAATGGGCCACAGGGAGAAAGGGCCAGCCCTGCGGGCAGCTCGCCGGAAATTTTACTTCTAGTCTGTGACACAACCTGTCCCGAGTTCGCTCTAATTGGGGCGGGGGAACTTCTCCAGCCGCTGGCGCAGCTCATTGGGAAGAGATGAGGATGGAGAGGCCAATCCACTCTCCCGGCCCGGGGTCCAAGGAGCCGTGTAGGACATTCAGCACCCGCTTCACCTCCCACCTTCCCCATTCCCTGTAGGCCCGCACCTCCCCTGGCTTCAGCGATGAAGTGGGAGAGAGAGCGAACGTGATGAGGAATTTTTTAAATCCAGAGAAACGAATTTGCCCCCCAACTTAATAGCTGCATTATCCCGTCTCTACGGTTGAGATTAGAATAATAAATTCAAGGCAAAATGAGGGAGATGCTTCAACTCAGCATTTTGAAAGATACTATTTTTCACAAATCACAAATCGCTTTCGGAAGCCACTTTGATTGGTTAATAAAAAAGTAAAGAATGGGAGCGAGTTCTAACTGCCGCAGCCGAATGGTCCCCATTCCCGTAATGGGACGGCGGGAGCGTTAGGGAGACGCGCTTCTAAAAAGAGCGCATCCTGCTCGCAATTAAATTCCCCCATAAAACGGGTTTTACCTCCTCTTCTCTCCAAACGAGAAAACGGAGGCGGCGGGCAGAAGGGGTGGGGGAGTGGGTGCTGCAAGAGGGGGCGGCTCGCGCTCTGGAGGTCTGGCCCACGTCTCTAGCGACACCCGCTCCATCTGCACCCCGCCCTGCGACGCCCGGCTGGGGCCACGGGCATTGCCGAGCTGGGCCAGGGATGAATGGGACGTTTGGGGGAAACGAGGTGAGAGCCTTCCGAGCCACTTAGTGCAGGGTTCAACCCACTCAGCTCCTGGACCAGCGGTCTTTAGTAATAGCCTTCATAACTCCACAGTTAAAAATGAAACAGCCCTCCGCCAGCTCCCCGAGTCTGGAGAGGATGCGCGCGCGTGGGAAGGCCTGGGGTGGGAGCTCAAGGCTGTCTTTTAGGGCTGTCCTGGCGGATAGCGGTGTCTCGCGCAGCAAACCGGGTTACCTGGCCGGCTCTGTAGCCCTCCGTAGGGACCCCAGGTTCCGAACGATTTCCCCCAGAGCCGCTCAAAGCTGTTCCTGGCTGCCCCCAGCGTGGGCTTTCAATCCGCACCCTCTCTCGCACCCTCTCAGGCTGCAGTAGTTCCCTATCCACGATCCCCGACTCAATCCTATTTTCAGGATCACTTTGCGTGGGAGCCAGGACACAGACGGGGTGGAATTACACAAAGCAAGAGTTGGCCTGGGCCTAAGTCTGGGAAAATCATTGAGAGAGAGAGAGAGAGAGAGAGAGAGAGAGAAAGAGAGAGAGAGAGAGAGAGAGAGACGCACACACGCCTCTGGCTTCAAAATATTTCAGTCTTTGGGGATCTGGTTTTTAAGAACAGAAGATCTCATCCCCTCCCCTTTCCCCCTCTCCTGACTGAGCCAGATGACTTGTATCTCTGGAATTTGGTATTATTTGACCAGAATCTTACTGGCATAAACAGATTTCTCTAAGACCCCCCCCCCCCCAGGGAAGAGTGAGAAACCGCTTTGCCCCACTGAGTCCCTTTATTTTGGAGAATGAGGAGTTCAATGAAGACTCCTTACCCTACTGTGGCTGAGAGGAGGGACTGTGCACTCAGCAGGCCTGTCCCTTCTCCCCAGGCCAATGGCCTGCACTGTGAGGGCAGGGCAGGGCAGGGCAGGGCAGGCTGCCCAAATGCCAAGGTGAAGCCTGGACTGGGCGTGAAACAACTAGAGCAGAGGCTGGAGTAGGAGCAGGTGGGTTAAGTGAGTGATGGCTCTGTGCTGACTGAATTTGAATTTCAGAATGTGGACCCACTCTGCTTGGTGTACCAGCTCACTCACTTTCCCCTTCTTCTCGCTGGCCCCCCAGGCTTAAGCTTCCTCATGCTTAGGCACCTTCCAGCCAAGTCCTCCAGGCTGCCTTGAGCCTCATATTTTCCCCATCCTGTTCACTGTTCTAGTGGTGGGTGCTGGCCGCCCAGGGTTGGCCATGAGGGGCATGTGGCGATCAGAAAGAACCTCAATGCTTCTTCTCAGCCCCAGCCCTGGAAATAAAAAGCCTAGCTTTGGGAAGGGCATGGGAGCAGATTCTTTGTCTGGGCCCAGCCCAGGGCTGAGGAGGAGTAAGGTGGATAAGTGGGGAGATGCTTTCTCCCCACTGGGATCCTGGCATCCAGAAACCCACTTTGTTTGGAGCCAAGGTTTTCCCAAGAGCATACTGCTCTTCCTCCTCCTCTTCATCTCCCTCCTTTCACCTGCCCTCCCAGCCCAGCCTGTCCTCTACACTCTACATGAGCTCCACCCCTCACACCCCAAAGCCAGGTCAATGGAGGAGACTTCTTCCAGAGTGTTACGGAAAAAGGATGAGGAGGAGAAGAGGGGCAGGTCATGGGGAGGGGGTTTTGGAGAAAGAAACAAGTCATTCCAGATTCACATATTTTTCTCCTTTTTTTGAATTTTTATTATGACTCACGTATACAATACAAAGTACTTGGACCAGGAACAGGGCTGCCGGGACACAAAATCTACATTCATAGCTGGACGTAAAGACAAATGACCAAAAATTATTATTATAGATATATTTTAACGTTTTTTTTTCCTTTCGAGCACATTGCATAAACAGAGAATTCAAGACAGAGTTAACTATACATTCAGTGCAATTTAGTTCTACTCTACTGGGGTTAGAAGCACAATAAAAGCGCACAGGACCGGCGAGCTAGGCAGTCTCAGTTGTTGGGTTTTCTTAGTGAAATAAGCAGCAACAAACGACAACAAAACCGCATTACGAATACTCTCAAAGCAGGATTTCTTTCTATAGGTAGTGATAAAATACGTTGGAGGTTTTTTTTTTCATTTTAAAATTTTTCTCTTTTTTTCTCCCATATTAGGATTTCTAAAAATTTCTCTTTTTTATTTTTCAAGATTATTGCAGGTTCCCTTTAGGTAGTATGTTAAAGATATCAGCATTATTATTATCAGTATTATTATTATCAGTATTATTATCAGCATTATTGTTTTCATGATTATGGTGATTTCTGAGCACTAACACTAATGCAGCTCAGAGGAAGCTAGGCCCAACAACAGAAATCAGACAGCGAAGGGGAGGGGAGGCATGGGCCTGAGTGACCATGGGATGACTAGGTAGGATTTTCAGCAACTGCAGGTTCCTGTCTACCCTCTGGAAAGGGTGGGGATGGGGGGTGGTCTTCTTAATGGGGGGAGGGGAGCCCCAGAAAGGGAGAAGGAATATTCCTTGCTATCACCTTTTTATTTCTTTAAACATTTCCCCTTTTCCTTTCCTTCCTTCCTTCTTTCCTTTGAAAAGAAGTAAATCTAATAGTCTAATCCTAGCATAAACACAAAGCCATGAGTCTTCTTGATTTTAAGGGGGGCTCCCCTCTAAAATAAATACCAAAGGAGCAGGGAGGTGGGAGTGTGGCAAGAAGGGGCGAGAGGGGGCAAAGAGGGCAGGTCTCAGACCTTACAATCCTGGCTGGTCTCTGAAGGGTGGGGGTAGGGACAAGTGTGTGTGTGTGTCCGGGCAAGGACTGAGACAGAGATTCCGAACTTTCCGCTGTGTCTCAGTCTCCCCCCTCCAGCCCCCCAACAAATAAAGATGGGGGAAGTCCAAAGGTAATAAAACCAGAACTGCAAGTATCTGACAGGTAGTTAGAGTTGTGAGTGTCATTCTATTCTCTATAAAAGCAAATGACAGTCGTAAACTTCTCAATTTATCCGCTACCATAAAACGAAACTTCAAGGGAGTTGCTAAAGGGGTGTGTGTGGGGGGGTCTCTCTTTTTTGCTTAGTCCTTGTTTTCTTCCTTTTCCTCCTCTTCTTTCTCCTCTTCCTCGTTTCCTTCTTCCTCCACCTTCTCCTCATCTCGGGCTCCGGGCAGTTTATCCTTGTTGTTCTCCTTTTTCCACTTCATCCTTCGGTTTTGGAACCAGATCTTCACTTGTCTCTCAGTCAGTCCCAGGGCGTGAGAGACTTCAATCCGGCGCTTTCGTGTCAAATAAGGATTAAAGAGAAACTCCTTTTCTAGTTCCAAGGTCTGATACCGGCTGTAAGTTTGCCTTCCGCTGCGCCGCCCGGGAGCTGGACAGAACAGAACCCCAGTCTTGTTATGTTTGGGTGGGGGCTCAGCTTTCCCCTGCCATTCTTTCTCCCCTAAAGTCCTCCTTCCGATCTCCCAGTCCCCCTTCCTCCCGCAGAACAGGCAAGGGCAGATGGGCGAGAGCAGGCAAGGGCAGGAAAGTTTGGGAGCTTGTTTTGGTTTGCTTCACCTTGGGAGGTGGGTGAGGTGGGGGCTGGAAGGGGGTCTGTCTGGAACCTGGGAATGGCAGGGGCGGGGGTGGGGGTCCCTGCAGGGTACTCCCGGGCCTGCAGTCCCAGGAAAAGGGCCTTTGCAGCTTTGTTTACAAGTGCAGAGTGGCATTTGGCGAGCAGGGCTGGGGACAGTCTGTTTCCCCCAAAAAAGGAAAAAAGGTCTGGGGGTGAAGAAGAGGGGCTTTGCTCACTGTCTCTTCATCAAATCTCTCTGACTAAGGCTTTGCCAGGAAGGAAAATAATTGATCTCCTGGAATGTATCACTGCTTGGCCTGATTGCTAACTGGAGACCAGCAAATAAATCACGGGCCATCCCCGCTGGAACTTGTCGCTTTCTCGCTTCCCCTTTTACTTCGAAATTGGGCCAGGAGGGGCCACCCTTTGAGGGGCACATGACCTGCGTCACTCTTAGGGTCTCCAGGAGATTCAACTAGCCTTTGACTGGGGGTAGGTTGGTTAGGCTCTCCAGGACCTCAGAGCCCTCCAGTCCATATGGTCCCTCCTAAGAGCACTCTTCTCTCCTCTCTGGCTTCCTCTCTTCTCTGCAATGGAGGGAAGTACAGCGAAGTTGGGGTAGTGGCCCCAAGGCCAGCTCTCTGACAGAAGGCAGGGGGTGCCCCCAGAGAGCCAGAGCACCTGTTCTTGGGGTCTTACCACCCTCTGGCCCAGACAGGGGAGGGGGACAGGGGTCTCCCTTCACCCCAGGAAAGCCTGCCCACTGTCCTGGACGAAGGCTCTGTGCCTTATGGAGACCCTGATTGCTCCAAAGGCTGATAACCCCAGGGTCCGCAGGCCCCTTCCCAGCCACCTCACCAACTTTGATCTTAGAGATGGTAAGAGGGAGAGACGGACAGACAGACAGAGGTGAGAAAACGATTTTAACCCTTTGCACCCAGACACCACCTTTTCCCCTTCGCCCCAGTCCCCCCAATATCCCAGGCAAGCCCCGTGCCTCACCCCCAGCTGAACCTCCCAACCTCCAGAAACCCACTCAGGCACCTAGGCGGGGCCGGGGAGACCCCAAAGCCAGGAAGGAAAGCCAGGACAGACAAAAAGGAGGCAAGGGAGGGGGAGACCCCGGAGCGCGGGAGACCGAGGGGGAAAGAGAAAAGGCTTCTCACCGTGGGGTCTCATCCATGGAAACATGAGGCTGGGAGACGAGTTTTGATTTAAGTGGCCTTGTCCTTCGCTACTGTTAGTGTTGGCGGAGGATTTACAGTCGGGATATTGCACCACGCTCGCCTCTTGCTGAGCCCCATAAAGGGACTGTCTGGGGAGCGCCTCGTAGCCATAGAATTTGGAGGCGTCTCCGTGGCAGCTCAGCGAGCACGGGTTCTGCTGGTAGCCCGAGTTGGAGATGCCCGAGGTGCCGTGGTGGAAGAAGTCTTGGACGTGGTGCGAGGCGTGCTGGAAGCCGGGCGCCGAGCCGCCGGGCCCGTACACCAGCGCATGGCTCCTGCCCACGCTCTGGGGGAACCGGCAGTCGTAATAGGCCGGTTCCAGGGACTCGCCGCCTTTGTATTTGGAGAACAGGGGGTTGACGAAGTAGGAGCTCATGCTGGGCACATGAAAACCCGCCGCCCCCTCCCCTCTGGCTCGAGACTCCCCCGCCCGGTACCCCCGAAACTCCCCT
>NW_006285917.1:621102-623524 GCF_000327345.1 Myotis davidii
CTTTCCCTTCCTCTCTGAGAGAGATACCTGAGCCAGCAGGTCAACTCAGGTTACCTCAACAGGTATAAGGCCCCCAGGGGATGGACGCCAGCAAGGGAGAGCAGGTCCCCTGAACCAAAAGGCGGGATCCTATGGGGTCCTTAAGTCTGGAGACTTTGAAGAGGAACAAGCACACCCTATCCCCAAACACTCCAGGCGTCAGACATCGCCATGCCTCTTGCCCCTCCCCTGGGTGGGAGGCTGCCCTGTCTTCCCCGGTCCTTGAGGCTCTCTGGCTGCCCCTGTGGGTACAGAAGAGGTGGGGTCGCTGCATACACCCAGCCCGACCGCACTGCCCCTTCAGACACCAGCTCCTGCCTGAGGCAGGGAGCCCAGGCAATGGCCAGGAGCTTGGCTGGGGGTTCTGAGTACAAAGCTGTTTGTGGGGACAGAGGAGAGGGCAGCTGGTGGATCTCTGGCTTCTGGCTGGGTTGGTTCAGGATGTTCCTTCTCAGGAGGCTACTTGTATCAAGGTTGGAGGAGACTGAAGCAGGCCTCTCACTTGTTCCCACATACCCTGACCCCACATACCCTGACCCCACATACCCTGACCCCACATACCCTGACCCCACATACCCTGGCCCCATCATAAGAAATGCCAGCTTGCCCTGGACATCCCTTGGCTTCACCTCACCCCCCACTTCCCCAGGCAGGCTGCCCAGGCCAGGATGTGGATGAGAACTGTCAACAGACACTCTTTAAATATTTACCCACACTTTCTCTGGGCGGTTTCCCCCACCCCCAAGACAGGGTACATGCAAGTTAATTCTAATGAATAAAAGAACCTTAGTTCATCAGCACCCTTCTCTGGCCATATGTGCGTGCAGTGATGTGAGCTGAACACAGACAGAGAGAAAAGGGAGAAAGTGAGAGAGCTGTAGATATGTGTGCTGTGTGCATACGAATGAAGAAGAGGAAGAATGATTTTTCTGGCCCTCTCCCCGTACAGTGTGTGAGGTTGTTACACACAGGGCAACACTGAGGTACACTGGGGATATACAGATACTGTATATGCTACCTTCCACCCTGAAAAACATCAAATGCACCCTCACTAAACTATCATGCCTTGAAGCACCCCTGTCACTTCACAGATTCTGTGCACACGCATGCACACCCAGGCACATAGGAAAACAATGCCTAACAAATACATGCGCAGCGTTAGCTCTTTGCATCATGAACAAATTTGCTACCTATTTTCCGTCCACATCCTGAGGCTCCCACATCCTGGATGAGGAAGGAGGCCGTAGGAAACCAGATCTTTTTCTTCCCCATCTGGAAGCCAGCTCTGGGTATGGAGGAAGGCATGGCAGTGCAGGGGAGGATGGTGTTGAGAGAAGGAGCTTCCCCATCCCACCTCTTTATGATTTAAATAATTTCTGGGGAAATGGCCACCCTCAGCCACATTCTCCAAGGAGATTCACTGATGCCCAAGCAAGAGATGCTTCCTCTATCCTCTGAATTTAGAGAAACCCTCCCCCATCTGAGTTCGGGGCTGCCCAGACTGGGAAGCCCAGACCATGGACCCTGGAGCAGCGGGAGGGGAGGGTCAGAGGAAGGCTGTGCCAGGGCCTCATGTCTCCCTAGGGCCCCGGATAGTGGAGGACACGACAGGGGAGAGCATGCTCCAGCCTTGGTTGCAGCCCTGCCTTCTCTGAGCCTGCTCTGCAGTCCTGAGCGCATCCGGATGGACTCTGGCTCCCAGCATCTGATCACCCGGACTGTCATAAATACTTCTCCTCCCTGCCTGGGAAGAGGAGGCTGGCAGGCCGGTCCCTTCTGGAGCCTGCACCTTATCTTTTAGAGGGTGGAGGGGACACCGCTACAGTTTATGGGCCAGCGAAATCCCTGCCACACAGCTACTCTTCCGGGTCTTTGTGTCTTGGAATGCGACTGTCCTGAGTGTGCCGCCACCACCACCACCACCGCCGGCTCTGAGAGCCCACCAGTCCTGAAAACCCTGGCCGGACTTAGTTTCCCCTTTTGGGGGGGTCCCTCGCCTTTTCTTCCTTTCTTTCATTTGATTGGTTTCTTTTTTTCTTTTATGCGTAACTGGTTGATTTTCCTTCGGGAGCCAGGAAATAAAGAACCACAAGCAGCCATCCTCGCTGGGGAGTCTCTGTCCCTCGCCTCGAGGCCTGCACCGCCTTTCTAGGTATCACGGATTTATGTTCGTTTGTCTGGGTCATTCTGCCTTTTTGTGTTAATTACGCGCTGCCTGCTTCGTTCTTATCTCCTCCGCAAAGCGATTATTTTCGACACCCGCCCTCCCTCGCCTCCCTCGCGAACCTGCTGTCAGGGCCAGGGCCCATCTCCCGCCACCGCTCACGATTTATTTACACCTCGCAGGTGAGAGGATTGATTTGCTCAGCCAGTAGGGCCGGGC
>NW_006285917.1:623571-629049 GCF_000327345.1 Myotis davidii
CGCGGCCAGGCGGGCCAGGGGCGCCGCCGCCGCCTCTAATATTGAACAACAGCGCCACCTCGCGTTCGTTTTCTCCAATGCAGTCCAGCCGGGGAAAAGCCGAGGGAGGGAGCAAGCGGGTCTCAGGCTTGGCCCTAAGGTGAAAAGTGGCAGGAAGGAGTTTCCAAATGGGCGACGGGGAGGAGGGTCCCTGCAAGGGAGTTCCCCCGGGACCGCTTTTCCTTTGTTTTATAAGTTCTCGAGATAAACCTGTCAAAGGGCTCACACTATTCTCTCTTTTTGAAACCTTCTCTTCCCGCATTAAGAGACACCAAGCAAAGGCACTGCCGCGATCCTTCCTCCTCCCCTCTTCAGGCGCATTTCTGGGCTGGGAACACCTCCGCGCACGCCGACGCACGCTCTGAAGCTCCCGCAACCACCTGCCCGAGGCTGCACCCTGAACTCCTGGCTCTTCTTACCCTGCCGCTGGTGCCGCACCGCCTATTCCGCCGCTGCCCGCTGGACTTTGGGGTGGGACTCTGACTTCTCCCGGCTGTTTGCCCCCTGGTTTGCAGCCCATCCCTCTCTCACGCGCGCTCTCTCCACCTCTCCCTCCCAGCCAGTGAGGTCCTGTTCTCCGTGGGCCATAGACAAAACATTCCTATAATCTGATTTCAAAGGGAAGAGTGTCCACCTTATTTAAACCATAAAACAATTAAGCCCAGACGTCTAGCCAGCTCCGCGCTGCTGTTTTGTTCGGCCCCATTCAGAATCCAGCGCAGGGAGACAAACAGCGCCATAAAAGTGGCATTTCGGTGCTGCGGAAATGTACCTATCCCCGGCCTTTCCAAGTGGAACAACCTTTAGGGTTTTGTGATTCTGACAAAGGAGCAGAGGAGAGGTGGGAGGGGAAGATTAGGGGCAGGAGGGCGTTTGCTAGCCCCTTTCCCCCCCGCTTTCGTTTCTTTCCCCAGATGTGTGTTGTGTCGTGGTGGTTTTAACTCACAAATTATAATAAATAAAAATTGAATCCAATCCTGACCTGCAGGCGGCTGAGCTGGTACTGAACAGTAGGCCGGGGCGGGTGGGCCTGCTCTGGATCCCGCGCTCTCCTGGGGGCCCTGGAGCCCTGCGCCCTCCTTGCTGCCCGCCTTCAGGCCGGCTGGGCAGCTGCAGGAAGCAGGCCCCGCTGACGGCCGAGGGGAGGCGAAAGGGCCTTGGAACAGGGGCGGCTGGAAGCCCGGAAAGGCCGCCAAGCTTCGGGGCTGGGAGAGAAGCCTGAGTCCCTGCGGTCAGGACCCGGGCAGATGGGTGCCTTGTTCCCCAGTGGGTGCGGAACTGAGGCCAGGGTCACAGAACAGCAAAATGGCCAAAGGGAGGAGTGAGGCGGCGAGAAAGGCGAGAAATCTACAGGCAAAGCACCTTTCAAAAGGACCAAGGAAACAATGGATTCTGGAATTGGAAAGGATGTGTCTTAAGCGGGAAAGAGGGGAGGGTGCTTCAGCTACTGGGAACACCACTCTGGTGTCTGCGACTTTTGATGGCCCAACTCAAAATATCATCAACACAAAATGTTCACCCCTTCCCACCTTCCTCCAGCCCCCAACAGGGGAGCCTTCAATGGAAGGAGGGGGTAGGACATTCAAATGACGGGGAGGGGCTGGCCCCTACAAGTGCCTCACCAATCCTGTAAGACAATGCAATGGCCCAGGGAGCTGCACAAGGCCCAGGGTCCCCAATTATTTTCTTTTATGATACACCCCAAGAATTCAGAGCAACACCCTGCACCCTCTCCAGAATGGGCAGCCTGAGATATTAAAGGGCTATATTTCAGGCAGTCTGAGTTTAATAGTTTCCAGATTGGGGGATTTCCGAGAAAGGGGGCGCCCAGGCAGAGGCATACCCTGCAGTTGTGTCTGCTTCTGATTAGCAGATGAAACTGCCAGTTCTGGGGAGGGCACTCTGGGGTACAGTGCAACTGACAGTCCCTCCAGGCTGTCAGACACACATCTCTACCTCCTTATGCTGGGGTCCTTCAGCCACCAGAGAACGCTCCACGCCTGACTCATCCCTGAGTAGCTTCCTTGGGCCCTGGCCACACTGCCCCCCAGAATGCTGCAGCTGCACCCAAGACCAACATTCAAACTAACCATTAGAGAGACAGAGAATACACTGAGAAGTGAAAACTAAATCTAATTCTGATTGTATTGGCTTTGCCATCTTTCTCCTTCCTTACTATATCTCTCTCTCCTCTTCTCTCTCCGCCCCCCCCCCCATCTTCCTCCTTTTATTCTCAACGAAGTTCTCAGCGCCTATTCTCCCTGAGGGCTGCTGGCCTTCCTCCTCTAAACTGCACACCCTCCCTACTCAACCCCCCTAGCCATCCCTCGAAGCACCGATGCAGTCAGGCAAGAATCCAGCCCGGGCCCTCACCCAGCACCCAACTTTCATCTTCACCTATCTCTTCCCTCCGATCTCCTGTACTCATAAATTATTACAATTAATTACAGCGAGGGAAAGCCATTCATGCCATGCCCCCACCCCCCTGGACTCCATGGAGCTACCAGGAAACTCCTAGGCAGCTATCAGAGCAGGCACAACTGGACCCAGGCCTAAGCAGCCTCCACCCACCCTGGAGCCCTCACCCACCCCACCCAGCCTGGAGAGAAGCAGCAGGCACTTGCCCTCCCGAGGTCAAGAGAGCCCCTTCCTGGCTCCAGCCTCCCCCAAAGGATCTGAGCACTTGCCTCCTCCACGACAGCAGCCTGGGAGCCACAGGGAGGAGAAATAATGAGAACTGGATGCAGTTGGGTTTCTGGTTTTTTAAGTGACTTCCATATATTAACACAGAGCTGTTCTACCATAACAAACAGAAGCACGTTACAGGACGGACGCGGGGGGATGATAGGAAACACTGCTATGTACACGCCCGAGGCACCGGCCTGCGCGCTGGACCCAGCCTGCGGCACCATCCCCGGCCCTCGCCCCTCAGCTCCTGGGCTGGGAATCATTATTGTGTGTGTATGTGTATCTTTTTTTTTGTACAAAATCTGCACGCAGAGCACCCCAGGCCTGGGGAGAGATGGCCCGGACCAAATATGATACAGGAAAAAAAATAGAAATATAGCGATTCAAGTACTGGCTTCTCTGAAGAAAGGAGGAAAAAAATCACATTGTGTGTGTCATTTATTTCAGTTGCGCAGGAGAAGAGAATGCGGCTTCTCTCCCCGCCTCCTGATCCTCGCTGGGTAGAACTAACTCTAAAACACCAATTTCTCAACACTGAACCCTCCCAAATCGCAAGAGTTTTCCTTTTCCCTTTCCTTTTTTTTTTCTTTTTAAGCTGATTGGCTTTTCTCTAGCTTGCTCTTTCCTTTCCTTTTTCGTGCTCTCTCCCGCCTGGGCTGGGTTTTTTGTGGGGTTTTTTGTTTTTCCCTTGGCTGTGCCGAGGCAGCAGGCTGGGGCAGGGTTTAGGATTGCTCCTTGTCGGTTTTCTCTTTATTCATCTTTTTCATCTTCATCCTCCGGTTTTGAAACCAGATTTTGACCTGCCGCTCGGTGAGGTTGAGAACCCGGGCCACCTCGTACCGACGGTCCCTGGTTAAATACATATTGAAGAGAAACTCCTTCTCCAGTTCCAGCGTCTGGTACTTGGTGTAGGGGCAGCGCTTCTTCCTCGTGGAGCGGGCGTGGATCCAGTTGGCCACGGGGTTGCCTGGAGGGCCAAACACAGGCAGGGGTCAGTGGAGACCCTTTCCAGCCCAGGATCCCTGCCACTCCACCCCCAGTCTTTGCCAGGCTATCAAAACCCAATAATTGAACCTGAATTTGGACACGTTTTGCTGTAGGCATTTCCCCTCACTCTTTTTGCATTCTGCCCCTCTCCCCATGTCCCCCTACTTCAGTTTCCTAAAACTGTAGGAAATCAAAGCTATCAAAGCCCCAACAGTCTGGTCCTCAGCTTCAAGAGCAGTAACTGGAGAATATCCCCATAAAAAGTCCAAATTCCCAACCGTTTCATAGGCCCATAAATGCTTCTCTCTCTTGTTTTTTATTTTTATAGTGAGGTCTCTCTCCTCCCCACTTCCCTCCTCCTTTGCCCCCTCCCATCCACCCAGCCCACGACCAAGTCCTGAAATTTCAGCAGTTCTGCTTCCTGACCCTGAGAGTCCCTAAGCCCCTCACTACCCACTCCAGCGCTGTTGCTCATCTCCGCTCTCTGAGTCCAACCCTGCTGAGGCGAATTCTCAGGGTGATGCTGGGCTAGGAAAAGCCTTCCTCCTCTTCCCCAGAGAGCTGCTGGCCTTGGAATCAGGCCCCCCCTATATGTGAGCTTCCCTGTTTGACTTCCAGGGCCCCCACCCCTCCGGCCAGCCCCAGGACAGGCTCTGCAGGAGCGAAGCCTCCAATTTCAGGTTTATGAGAGTAGCTGAGGGCAAGGAGGGAAGGCTCAGAGGGGTATAATTAGGCCCCGGCCCCTTATGGGGCTGGAGGAAAGGATTTCCTGGAGCCCCCTCCTGGGACTCCCCCAGACACTTCCTCACACCCAGGGGGCTGTACCCCTCCCCTGCTGTTTCCCTTCTTTCTGCTTTCCCTGGCCCTACAGCTCCCACCTGCCCCTCCCCACCTACCCCTGCCCTTCTTTGCAACACTTAAAGGCTCCTGTCTCCCAGATTGGAGTGTGTGTGTGTGTGTGTGTGTGTGTGTGTATGTGTGTGTGTAATTCTTTAATGGGGGAGATGTCTCTCCCCACTCCTCATCCCTGACACCCCCATTTTCTACCTTCTCTCCTGCAGACCCTCAGAAGAGGGCTTTCAAGTTTGAGGCTGGGACCCCACTTCTCTCCCCCAACTCTGCAAGTCCTGTCTCTCCAAGTTCCCCCAGACCCTGCACTCAGTGGTCCTGGGAGAGAAGTCCATAGACCTTGAGTTTTATTAATCTCCAGTGGTGTGAGGACCCCCCCACCCCCACCCCATGCTGGCTGGGAGGTAGGGTGAATTCTCTCCCTGCCCCTAGTGTCCTCCTCATCTCTGCCCCATCCCACCTCAAACCATAAAATGAACCTCGCCCCCACTCCAGCCCCTGGCCCTGTCTGCATTTCTTCGAAAGTAACGACTGAGCCAAAAAGCCTGGGCTGGGGGTGCGGAGGGCGGGGGTCTCTCCTCCAAACCTGCTCCTGGGAGAGGAGCCCCCCTCAGCTCTCTCCCAACCTGGCTCCTCGGGGGCCCCCTTTCAGACCTTCCTGCCCCTGAAAGCTCCCCAAGGTAATTCGCTTTTATTGAGTCCTCACCCCTTCGCCCTCACCCCTCTCCCGCGCTCCCTGCGCCACTCGGAGGGGCTGTAATCCGGCTCCCCCCGCTCGGCCTCTCCTCCCCTCCCGCGCCGGTTGTAAAGGAAAATTGCTCCCAACTTACTGGGGTCCAGGTCGGCCTTCTCCTCTTTGTGCTTGCTGCCGGCGAGCGCGTCCGCCTCGGGCGAGGGCAGGGTCTGCGGGGCGCG
>NW_006285917.1:629258-631116 GCF_000327345.1 Myotis davidii
TACACCACGGACGACTGCGAGGGCACGGGCGCCCACGACGTGCTGAACACGGCCGGCTTGGGCGCGAAGCTACAGGACGGAAAATCGCTACAGTCCGGCACCAAGCCGCTGGGTCTGGCGGCGGCGGGGTGAGCCCCGGTGGCCGGAAACCTGGACGCTAGGAGGTCTTCATTGTCGTGGGAGATGAGCGAGTCCACGTAATAGTTACTGATGGGCCCCGTCGCCGACATCGTAACGGGGTTTTACATACATAAGATTATTGTATGAACTGTATATGTACTTTTTATCTGCTCACAGAACAATCAAGGCAGGTAATTATTTTTCCAGCCTTTTCCCCGCAGCTCATTGGCTCCCCGGCCCCCACGTGATCGTATTTACCCAAAAATACGGCGCGGATCAATGCGCAGGGGCTTTTTTTTTTTCCCTTGCCTTTTTTTTTTTTATACCTTCTCCCACCCCCTTCTCTGCTGATCCCCGCGACCTGCGTTTTCCTGGGGGTCCGGAGCTCTGGACCCAAGGCATCCGTCACCCCCTCAGGACAACTCGTCTCTCAGCAGAGAACCCCCTTGCCCAGGTCCACCCAATAGTGTGTATGTATGTATTTCTTTCAGGAGCCGCAGCAGCGAGAGAGGGAGGGTGGGAGGGGACTGGAGGAGCTGGGGTGGAGGGAGGGAAGGAGAGAAAGGGGAGAGTGCCTCTGCCCTGGCCAACTCAGCCCCCCAAATATGGGGCAGGGGAAGGGTAGGGAAGGTGGTCCGCGGGTGGGAGGGGTAGGACCTCTGGACCTCAGACACCTTTAGCATCAAAAGTCCTCTCTCTGCTTCGGTACAGATATGCAAGCACCTCTATTTTAAATTTATTGTCTATATCTCTCTCTTTTTTTGCCAGCTGGAAGAAGTGGAGGAGAGATCTACACAACTTAAGTGGGGCAACCCCCTCCCATTTTCCTGCTCACCCACCTTGGCCCCAGTTCCATCTCTGGGACACCCTGACCCCCCCCAAAAAAAGAAGTCACCCCTGGGTTCTGTCTGCAGAGAGCCAGGGTGAGAGCGGGCAAGGCAAGAGAGCGACCTCAGTCGTGGGCAAGTAGCTTGTTTTTACGTCCTTCAATAAAAATTTTATGAGGATCATTTGATTGTTCATAAATGTGTCTTTCATTAAATAAAATTGTAGGCTGTTTTTGGAACGGGAAAAAGGCAACGGCGGGCTGGGAGAAAGCAGTTTCTTTGGGATCGGACACAGGAATTCTGGAGAAGCCGTGTGATTGTAGGGGAGAACAGACAACTAGGCTTCCTTCCCCCAATAAGTTGGCTGTTACCCTCCTGTTTGAATTCGGGGTTTGGTACCCAGTCCTCTGCTTTCCGTGGGACTGTCCCACGGTGGCTTAGTAAAGGTGGTCTTTAGACAAGCAGGAAATTCTCAGTGTGAGTGCAAAAGAGGGGGCAGGAAGGTTGGCTGGTGGGGAGACGAGCAGGTGATGTCCCCAGAGGCAGATGCACCCTGGGCATGGCAGAGCGAGTCTGAAGGAGGGATGCAATTTCAGGGTCAGAAGGAAAGAGACCCAGTTTGTGCCAGAAGAAGAAGGCAGGAGCTGAGGCCGAGAGGAGGCTCTGAAGCAGCAGGGAAGGAAGGAGCTTCCAGATCAGAGATGCTTGCCCTTCGTTCCCACTCCTGTCCCCAGGAGGGGACCAAACAAACGCCAGGGTGGGGGCCCAGGCGGGTTCTCCTGCACCTAGGCCAACCTGTCTCCTCTGGGGCCGAGAAGGACTGGAGAGAGGTGTCCCAGAGAGTGTCGTATGTATGTGGGGGGAGGAGGAAAGTTGAGGGGGGAAGAATAGATGTGAAGTCCAAACACTAA
>NW_006285917.1:631238-635066 GCF_000327345.1 Myotis davidii
AGGATATGAGAAGTGCCTAAGGGCTGGGGAGAACAGACCCTGGGGGGCCTCAACCTCCTCACCCTCGGCTCTGATTGGATTATCTTCCCCTCCCCCAGACTAAACTGGTTAGGAAAATCCAAATAACAGCAAGAAACAGAGTATCTCTTTGGCCTTGATGGAGTTGGGTTAGCTGTCAATCAAAAATTCTCCCTCACTAGTTCAAGGAAAAGACAAGAGGTTCCAGTCCCCCTGCAGAGGCTTTCTCCAAATCCCCAGCGCCGGCAGCACCTCCCCCAGCCCTGGCGGCTGGGGACCCTGACCAGCTCTTGGGCGGCTGCTGGCAGACATGTAGCCTTTGGCGGGCCCGGGGCCAGACTGTGACCAAGAGGACATCAGGGACAGAGCCTGAGAGAGACTGAGCCCGAGACAGCCTGAGACCGAAAAACTGAAACACACAGGGCATCAGGCCCATAGAAAGGAAGGAAGGAGGGAGGGAGGGAAGGAAAGGAAACGGGGGATTAGGCTTAAAAGAAGAAGCGAGGGGAGAATTAAAGAAAAGAGGGGAGGCAAGATGGAAAGAGATAGGAGAGCAGGGAAAGGAAGGCGTGCAGAGAGCAAGACAGAGGAAGGGCGGTGATAGGCAGGCAGGATGGGATGGAGCTGGCGGAGCAGCCATGGCATTGTGCAGTCCGCTTGCTTGCCGGGCCTTTGCCGGGGACAGGCTCCAGGCACAGCGGCCACTTCTGTCCTGACACAAAGGAGGAAGAGGCCTTCTCTCCTGCCCTCCCCAACGTCCTGCTCCTGTGGGTACACTAGGCTCCTGGGATACAGAACCCCATTTCGGCCCAGACAGCCTTCCAGGCAGCTGGGGCTGAGCCATGCTCTAGTCAAGGAGCAAAGAAGACATGACGAAGGAGCTTCCATGCCCTGCTCCTCTTTTGCATCTCTGCCGGGCCACAGGGCCCATCGGCCCCAATTTCAGCTTTCCTAGGAGAAAGATCCCCCTGAAGAACCTCTTCCATGGGCCTCTGCTTTGGGGGAGAGCTCTCACGCAGAGTGGCTGCGAGCAGATGCCCCTTTCTCTCCCAGTCTCTTTGGCCACTGCCTTTTTTTCAGCCCTGCCCAAACGGCGGAGGCAGCAGCATGGGGCAGCTGAAATCACAGCTGAAATCCTCCGGCCCACACTCCCTGCTGCTGTCAATTTCCCCATGAAACTGAGGGGAGATTGTCACCTTAGTTATAGAGCGTGAACTCAGACCCTCCCTACTCAGGCACAGGCAGAGCTGTGGATCAGGAAGTAGGCCTCGCCCACAGCCCCCTCCCCACCAATACCCCATTTTGCCTAGGCCTTGCTTAGAGAGTTGGCCTTGGAGAGGAGGGGAGGGGGGGCTGGAAGAGGCTGGGAGCCCCTGAGTTCAGGCCCAGGTCCCTGTGCTTCCACAACTGCATATGGCCTGTACCCCCATTCTCTGTATTTGGAGGTAGGGTGGCAGGTCAGGGCTCTGAAGCAGATTTTCAGGCTCCCCCAAATCCAGGCCTCTAGGGACCGGGAACACAAGGATGTGGGGACACCGCGAAGGAGGGGCTTGTCTTCCCAGGTTCGGGTACTCCTCCTGGATCCCCTGGCAGATTTCAAGACTCCCTTTCACCCCTTCAATTTTCCTCAGCGCAAGTGGGGGAAACTCAAGAGATGGGAGGCCACTGGGAACCCCTGTTGTGGAGAGGGTCACCCCAGCTTCAGCTCGCAGCTCTGTCCTTACTCTGGTTCTGAGAACTCCTCTCCAACCCGCAAAGATCCCACTGGGCCCAGGAAAGCCCCCTAAGGGGGAGGGGCAGCCTTATCCATCACCTCAAACCTGGGCAGCTACGACTGCAAGCAAGCCAGCACCGCCGTGGGAAGGACAGGCAGGCAGGCAGACAGGTTAGAGGCATCCTCTCCCCTCGCCCTGCGCCTCCTTTTTAGTGATTTAAATTCCCTCCGGTTCAATCCACACCGTCAAGTTCGGATTAAATTTAAAACAGGCTTTCCCGGTGCCCCCAGCGGGCTATCCCAGCCGCCGCAGGCGGGGAGGCCGCTCCCGGGTTCGTCCGCACCGCCCGCGAGGAGGAGGCTGTGCTCCATTTGCTTTCATTTTCCATCTCCCCCTGAAATGGGCTCATTTCACCTCTTCGCTGCCCTCTCCCCCTCCCCGCCCCCTCCCTGGTTCCCCTCTACTTTCCCCCCTTCTCTCTCCTGGTCCCTCTTTGTTGGGGAAAACACACCCACACACAACTCGTGCTGGCTAAGGCCTGCGCTGGAAGCAGAAGCGGAGCCCTCCTGGCCTGCCGCGAGGAGACCGCGTCCTGCCCCCACCCCAGGTGGGTATCGGGATCCCCGCGCGCCAGGAGCCCGGCCCCTCCGCCCTGCAGGAGCGAGCCCCCTCGGGCCTGTGAACCTGGCCCCATCAACGCCACGGCCTGCACGCCCGCCGGCCTCCTGCCCCGCCGCCCGGCAGCAAACGGGGCTATTTCCGGCTCCCCCAACCGGTCTCGCTTCCCAGCCTGGGGAGTGGCTGGAGGGGGAGGGCCCCGCAGCTAGGGGTGCTCCCTGCCTGGAGCCCCCATGGCCCTGGCGACTTGTTACCTGATCTTTCTGTGATGTGTGTGTCGCAAGGAAATTTGCAGTGACTTTGGAGCCCAGACTGCGGAAGCGGAGGTGGCGAAAGGAGAGACAATACGGGTACAATTAAGGGGCCTGAGCCGCTAGTCTCTCCCCCGCCCTCCCTGCGCGACTGGGAGCTGTCTGGCCTCCAACCTCAGGGCAACCCGCGAACCTGGAGCCGGAACTCAGCCCCAGGCGGAGGGAACCAGAGGATCTGGCTTCCAGGAGGCTGGGCTCAAGCTCCCTTCCAACTTAGGGGCACAGCCACCAGCCCCACTGAGTTGCAGAGAAGGCAATGAATGAAAGTGCACATTCCGACCAATTGTCCCAAACTGTTCAGCCTTTGGAAGGAGAGCCTAGGGTGTGGGACGGCTCAGACAGACAGACAGACAGACAGGCAAACCGCATCTCCAGAGGCAGACGGACTCACAACATGAGTGTGAGCCTGAAATCAAATACAGGTTCAACATTCCCTGAGGCCTCTCTGCCAGGCCGGTGGGCGCCGATCTCCCTACCTTCTCTCCCCTCCAGGGCGTTGGACAGAGACCTGGAGGACTGGGTCCCTCTGGCTTGGTCCAATCCCGCCTCGGGAAGCGCCTTCGTTACCTGCTCCTCGGCTCCCCACGGCCACAGATGCAGGGCAGCCGCCTCCCGCCCGGGGAGGGAAGCCCCGGCACCCCCCCCAGCCGCCGCCGCCCGCCCTCCTTCCCTCCCTCCCTCTGTCTCGCCCTCCCTCCCTCTCTCCCTCCCTCGCGCGCTGCCGCTCACGGGCCCTCCCGCGGGCAACCTGTTCTGGACCCAATCCAGGTATCTCCGAAAGAGAGAAAAAAGAAAAGACATCCTTATGTGCAAAAGAAAGAAAGAAAGACCCTTAACTGCCTTTATTTTGCATGCTCTGCGCCTGGGTTGGCCTCGGTTCCCGTCCTGGCCACGGCCCTGCCCCTGCGGAGGTGTGCGGGGCCTGCTGCCTCGCCCACGAGGACCGCCGCGCCCCACGCACTGCGAGCTGCACACCGTGGACCGCCGCCGCGGCCACCCGAACACCACTCAGACCTCAAGGTCCTTCCTACAGACTCAATATCCGGTTGCCCGGCTCGCCGCGGGCCTCCGCCCCGGGAGCCAGCTCCGCTCCGTCTGCAGCCCAAGTGCTGGCACACACGCGATCCACCTAGTCTGCGCTCTCACGCCCGCCCGACCCCCCTCCC
>NW_006285917.1:635238-646190 GCF_000327345.1 Myotis davidii
GGCCCCAGCGGAGGGTGCTGGGGAGCCAGGGTCCCGGGGAAGCCACCGAGGATCCGGGATCGGCGGGGCTGAGCCAGAGCCCCCGCCGCCGCGAGAGATCTCGGAGCCCCAGGCTCTCCTTGGCGAGCTCTTGCCTTTTCCTCCTTCTCCCACAAGTCTTAAACACTCACATGCCGAGAGTTCAGCTCTATAAATCCTGTTCCTCTTTCCCATATCATAATTAAAAAAAACCAGTAGGGGAGGTTTTAACTTTTATTGCGATTTCTGGAGTTGGGCTGTGGAGCATATATTAAGTTTACGCTTATGCGCTCTCGGCGGGGAGGGTCCTTTAAGAAATAAAAATCCATCTTAATATCTGCAGACGAGAGAGATAATTTTTCCCCTCCTCTTCACGCTGTTTCTTCTGAAGACTCCCT
This sequence comes from Myotis davidii, assembly GCF_000327345.1. Lineage (NCBI taxonomy): Eukaryota > Metazoa > Chordata > Mammalia > Chiroptera > Vespertilionidae > Myotis > Myotis davidii. The sequence goes on from NW_006285917.1 coordinate 635,655, forward strand.
TCCAGCGAAGCGAATAAATAATCACCACCACCTTAGCCATGATCCATGGCCCCAGGGGCCTCGGGGCAGACGCTGGCCATCAGACTGGCCCTCACCTTGGCCCCATGAGAACTCGCCCCATTCACCAGGATTCTTTTGGGCTGGACACCCAGACCCAAGGCTCAGTGACCAACCCATATCAGCTCTGGGGCTCTGAAACAGAAATGGAGGCAGAGACCCAAAGCGCAGAAGCCCTTCCTTGGTGAATTTCGGCCCATCAGGGACCCAGTCTCCAAGACAGGCACTCCTGAGCACCCGCCTTTACTGGGGACTCATTTCATCCAACTGGCGGGTGCTTCTGGCAACCTGGAAATTCAGAGACGGCTGAGGGCTCCCAAACAGGGGGTCCCCCTGCCTGCCTCTAACCAGCTGGTCTTCCTCTCTGAAAACCTCCCTATTCCCTGAGAGCCATAGAGAGATTTGAGCACTTCCATCCAAGGGAAGATATTTTTCCCCCTACAAATGGCTAAGGAACAGATGGAAAGTCAACCTGACAAATTCAGCTGGAGTGAAGAGAGGCTCTATTCCCATTTTCTCCTCTATCCTCCTCAGGGTGAAAATAAGTCTCTTTGTATAACATAGAGAAAAATAAATGAGCATGCAGGTAAATATATATAGGGGATTTGAGAGAGCCTAGAGGAGACAGGGATGTAGAATCAGAGACCCACACTCATACAAGGTTACAGATATCCCCTAGCAGACAATTGCAAGAATATGGAACTCCATGTATATGTTTTGTTGCAGGGACATGACTTTATTTCCCTGTCTGAAAGTTTATAATGTTTTAATAATTCCAAAGTAAGAAAACCTGTCCTCCTTTTGGCTTTCTCTTTCCCAGTCTCTCTGAGAACTGGGGTATATCTCCCCACTCCCCTGGATTCTCTCCCCCCCCACCACCACCATTTTTCTCCACAGGCAGAGAAACCTCTTTTGAGAGCTTCTCTCTAGCAACAGGGTCCAGAATTGAGGAACCAAGGGCAAGGGGTGGATGGGGAAGGAGGGGGAAGCAGCTTTGCAAAGTTTCACATTGCTCAGATTTCCTCTCACTCCATTTCCTCCCCTCCTTCCCTGGCATCAGCCAACAGCCTTCCCAACAATATGGTAAAGGTGGGCGCTGGCAGCCTCCATTCACCCAGACATTTCCACACAATGCAAAGACAAGCAGCTGCCTGACAGCCACAGACACCACAGCCCAAGGCCTACGGGCCACAGACAGCTAGACTGAGACCAGAGCTAGCTAGGTTCTTGCCCTAATGTTTCCTAGTATGTGTGTGTGTGTGGAGGGGGGGCATTTCTACTTGGACTTGATGCTTTCCTCTAACCTACAAACACCCTAACTATGCCCTTCTCCTGGGCAGGGAGCTATACAGGGGGAGGGAAGGTGAACAAGCTAGTGCTCAGAGGCCCCCAATTGTTGGGACCCCCGGCACCCCACTTTTCTAAGGGGAAGCTTTGCCCCAGCCTTCTGGAGGCATAGTTTTTCCTTGGAGGTGTCAGGTGAGGGAAACTAACCCTTCCAGAGACTCCCCTCTCTTTCTGTGCTCTTCTCTCTCCTAATGACCCTGCCCTACCCTGGCTGGCCTGCCAGACCACCTCTCACTCAAATTCCTCAATTTCCTTGGAATTGGCTAGACAGTCTTTGTCTGTCTCCATCAGCTGAGTCCAGGAAACAATAGCTGCAGGAGAAACTCCTCTCCCTGAGCCCCAGGGATTGGGACAGGCTGAGGAGCAGACTGTAGAAAGTGGGGTTTTCAGGCTTGCCCGGCCTGGCCCCACTCACAGCTTGCCCTCCTCAGTCTGTATCCAATGTGCCCTACCTGGAAGGGGGCTGTGGGGCAGGCCCACAGGGGAGGGACGGAGCTGGATAGGTGGGTTGGGGCCCTCGACGAAAACCGACTGATGTAACTCAGGCAGTTTCTTGTTGCCGAGTTCAAAACTCAATCCCAACAACATGAAACTACCTAAGCCACAGATCAGCTGAGCGAGCAGGGCGGGAGATTCAGCTTTGCATCTATCGGGAGGAGAAGGGAAGGGGGTTGGGGAAGGAAGAAATTCAGCCCCGTCCCCCTTTCCGCCCCCACAACCTCCCTAAAGACTAGAGAGTACACTTAGGGTGGCTGGGTGGGTAGGGGTCTGACTGCCTCATCACCTTCTGGTCCAAGCAAAACGTTCAGGGAAATGCTGATGAAATGGGACCTCCAGTCACCAGACCCACGCCCCACTTCCAGCACCGCAGCGGACCCATTCCCCTGCCTCTGGCCCTGGCCCTGGCCCTGGGGGAAGCCCAAGTGTCCGTCCTTCCACTCTTGAGCTGGGTCGCCTGTCTTGTCCATCGGGCTCTTCCGCACTCTCCTCCTAGATTCCCTCTGATCCTCTCCCTCTCAGCTCAACTCTGGCTTCCCTGCGTCTGTGGGTAGGCAAACCACAGAGCCTGTGCTCCAGCGCCTCTTCCAATCAGGCCACTTGCCTGGCAAAGCCCCACGGTTAGGGAGTGTGGGGACCGAGAGCCTGGATGAGGCTCACATCCAAACCAGCAGAAAGCAGAAAAACCTAAGCGTCAAGCTCCAGCCCTCTCTAGCCCACCCTCCCTCTGCTCCCCTCAGCAGACAGCCAGACTGAGCGACATCGAGATCCATGTGTCAACCTCGAGGCAACCCTAAGTGCCAGTGGAAGAGAAAGAAGCCAAAACCTACCAGTTTACCCGTTTAACCACTGGACCCCACAGCAACAGGCCGAGGAGGGGAGGAAAGGGAGCTCATGGCCACTGCCCTCCGCTGCCAGCATCCACAAGTCCACACGCAAGCCCGGGCTCTCGGAAAGCTCGGGTGCCCAAAACTCCTTCCCTCCTGTTCTGCCCGCCGTGCGCCGGGCACCTGGGGACGCTGCTGGTCCCCACTCTGCCGCCAAGAGAAGAACAAGAAACCGCTTCTCCTACCTTGTCGCCGCCTCCTCCTCTTGCCGCTGCCGGCGCTTCTGCTGCTGCTGTCGAGGGGAGGGGGGTGGCTGAGCTCCTCGTGTCCCCCTCCAGCGGTTAAGTTTATTCCTCTCTTTGGATAGGTGGGGAGCTCTTGGGGTTCCCCCGGGCAGCGGTGGGGTGTGCCTGGCCCAGCACCCCAGGCAATCAGATCCGTCTGCTCCTCAAGATTGCAGTTTGCTCTCTGCCTCTTTCATCTTTTACTGCAGCACCACATTATATTTGCAGATCATAAAATCCACCTCTCGCGCGCACCAAGACCGTCCTGACATTACTGTTTTATGACCTTGACTTATTGTGGTCACCTGGATAATATTTAAATCAACGTTATGGTCTCTCACTTACATTAAACCCGCCAAGAGACGTTCTAGAAAGGCTCTAGGAGATGAGTCAAACACAAAACACACACATCCACACACTCAGCCTCTTTAGGGAGGGGGTGTCGCTAAAAAAAACCACTAAATACAAAAACCACCCATTTGAGGATTATGATTCTGGAAATTTATTAGGATTTTTTTTCCATTAAGGAAGCTACATGCAAAAGATACAACATACAGAATATCTTTAAATAACACAACTGCCAGACAGGGACAGGGTGATATTGGGGGGGGGGGTCTGTCTTTGCTTCACTATGCTCTATTTTTAAATTTTTTGTTCCTCTGGATGGAAATTTTCAGATGTCAGTGAATGGGGGGTGTGGGGTGCTAGGATGGTGGGAGAAATGCAGAAAGCAGTACAAATACAAGACTTCAAGCAGATTCTCTGAGCGACTGGGAGGTAAAGACACGGAGAGGGTTTGGTGGAGGCGCTGGGTGCTACGATGGACATACAAACACTAGCCGAACTTCCCAACACGTCTATTCTAAGGAGGAAATACAGCAAGAAAGGAGCAATTCTGACTGTGCTCTGTGAGATTACAGACCTTCTCTGGTTCATTTTTGTCCTCTTTCCCCCCTCCCCCCAATTGGGTGTATTCGACCTTAACTTTGCATAGAGAACAGGATGCTGTGTGTGAGTGCGTGGGTGAGTGAGGGGTTGACACACACACCAGTCACACTCCCACCCTTATCTATGCAGGAACGCCACACCCCAAACCCCTGCACCCCATTTCTCATGCTTTAGGTGGACGCATCTTCACAGCACGAACCATTGGTCCCTTGGAAGGAGAGTCTGAGGTCTTTGCCTTTTTTGCAGGCGCGTTGCATTTATACTCAGGGAGGGAAGAAATATACCACCAGGCACAAAGGGAGGAGGGGCGGGGAAAGGAAGAAAGGGGTGGGGGGAGAGGGGGGGAGGAAGGGAGGCCAAGGGCTCAGGTGAAATTAAAATTGGAAGTCAGTTCCCGGATCCGATTCTCTCGGTTCATTTTCTTGAGTTTCATTCTGCGATTTTGAAACCAGATTTTGACTTGTCTGTCTGTAAGGTTAATGGTCTTGCTAATCTCCAGGCGGCGCTCTCGCGTCAAATACATATTGAACAGAAATTCCTTCTCCAATTCCAGCGTCTGGTGTTTAGTATAGGGGCACCTCTTCTTCCTTCCGCTCTTTGCTGTCAGCCAATTTCCTGTGGTGTTTTCTGCCTTTATCTCCTCTGTTAAAAATAACATTATTTACATAAGTATCCCTGCAGAGGCAACCCCTCCAGAATGCTGCAGCCTTTGCCAGCCTGCTGTGGGGCGGCTGATGGAATACAGGGTAGCTGCTCTTGTTCCACAGGCCTGGCTGGTGGGGTCCTCTTGGGCTCAGGGCCCTTAGAATATCTTTGGGGTCTAGATTTACAGGGAAGAAAGACAGGAGGTTCTTGCCTCCAAAGCATTTATTGAATTTAAATTACCCCAATCCACCTTGACCTAGCAGATTCTGAGTATTCCCCACTCCCTCAGCTTGCAGACCCTGGTGGGCACTTGAAACCTCACCAGGCCCTCCCTCCTCTCTGTTCCATTCCAGCTCTGGAAAAATCCAACCAGAAGGAAAAGCATTTTCCAGGCCCCAGACTGGTGGCAGAGTCCATCCTGCTGGCTAGAGCAGTTCCCAGAGAGCTTTGACCCCTTTCAACTCAGTGGAGGGATGGCGCCCCATTCTCTGCAGCCAGTGGCCATTGCAGCTGTCCCATACCAGACCTCCAGTCCCTGCTCCCACCTGAAGTGCCACAGAATGACACTGTCCCATTTGATCTCCCATTGCCAGCTCTTCCTCTCCTGGCCATTTCCCCCGGGTGTCAACCGCTGAGGCAAGGGAACTTGTACGGGCAGCAGAGGTCAGGGGCAACAGCTCTGGGGCATGCTGAGAGGCCCTCGGACAACAGCCCTGGCCATAGGACCTAAGGTCAAGGGAGAGAGTTATCCTGAGGAAATGCAGCCTCTTGGAAATCTCCTGCCTGGTCTATGTAGAGATGGACGCCTGCAGGTATGTGTGAGTATTCCTGCAAAGAAGCATTCTCCTACACATACGCAGACATGTTATTTATATAAGGAGATACTATAAGTAGAGTGTGTATTTCCCATTCTTATTGATAGCTTCTCTCCCTGGACCATGTTCTTGCTGAAATGGACTGGCCTTACTCTTCAAGCAGCAAAAGAGATCTGGGCCATCTTTTCTAGGGAAAAACCCAGAGTCCAGAGACCAGAGATGGGCACCCAGCAAAGGACTCTGCGGATGGTTCTGTACTCTGTCTCCCAAATGCCAAATGAAATTGCCAGCTTCCTGGATCTCATCTGGATGGGGAGGGAGGTGGGGGGCCCAGGGGAACCAGGAAGCAGCAGAAAAACCGCAAACTTGGGGCTGTAGTTTAAAACATCCAAATGCCCTTCGTTCGGCTCCCACCTCTGCACCTGAAGCCTCCAAGTCAAATTATTGAAAGGCTTTTCACATCTAACTCTGTCTTGTTTATTTTCTTATTAGGTGTGTTGGGTTTTGGAGGAAAGGAAGAAATTACAAATGGTGAAGTCTGGCCGAAAGCCCTCTTGCCTCTGGCCAGGTGGAGACATCAAAATGGGAGAGGGGAGGAAGAAGGGCCGAGACACAGGGCGGGCTGAGGGGGGTTAGTTGGGGTGGGAGGACTTAGATGGTTGCGGGGAGGGCAGGAGAGAAAATGGAGCCTACCAGAAAGGGGGCAGTTTGAGTCAGGAGGTGGACTTATTAACCTTGACTTTGCTTTTGGTGGGGCTAGGACAGCTTTTCCTACCCTACATATCTGCACCCCAACCAAGCTCAGGGTCTGAGGAAAGGGTATAAAATTAAACTTTCATGTTGCACCAATGCCACCATGAAGGCTTTGTGAGTGTGGGTGCCTCACTCTCCCCCTCACACTCAATCCTGAACACACCTGATCTTCTGGTCAGGGTCTCCATGAGGTAATTTGTCAAGGCCACCTTTGCAGAGGAGAACCAAGCGGGGGAGGCCTAGCCCTTGCCCCCCCAAAAGAGAGAGTGTGTGTGAGTGTGCGCAGGCAGGCGTGAGTGTGTGCGGAGCATGTGAGAGGGGTGTGTGTGAGTGTGACACAGGTCGCCAGGCATGCGTGTGTGCCGCATCCATATACAAAGCACCACAAAATCCAGGCTGCTCAGCTCTAACTAGTCCATCCGCCTCAACACCCAGGCAGCCCCTCTTATATGCAGCGCACAGTTGGGCCTTCCTGCTGCTTTTGGCTCCAACTTTTCGGGGAGAGTAAGTCCCCTCCGCCTCACTCCACTGCTCCCGTTTCCTCCACATTCCTTCTCCAGGTGTCAGAGAAAGGTCCCGAAGGCCTCCAGTTCCTGCAGCAAAAATGAATCTTGAACCCTGAGCTTGAACTCTGACGAAGCTTTCTCTCAAACCAAAATCACAATGCAAAGCCACTGAAGCCACACTTGCTTGCCATTCACACAGAAATTTCCCAACCACTCATTTGTAAGCAGCTATCAGAAACCAACGAAAAAAAATTTAACCAGAGAAAAGGAAAGGAAAAAAATTAAAAGGGAGACAAAAAACTTACAACAGTCCAAATGCCCCTTTCCAACGCCATACCCAGGCTCGGGCATCTGGGGGAGGGAGGGTCGCCGCGGGCAGCCTTTCACCTCCACCTCTTCCGCTCCAGCCCTAGGCCCGGCCCGGCCCCAAGCCGCAGGAGCCCAAACCACACGCACAGATGAGACACACAAACAACAAATCGCGCTTCACAGGAAACAATTTTCAACTGGAAAAACACAGTATAAAGCGAAATCTCCTTTCTCCCCAGTCTTCCTTGGTCCCTGAACCAAGATCGCCATTTTAAGCTTTTTGCAAGCTTCTGACCTGAGCGGGGGACATCAGCCCCCACCAGGACAACAGCGTAGAGCAAGCAAACCAAACCCAGCACAGGCCTGGGAGCGGGCTCAGCAGACAGGAGTCGCAAACTGGGGTCTTATTCCCAGGACCGTCCAGGACCAGGGCCTCCTCGGCCCAACCTTCTCCCTTCCCCCCGCCCCGGGCAGGAAGACCAAATAACCGAGCAATCCAGCCGGGCCACGGCCCAGGCGGCCTTACCTTTTGCTTCGTTATCCGAGGTGTCGGGGCTGGAGTCGGCGGCTTTGGCCCGCTCCTTTTCGCTCTCCAAGGGGCTGCCTTTGGGGCCCGCCAGGCTCTGCTCGGTCTTGATCCCATTGGGGCTGGGGGTCTGGCTGTCAGACTTGGGGGTCTCAGGGAAATTCACTTTGCCCCCGAGCTGGGGCGACTCCAGATGTTCGGCGCGCGGGTTGAGACTGGCCCGCTGCTCGAAAGGGGCTTCGAAGTCGTTGGTCCCGGCGCAGTGGGGCGGCTTGTCCAGCGCGGGGTAGCTCGGGCTGGCGCGGTAATAGCTGGGCACCGGCACCTCGTGCTCCCCGAGGCAGGACTCTTGCAGGGGGTGGGAGTAGAGAGCTGCCTCGGGGCCACTTTTAGCCCGCTTCTCCGCGCTGTACATGCAGCAGACATTCTCCTCCTTGACACTAGGTGGGTAGGAGCAGGAGGACAGCGGCCTGCCAACAGGTTGTTCCAGGCGGTAGGCGGCTTTGGGGTCGCCCCAGGAGTCCAGCTGCGAGAGGTAGGACGGGTAGGTGTTGAGGGCCAGGTTGGGGCTGCTGCCCTCGTCCCTCTTGGAGAGCGAGGGCGTGAGCCCGCATCCCCTCATCACCCCGCAGTTGAAGTCACTCCCCGATTGCATATACATGCCTGCGCTCCGGCTAAAGCGCTCTCCTCCGCCGGGCGCAGCCAAGGGCTCCGCGTACGAGTTGGGAGTTACATTGCGAGGGCATGTCATTTTCAGAGAGAGGGGTTTTTAAGGAGCAATACTACGGCGGAGGAGCTGACATCTTTTTTTCCCCCCATCCGGGAGGGGGGGCGGTTCGAGGGGGCGGGAGGGAAAAGAAGGGAGGGGGGAATATCAGCTCCATAATTATCCGCACATTCGGTCCTCACCATGTGACAGCTAGACCAATGGGATTTGAAAATGGCCTTGATGATTCAGACGGCCGTGACGTCAGCGGGGTCAAGTTGTCGGCAGGCGGAGCGCGGAGCGTGGAGTAACAGCGCCACCTAGCAACCACCTCGGGGTAGGGGCGCCCGAGCACTTCACCGCGAACAAAGGAAGCGCCCGGGGGCGACCGGGGCAGGAGGAAGGTGGAGGGGGATTGGGCAGGGGTCGGGGTGGGGGGTGTCTAAGGAGAATGGGGTTTGTTTACCCGGGAACCAGCCTGTACTCCTGGGGAGGGGGGCTGGAAGGGGGGGAGTGCAGGAGAGACGGAGAGAGCGAGGTAACTTGCGGCTCAAAACAGTCAAATTCAAATTAAAAGGTCAAGACACCGTTCAGGTACTTCCTCCCCTCTCCTCACCTCCCTTTTCCTCTCCTTGGACTCTCGCCTCTGCTTCTTTCCTGGGGGGTGGGAGTAGGGTAAGGTCCTTTGGCGGGAGAGGGCTCCAGTGGGCAGAGAAATGGAGAAAAAGTTAAGGAATCCCAAACAGAACTAAAGTTTCTGCTTTCCTGTATCCTCGATTGGCCCGCCGTGGCCTTTGGGACTGAGAGCTGGGGGACCGCTAGTCACGGAAGTTGATCAAGTTGCAAGTTCCCCTCGGAGTTGACAGGGAATCTCCAGAGTAGGCGAGGTCAGGGAGAGGTCCCCTCACTCCGGGGCTGCCTGGGGAAAGGAGGTTCCTGGGGAGCCCGGGTGGGGAGGAGGAAGCTGGTGGCCTGAGACAGGGTCGGACCCAGGAGCGCCGCCTGGGCCTGGCTGGGTGGGTGGCTCCTGGGTCACCATCTCCGGGGCAGGAAGGCTTTGGCCTTTGGGTGGGTTTGGTTGCTTCGCTCCAGGCCCCAGTGGCTCTCGCTTTCCAATTGACCTTGCTCCCACTAAGACTGGGGCTATTCCCAGAGAGAAAAAGGGGACCCGCGGGGCCTCGGCCGGTTTGGGAGAGTTGCGTCTCACCCGGAAAACCAAGACACCAGGCTGGACAAAATCCTACCCAGAGAATTGTCCTGTGCAGAGTGAATGAGCTGGGGGCATTTCTGAAAGGAGAAAAGGTTCGAGCCTATTATTGCGGTTATTTTTCAATAAAGGGAAGCCAGAAGTAAGGGGCAAGTATGTCTGAAATAGTTCTTTTCGTTTCTCCACCGCCTTTCTCCCAAAGCGAACTAAACTCGCCACGCCTTCCTTAGGAAACGGAATCTGGAAGATAACTTGTTTTTCTGGTCGCCCCACATTTTCCCCTGGACAAGCCTCAGGTTTCTACTTTCCGAAGGGCTGCAGCCTGGCGGGGAAAGAAAGGACTGGAGCTGTGCGCGCCCTGGCGTGGAGCAGTGAGGAGGCCCGAGCCGGGGCAGCAAGAAGGGGACTTCGGAAATAAATCCACGGGGATTCTCTCATCCAGTGGTCCAGAGAGAAGGCGCGGGGGTCCCTGAACCCAGGAAAAACTGGAGGAACATCTGTAACGTATGACTTGCTTGCAGGGCCAGCCAGCGGAGATTTGAAATGGTTTTGTGTTTTCCTTTGCAGAGGTCGCCGTGGGCTCAGCACAGGGGCTGGCCCAGGCAAGGTTAGGCTGTTTAGGCTCCAAAGGAGACTCGGGACAGCCCGGGAGCACTCAATCCAGAGAGCCTTTTGTCCCACCACCCACCCCGAGGGAAACGGAGGAGACTTTATGGCCACTCTGTTTGCATTATCTGCATAAGTCTTTCCCCACCAGTTTGATCGAAACTGCCCGCTTTTACGAGGACCCAACGAAAATTCCCCGTCATATTTATCAGCCGGGGATAAAAATTTAGTATGGGAACTGATATTTCCTCATTTATGGGGCGATGAAATTAAAGACCAGAGCAATTGAAAATTATATGGCTTTGGGGGGTTCCCTCCCCCCTCTCTCTCAGTGCCTTTATTTTCCTGCCTGGTGTGCCTGTCCTTGGAGTCTGGCGTCCCAGACGCCTGGCCTTGCTCCCTGTTTGGGGTTCTGGCTGGGCCCTCTCCCTCTGCTCAGGTGCCACTTGGCCACCTAGGCCTTTCCCGGTCTTTTTCTCGGTGTTGGGAGCTGGGGGCCTGA
>NW_006285917.1:664123-673086 GCF_000327345.1 Myotis davidii
GGGGTGTCTAAGGAGAATGGGGTTTGTTTACCCGGGAACCAGCCTGTGCTCCTGGGGAGGGGAGCTGGAAGGGGGGGAGTGCAGGAGAGACGGAGAGAGCGAGGTAACTTGCGGCTCAAAACAGTCAAATTCAAATTAAAAGGTCAAGACACCGTTCAGGTACTTCCTCCCCTCTCCTCACCTCCCTTTTCCTCTCCTTGGACTCTCGCCTCTGCTTCTTTCCTGGGGGGTGGGAGTAGGGTAAGGTCCTTTGGCGGGAGAGGGCTCCAGTGGGCAGAGAAATGGAGAAAAAGTTAAGGAATCCCAAACAGAACTAAAGTTTCTGCTTTCCTGTATCCTCGATTGGCCCGCCGTGGCCTTTGGGACTGAGAGCTGGGGGACCGCTAGTCACGGAAGTTGATCAAGTTGCAAGTTCCCCTCGGAGTTGACAGGGAATCTCCAGAGTAGGCGAGGTCAGGGAGAGGTCCCCTCACTCCGGGGCTGCCTGGGGAAAGGAGGTTCCTGGGGAGCCCGGGTGGGGAGGAGGAAGCTGGTGGCCTGAGACAGGGTCGGACCCAGGAGCGCCGCCTGGGCCTGGCTGGGTGGGTGGCTCCTGGGTCACCATCTCCGGGGCAGGAAGGCTTTGGCCTTTGGGTGGGTTTGGTTGCTTCGCTCCAGGCCCCAGTGGCTCTCGCTTTCCAATTGACCTTGCTCCCACTAAGACTGGGGCTATTCCCAGAGAGAAAAAGGGGACCCGCGGGGCCTCGGCCGGTTTGGGAGAGTTGCGTCTCACCCGGAAAACCAAGACACCAGGCTGGACAAAATCCTACCCAGAGAATTGTCCTGTGCAGAGTGAATGAGCTGGGGGCATTTCTGAAAGGAGAAAAGGTTCGAGCCTATTATTGCGGTTATTTTTCAATAAAGGGAAGCCAGAAGTAAGGGGCAAGTATGTCTGAAATAGTTCTTTTCGTTTCTCCACCGCCTTTCTCCCAAAGCGAACTAAACTCGCCACGCCTTCCTTAGGAAACGGAATCTGGAAGATAACTTGTTTTTCTGGTCGCCCCACATTTTCCCCTGGACAAGCCTCAGGTTTCTACTTTCCGAAGGGCTGCAGCCTGGCGGGGAAAGAAAGGACTGGAGCTGTGCGCGCCCTGGCGTGGAGCAGTGAGGAGGCCCGAGCCGGGGCAGCAAGAAGGGGACTTCGGAAATAAATCCACGGGGATTCTCTCATCCAGTGGTCCAGAGAGAAGGCGCGGGGGTCCCTGAACCCAGGAAAAACTGGAGGAACATCTGTAACGTATGACTTGCTTGCAGGGCCAGCCAGCGGAGATTTGAAATGGTTTTGTGTTTTCCTTTGCAGAGGTCGCCGTGGGCTCAGCACAGGGGCTGGCCCAGGCAAGGTTAGGCTGTTTAGGCTCCAAAGGAGACTCGGGACAGCCCGGGAGCACTCAATCCAGAGAGCCTTTTGTCCCACCACCCACCCCGAGGGAAACGGAGGAGACTTTATGGCCACTCTGTTTGCATTATCTGCATAAGTCTTTCCCCACCAGTTTGATCGAAACTGCCCGCTTTTACGAGGACCCAACGAAAATTCCCCGTCATATTTATCAGCCGGGGATAAAAATTTAGTATGGGAACTGATATTTCCTCATTTATGGGGCGATGAAATTAAAGACCAGAGCAATTGAAAATTATATGGCTTTGGGGGGTTCCCTCCCCCCTCTCTCTCAGTGCCTTTATTTTCCTGCCTGGTGTGCCTGTCCCTGGAGTCTGGCGTCCCAGACGCCTGGCCTTGCTCCCTGTTTGGGGTTCTGGCTGGGCCCTCTCCCTCTGCTCAGGTGCCACTTGGCCACCTAGGCCTTTCCCGGTCTTTTTCTCGGTGTTGGGAGCTGGGGGCCTAAACGGAACTATGGACGCCTCTGCCCGGCTAGGCTGCGATCGGGCTGGGGTAGCGGGAAGTGGAAGTTTGCGATGAGCCTCACAGAGAAAGGGTCTGAGCTTGGCCTGGGAGGGGTTGTGGGAGGCTGAGGAGGAGGGCGAAGGAGACAAACTCCAGATTACCTCTCAAACCCAGCAAGTCCCTAGGCTTCACCTGGGGAAGCAGCGGGAAGGGAGTGGAGTCTCCCCCTACCAGCCCGACCCCCAATCCAAACTCACTCCTTACCTCACCCACGGGAGGGGATGGAGTCGCTCCGGAATCCTTGCCATTATTAATGGAAGTCATCCCCGTGGGACGAGGAACCTCCCGCCTGGACTCCCACTTCCTCACAAGAACAAATAGTGTTTAAAGTTGAAATAATTAGAAGTATGATAAACACGGCCCATTAATGAAAAAAGAAATCAAATTCATCAGCCTAAGTAGGACCCCCGGTGGGACAAATGTTTGCCTTTAATTACGCAGGATAAACGCAAACTCGGAGCTGTTAAACAGGAGCCCGCGCAGACGCAGACTTGAATTCAACTTTAGGGTTTTTCGGACTTTGGAATTCTGCCCCAGTGGGGGTGATGGGAAGGAAGACTTGAGGGGTGAGGGTGAGGAGGGGGCAAGAGGAGCGCTTATGTGGGTTGGTGGCTGTAGGTCCCAGCCCTGCCCCCCTTGAGCTCGGTCTTCCCGAGGCCACGAGCAAAGGCCGTTTCAGTCCTATTGTCCGGGCCTGGCGTTCAAAGGCACCGGAGTTGCCAGGGCCATCCTGCCGCCGCCAGGCGCCCACCGGCCCTGCTCCCCGGGGCCAAGGCCTTCAGACCTGCACCCCGGGGAACTGGATGGGGGTCCAGGAGAAGCCTGTGTTGCTGGAATGGCCGTGTTGAGACATTTTCCCAGCTCCCCAGGAGTACCAAGAGAACTGCGACTCTTGGGCTTCCTCTTTTTGCCTCCACTTGAGGATGTAAAAATCCAGGCGCTGCAGGCCAGAGAGGGGTTCAGGCTGCACCCACATCTTGACAAATCCCGCCTACCCCAAGAGTCCTAGCCCCTGGTGCCCTTCTTCCCAGTACCCGGACCTTGGGAAGAAAGCAAGGAGGCAGGGCTGGGCCTCATGCCGCTGGAGGGACTGTGGGCCCGGGAGAGGAGGAAGGTGCTCCCGGCACATTCCAGGGTGTTTGGGGGGACCCAGGGGCAGGCCGAGGGCTGGGGCAGTAGGGGTCTCCATGTAAAAATAGAAGAAAAATGGAGTGCTTAACAAACAGGAAGGAACCGGCTGGCTGTTTTCTTGGCTCACACCCTCAAAGCACCCCCAGAAACACCCTGATTTCGCCAAGGAAAATGAGTGAAGTTTCTCCAAGAGGTTAGGGAAGTCACCTAGGAAATTCCAAAGGTGAAGAGAAAAAGGAAGAGGGTCTCTCCCTTTGCGGTAAAATAAAAAATAAAAGAGTGTGTGTCTTGAAATCTCAAGAAAAATAGAAAACAAAATCACACTAGTGGTGAAAATTGCAGGTTTTTTTCCTCTTGTTTTGGAGTCCCGGGTAAATAATTTTCCTTCAAAAACTTGAAGGAAAGATTTGCTTTTCTTTTTCCTAACACCAGACTCTGCCTCGGCTTAATTGGGAGAAAGGAAATCCCAGACAAAATACAAATGCTCAGAAGCCCAGGAAACTGCTTTTCAAACAGGTATAGGGAGGGAGACGGGAGGCTGAGGATGCCTGGAGGGGCCTCTGGTCTCCCCGACCTCGCAGCCACTCCACCCGGGCAACCAACCATTAGAGTCGCTCTCACATCTGGACCTTGTACACACATTTGCACTCCGATGCTATGGAGTTTACCAAGTACACGTGTGTCTAAATGTGCTTAATTTTGTATACAGAGCCACCAATATTCACTTTTACCCAAAAATGCGCTTCCTGCAATCCCGAGTGCAGAAGTCTAACAGCCTGACCAGCAGAACTGCTTTTCTCGCCTTTCGCCTTTGCCTTTCGGAAGGAAGCCGACCAATGCTTTAAATTTGCCTCCCGAATCAAATCGAAACCAGATAGCAAAGGAGTCCAAGAGAAGCTTAGGGAGGAGGAGACGGCTGGGAGGATGTGTGTGGGGGGAAGGCCTTGCTCCCCACTTTAATGGTTTGCTTCCAAGTTGCCCCAGTAGGTCGGGTTTCCAGCCAGAGCCAGGGCCGTGGTTGGGCCGGCTCACTCCGGTGAATCCCCGCTCCTTCCTTACCGGCTAAATTCCTTTTCCAAGATCTGTTTTTCATCATTTACCTCTTTCTTTTTCTTTCTTTCTTTCTTTCTTTCTTTCTTTCTTTCTTTCTTTCTTTCTTTCTTTCTTCTTTTTATTTTTTGCTCCCCCTTCTCTGCATTTTTCATTTTTCTTCCCTTCTCTTTTTTTCTGCAGTTCATTTTTTCCTTCTCCTTTTCTGATCCTTTCCTCTTTCTTCCTTAATTCATTGTCTTTCTCATTTTTCCTTCTTTCTTTCCTTATTACACAATTTATTCTTTGCTCTTTTCTTTCCTTCTCAGTGCTTCCCTTCCTCTTGACCTTCTTCCCTAGCCTTTCTTGTTTGTCTGGTGCGATGGGCTCTGTGAGGGGAGAGGATCAGGCTCGGTCGGTCGCATCCCTCCCCAGCCGGCTGCTCAGGCTTGGAATTGACCTTCTCCTGCCTTCAGTCTTAACTCGGCTTCTCACAAGGGGAAGTGTAGGGCTGCGGCAGCCAGAGGCCAGGCCTTAACAATCGCCATTAGAGGAGAAACGGACTCCAATGGCTCCCTGCAGCGCTGGTTCCAGGGCTCCGGTATCTTCATTTCAATCTCCCCAAAGGAGCCTTGTCCACCAGGCCTATCTTTTGAGAATTAGCTTCATCTTTGTGTTGACTTCCAGAGTTGAACAGTAAAATAGCCTCAATTTGAGCCCACTTGATTTCCCTAAGGCTGCAGTCAGGGGAAATGGAGAAGTGGGGTTCTGTCAGTCCCAGGTGATTCAAGAAGCAGATTCAAGGGCTCACTGGGGGGCTTAGTAGCCCAAGGCCATGTCCACTGGGGCACCTTTGTTCTCTGAGCTCCCAGACTGCAGCCCTGCTGGCCATCCTTCTTCTGTCCGGCAACCACTGCAACCTCTGGGCAAGAGGAATTTCTTTGGCGTTTTGAATTCTGTCTTTCTTCAAACCCATTGTAGACTTAGCGGGAGGCAGGGCTGTGTGTACAGAGACCCTCCCAAATCCCAAATCTGTGGTCTGAATCAAGGTTATGGGCTTCCACTTTATGCAGTGGATTGAGGGTGTGTGTGTGTGTGTGTGTGTGTGAGAGAGAGAGAGAGAGAGAGAGAGAGAGAGAGAGAGAGAGAGAGAGAGAGAGAGAATGTTGCCTGCAGTCAAAAAAGAGGGCATGATGGGGGAGGTCTGGTCCTGCTGACATTGGCAGTCCCCAAAGCTGGGTCCAATGTGGGCCTCAGAAAATATTGACCTCAACTTGTAAGCCTTATTTTGCCTTAGGCAGAGCAAGGCAGCTCCAGATCCCCCCACCAGGACCCCAGAGCCTCTGTCTTCCCAACCTCCCCCAAATCTTGAATTTTCATTCATAGCAAAACCAAAACTTTAAGTTTTAAAAAAAGGGGAGGAGGAATCTTGTAAAACTTTTATGCCAAACAAAGTTATAAAAACTTCCGGGCGATGCCTTTTCCAAAGGTTTATATGAATAATAAAGAGTGTAGTCGCGTGCACAGGGTGCTGTGGGTCCCGGAGAAGGGAGGGTTCAGCAAACAGCAAGATCCAGCCCTGGGGCACCAGAAAACCCCAGGGACTGCCCCCTTGAGGGAATATTGGCCCAGAAACGAATTGCCCTACAGATTCCTGAGAGAATCTGGGAGAGGGAAGGGGTGGTGCCCTTGACTCCCTTGAAGTTCAAAGTTCCTCTTTGCTCTGGAGAGAAAAGTCCTCTCTGCCTTTAGCCCACTCAAGAAATTAGCCCCAGGCAGTCTCCCTGCCTCTGGGTGAGAACTGGCTCCAGGTGTCCCCAAGTCTGTTCACCTTTCAGATATCTGGTCTGCAGCTCGCAGAGCAGAGCTCCCAGCTTCTCCTCTGGGACACCTCACAGCACCCATGGACTTTCTCTCAGAGGCTCCCGGTGGGCTCCTGTGAGCCATCTTCCAAGGGGCCCTGGCATCATCATTTCCCAGCAACCTAGAGTCTGAGTGACAAAGAAACCCCAAACCCAAGGCTGGACGCAACCCACTCCTCTTTTCAAGTTCCCCCAGGTTCCTCCTGCACCCCCAAAACCCATAGTAGGAGGGGGAGGGGCTCAGAGTGCGCTCTCTCAGCCCACACCACTTAATACCCTTGTAAACTCCCACGTGCGCTATAAACTTGGATTTTTACAACCAACATTCCTCCTTAGCTCCAGGAAACTTTGAACTCGGCCTCGGGTTTATTTACTGGGGGTGGGGAGTGGTGGCGGGGAAAGGGGGTTGGGGAGCTGGGAGCTGAGAAAGGCTAGAGAAGGGGGAAATGCGGGGCAAGGGGTAATGGAGCGGGGGTCTGGGGAGTGTTGGGGGTGCCAAGACCCGTCCACTACCGGCTTGTTTACTATTTAGGGCGGAAGCGTTTTCTAACACAGGCCAGACTGGGTCGTTAAGGGCGAAATGAAACTGGGTTTAGAGGCGCGGGGGTGGGGTGGGGGGAACGCTTTATGGCGGCGTCTAGACGGGGATCTTTTGTTCCAGGGCAGCGCTGTGGCTGGAGGGGATTACCCGGAGAAGTTGAGCCCAGAGTGGCCCTGACAAAAGGGTGTTGGACATCCCCAGGGTCCGAAGGTGGGTTTGTTTGGGAGATAGAGACCCCCCCTTTTTTTTTCTTATTTTTAGAGGGTCGCCAAGGGCTGGCAGGTTCCTGGGCCTGGGTCAGAGCAGCTTTGTTTTTCTTTCACTATGACTCCCCCCAACCGACCTTCAGAAATCCCTCCTGGAGTCCGGGACCTTTTCTGGGCTGCACATTGCAGGGAACGTGGTAGTTGAGGACTTAAAATATTTTTCTCCAAAATAGGAGTCTTTGGAGATTAATATCTTGCTTTATAACAGATTTGTTCTACAGAGTTATCTTCATGTTACTTTATTGGAAACGTGGCCAGCAGGCCAATCCTCCTGGATATGACTAGGAGATAAACACCTAGAGAAGTCTCACACTCACGCACACACACTCACACACAGAGGGTCCTCAGCTGCCAGTAGTTACACACCACAGAGGACATAGTGGGCATGTGGTCAGGTTTACTTCATGCTACAGGGAAAGCATGCAAATGCTATTCTTTCTCGTGTGTACCCATAGGCACATTGACTTAAACATGTTTGTGTGTGGGCACACGGGGGAACTGTGTGGCGGCATTGCACATACAGCTTAGTTGGCAAATTTTGTCTCAAAACCACATTTTTAGTTAGAGAGTCAGATACTTAAGCTGCAGGGATTCCAGTTATCAAAAAAGGACGATAGAGACCGGAAGCAATAGTCCATTGTCCTGGCACTTTTATCTTTCCTTCAACAGAATTGCATTGACAGAAACATTTTCTTTGAATTGCATAAGAGCAGTTCCAAAGAGGGGGAAAGATAGGAGAATTGGCCTCCAATATCTGACCCCAAATAAGGAATGAATTTGTATTTAGATGGCCAGAGTGCCCTCACTGAAAGTGCAGCGTGGAGAGGCCTACGGTTATCTTTATGCAGAAAAACGTGCATAGGCGTGGCCCACTGTTCTCTCAGGTCATCTTCACCAGTGTCGCACCCCAAGCCAACCTGTTAGAAAAGGAGTCTCTGGGGCCTTCTCCTGGGGACACCAAGTGTATACACATTATGGTGGCCCCAGCCTAAGGTATTGTTGTGTCTGGAGGAGCCTGGCCATTTGTGCTTCAGGGGAAGGGCCCAGTCCCCCCTTCCCACCCTCAGGGGCAGCTAAGGTGAGGAAAGGAAGAGGGCTGGTTTCTCCTCCTCTCCCCTCTCTCCTTCAAAATTGTATATAAAAAATCCAATACAGTCTTCTGAGAGAGAGAGAGAGAGAGGGAGCGCCCTATCCTCAACCCTGCACATTTAACTGCAACAGACGGAGACATCTGGCAGGAGGGCAGTGGAGCCAAGAAAATTCCTATAAATTTAAATTTGATGATGGTTACAATTAACTCCACAACAAACGTGTACTTAACCGGAAAGCATTGCTGGGCATTTGGACGCAGCTTGGGCTGCACGTGAGAAAAGAGAGCTTTAAGAGGAGCCACGGAATATTCTCCGCTTGAGATGGGGAGGAAGCTACCGCCACACTCAGGCCCCTGCCCTGGGCGAGGGGGTGGGGTGCAGGCCCACCAGCCCTGGCCTACCTCACCTTCACAGCCTGTCCACACCACCAGGGCTCTGCCCGCCTGCCTCTGCCTCCACCTTGGGAGCATTGAGGGTTTTAAGAGGAGAGAGGCTAATAAAAGGGTCAAATAAAATCATAATATTGAACAGAATGAAATATCTTTATTTGCCACCATAAGAATTTCACAACAATCCCTCTGGGACAGAAGCAGGGTGGGGATTGCACATGTACACACACTCACGCACATGGAGAGAGGTGGGTGATTTGAATCTCATTCCAGGCGAGTCCTCCCCCTGACCCCTCAGGGTAGAAAGAAATGCTTGTGAAATTTATTTACAAAAATCCAGGCCCCAGCATGGGGGAGGTGCCCAGTCCCATCTCCCTGCTGCTTCACCCACACCAATCTTTTTTTCCTTAATAAAAAGGGGGGGGGCAACAACGGCATAGACTATAGCTATAAACCCCTGGAGTGGGGCACGACGTGGAAAAAAGGTTGGGAAACCTCAGTGCACCCGTTAAGAAATGTCAAAGGAGGGCTCTACACATTCACAGGGAGAACAGCTAGGCTCGGGCGGGGCCTGGGCGCAGACGGAGGTAGGACACGGACTTTGCACACCTAACACCAGGTCGAAGGTACGGAAATTCACAGCAAGGCAGGATCACATTCGGCTGCCCCCGAGCAGGGGGGCAGGGGGGCAGGGGCCGGTCGCCCCAGCAGTCTC
>NW_006285917.1:673368-673759 GCF_000327345.1 Myotis davidii
CACGGCGGCGGGGCCAGCCCTGGCCACAGTCCAGTTTTCCACCCGCGGAAAGAAGGCGAGTTAGAAAATCAAAAATAAAAATAAAATAAGATCATCTCCCCCTGTCCCTCTCCCCAGAAAGGGCCCGGCCTGCGGTTACAGCAGAGGGTTGCCCGAGAAGTACTGCAGCCGGTCTCTGCTGAGTTTTTTTTCCTTCATCCTCCGGTTCTGAAACCAGATCTTCACTTGCCGGTCGGTCAGGTTCAGCATGCGGGACAGCTGCAGCCGCTTCTCCTTGTTGATGTACACGTTGAAGAAGAACTCGCGCTCCAGCTCCCGGATCTGGAATTTCGAATAAGGGCAGCGCTTCTTGCGGGTGCGGGGGGCGTCTGGAGGGGAGGGGGCGGGTGCG
>NW_006285917.1:674480-692604 GCF_000327345.1 Myotis davidii
TCCCACCCCTGCAGCCCGGCTCCCCATCCTTCATTAAATGCTCCTCTAAGTTCACGATCAAAGTTAATATTGCCCGCGATGGTGGCGCTTTTAAAAATTTCACAGACGGAGGGAGATAACGGGGAGGGGGGGGGTTCACCCGGCTTTTTCTAAAGAGCCCTTTTCCCTCCCTCCCCACCCTTTCTCCATCGTAAAAAGTCGAGTCGTTGGGAGAGAGGGCTTTGTAGGTTATAATAAAATCCTTTGAATGCTTATAAAACTCCACATAAAATCAGGCTGACCCAAAACACGAGGCCACGAGGCCTGGGGCACCTCTGGCTCCCCCTTCGCCTCCCCCTTGCCCGGGCAGGGGGGCTCGGCGGGCGCGTCGCCGCCGCCGCCGCAGTAGGCGTTGTCGAAGAAGCGGTCGAAGGCTTGAGGCAGGACGCTGTTCTTGTTGACGGAGGAGTAGAAGCCCGCGGGGGCTGCGTGCGGGGCGCTGGGGTGGTGGTGGCCGCCGTAGGAGCCTTCGTTTTTCATGAGGATCTCGGTGACGGTGGAAGGAGGCAGGCACTCCCGGTGCATGAGCTCGTCGGCCGCCGCATAGCAGGAGGAGTAGCTGTTGCGGTGGTGCCACTTGCCGGAGGGCTCCAGGCCGTAGGAGACCTCGCGGACCGGGGGCACTTGGGCGGAGTAGGGGTAGGAGATCTGGCGAGAAGGGGCCTGGGGCAAGAAGGAGGAGACCGTGGAGAACTCGGGCATGTAGTAAGTGCAACTGGGCAGGTAGAGGTTGGAGGCGCAGCTCCCTCGCTCCCCGAAATCAGCGCCCCTGTCCTTTCGCGACGGCGAGCAGAAGTTGCCCAGGTTGACCGAGTTAAACATCGTTCTCTTCTCCTGCCGGCTCCAGATGGACGTTTTGGACCCGGTCTTGCGAGGGGGGAAAATTTGGGAAGGCGAGATGACGCGTTATCCGTCTTAGTCTCTCTCCCCGAGCACGTGATCCAAAGTAGATATTGTCATATATCAGTTCGGAGCACTTCGCGGACGTAGGAGGGGTTCTCTCTTAGGTAAGATGGGGACGTTCAGGCGATTGGTTTGCAAACACCGCAGAAACATTATGAAAATCAATTGCAGATTTGTATTCGTTTTTTCTCTCTCACTCCCCTCCTCTCCATTCCACAGAGCAAGCAAAGGAGGAGAGAGAGGGTTAGGGTGGGGTGGGCGGTGGGATGGGCAGGGGCGGTGGCTGGGAGGGGGTAAATGTATTTTTCCTAGCTGCTGCTCTCTTTTCCCCAGGATTGGGGGAAGGAGGAGGGCTCTCACGCAAGGGGTTCTAGCCTCCTCCCCCTCCGTCAGCAGAGACTAGGATGGGGATGAGGACCTCTTTCCCCCCTGCCTGGTCCCGCCAGAGATGTTAATCGTTCACCCCCAACTCTCAGGGACTCGGAGCCCGCCAACCGGAGAGGGGCCTGCGCCTACTTGGAAGAGTTGGAATAAATCAATTATTCCCCCCCCCCCCCCATCAGGACTGGGTGTCAAGACTACCTTTTCCCTTTGGAGAGACTCCTCAGAAGAGTATCTGAAGTTTCTCAAAGGTGAGGCAGCCCAGTAGCAAGCCAATGTTCCAACTTTGTCTGGCTCGCTGTGCTGCGGCAGCTAGGGACTTAGATTAGTCATAAAGGAGTGGAAAGCAGTGCGCCAGCCGCCCAGCCGGTGCCTGGCAAAGTCTGGGAAAAACCGTCTCTAATGTTGTGTTAAATATTTAGTATGGGAGAGTGGCCCTGGGTGAATATTTCATGCCTGACTTTATTGTCAATCAATGCACAGAAAGCTACCTCCACGGTGGATTTTTAAAATCTCAAACCCCAAAGAAAAAGGTTGGAATGAGTGCCATGTATCTTCTCTTTGGGTTGGGGGCTCAGCCTCTGCCTGGGGGGGGGGGGTTCCGGAAGAATATGGTTGCAGGACTAGGTTTGGGGCTCTTCTCCTTAGATGATTTGGGACTGAGAGGTGGGTGGTGTGGCCAGATGCGGGTCTCCAGACAGACCAGCAGGGCAGTGGAAGGGAGCTGAGGAACCTGGGCAGGCAAGGCAGCGCTTAGGGCCACTCCCTAGTGGAAGCTCCCAGCCCTGCTCCCAGGGGCCGCAGCCAGGCCTTGGTGCCGCCTTCCTGTTTCTCAGACCTGCCCTGCCTTCTTCCACCAGGTCTGCCAGCCTTCTGGATGGCTGTGGCCCAAGGGGTGGCCTCCGTGGTTCTGCCCTCCCTGGCCTCCCATCCCTCTGGGCACCACAGGACACATTGGTCAGCTGAAAAGCACTTTATTGAAAGGTTCTGGACTGGGTCCAAGGGGCTGGTGCAACTGTCACGAGCAGAGAGCAACCTTGGATCCAAGGAGGAGCTGTCAGAGTGTGATTTGTTCTGGTAGGAGGGGAGGAATTGAAGCCCCCAAAAGACTCGGCTCATTGCACTCAGGGAACAGCCAGGAATGACCCAAATTATCTTTACACCCAAATTTGGATTAAAATTTGTTTCCATTTTTAAAATATCATTTGGATTTGATTTTCCTTGCTGAGCATGATGAAGTACTGAGGCCCCAGAACCAGATGTGGAGGACACAGACACAGTGCCTTGTCCCCAAATAAAACCCCCCAAAATCTATTCCTTCTTACCCCCTGCCCCCCCCCCCGCCTTTCCAAATTTGCTCAGTCTTTAGAGCAGCATCTGGGGTGTAACTGCCTCCACCCTGGGTCTCATTCTTGGGGTGGCTCTGGAATACCCAGGGATAAGACGCTGGCACCCTCTGCCCATTCGTCCATTGCTGACTAAAAGGCCCTTTTTTTGTCCTGACTAGATCTTCACTGAGGGCAAAGAGGAAGTAGATAGGAGGCTTTGCAGAAGTGTTGGACTGCTTCATTGCTAAGGGGTTCCCAAAAGAAAAATCTGTTGTTTTTCCTTTTTTTTTCTTTTTTACCCCCTTTTATAGGTGACTTCTCTATCGGTAAGGGACTGCAAAAAGAAAAATCTGTTGCTTTTCCTCCTTTTTCTACCCCCTTTTATAGGGTGAGCTGGGGCCAGCGTTTTTAATTATAATGATGGGGAACTATGGACTATGGCTTTTATGGGGTTCATAGTGACCTCATTAAACCTGAGTTTATAGAAGGCAAAATGTTCCCCAAACAGTGATAGGAACCAGCAAGAGGTTGGTGAGAGATACCACTCTTCCTTGCAGAGATGTGGATGAGGGTTCAGAGTCTCAGCTTTGGGTTTCCACTTTCTCCCAGGGTCCTGCTTTCTTCCCCATTCTGGCCTCCAGGGCAACGTGGGGCCCAAGCCCCCAAGGCGAATTCTGCACCGCCAGGGCCGCCAGTGGGGAGGGGGTGCGCTTCCTGTGAGGAGACAGCTGTGGGCCTGAGCACTTGAATTTGACCACCAAAGTTTATTCCAGGGCCACCATAAAAGTGAGCCAGGCAGCTGCAAGTTGCTGCTGGCAGCTCTATTTCCTTGAAACAAAAAAGAAAGACAGAGAAGAATGTCCAAGGAGTTGATGTCCAGGAAACTCTAGGGTCTCCCAACAGAGGCTTCTGAAAATAATATTCTTCCTCCTAAAAGTGAGGCATCAAGTTCCTTTTTTTTTTCTTTTTTCGAGTTTTGGTCTGACTTAAATTTTCAACAACTTAAAAAAAAATCCCAGCAACTGGAGGTTGGTGCTGAGGTCAAGGAGGAAAGACCCTTGCCACTGAGGTAAGCAAAGAATTGATTGGCAAAAATGCCCATGACATGGGCTATGGACCTCGACCTCCCTGCCTGGCCCTAGGTCTAGACCGCTCCTAAACATAGACTGAGCTGCCTGCCCCAGGCTGCACCCCAAGGCATCAGTACCTCCCACAACATGAGACCCATCCGTGGCCCCAAATCTGTTCCCAAGAACCTAGTAAGCCCCACTGCCTGGAGTGGAGGTGGCTTTTTCTTTCTGGTCTCAAGGTGCCTGTGGCCCCTCCACCATCCTGGGGTTCCAGCTCTCACATGAAATCTTCCTCCTCCTCCTCCTCCTCCTCCTCCTCCTCCGAAGGGTCATCCTGCCCACCCCAGGGCTCTTGATGGCCTCAGTAAGCACTGCCTGCCCGCCGTTCGCCGTTCGAAGGCAGCTGCGGTCTGGGCAGCTGCCGAGGTACTCTGGCCCCTGGCCAGGGCTACGAACTCCAGCATGCTTCTTTTCCACACATGGACACCAGAGACAGCTTCAGAAGGGGGCAGCATCTCCCACATTCCAGCTGGGGAGACCCCAGGGCAGCATCCCCCATACAGCCCAGGCTGCCTTGCAGCTTGACCACGTCCTCCTGCTGTCTGGCCTCTAGAATGGGTTGTGGAAGGGGAACGGGCCCACCCCACTGACCTTGAACTGGGAGGAAAACCAGGGCCTGGTAGAGCTCTGGTGGGCTTGAATTATAAATTTGGTCCCCGCAGGGTTGAATCAATAAAGAGATAAACAATAAGCACATGGACACTCTCAGCGATTCAGAGGCTGGGTTGCCAAGGATGCGCCCTCATTAGAAATCGGCTTGCATCTTTTTGCACATATTTCTCTTTCTTAGAGCAATACTGGCTGTTTAATAATCCTTTTAGTATGCTTGGGGATTTTCAGGCCAGCGGTTTATTCTGCACTGGGGATACCTCCCACCCCCCTCTAGGGAACTAGAAGGGGATAGGACTGCCGGTTCTTGGCCCCCACCCCTCCTCAGCCCTGGCCATTACCCCAAGCCCAAAGCCCAAGTCAGACCACCTAAACAGATGGATGCTGCTGCGCTGGCCCCTGGACAGGATCAGGGGAGGGAGAAGGGCAGCTCCTCTTCCTCTGAAGCCCCACCCACCTTTCTCAGCGGAGGGATTGTCCCAGGAGGCTAGCAATGCGACCCCATTTCTCCCCATAAAAGTCCCATTTTACGAGCTGGTTTCACTGGCCCCCTCACCAAATGCTCTGAAATGAAGGAAATGTCTTAAAAGCAGGCTGGAAATGGAGCAACCACCTTTGGATCTTGGTTTTCCCAACCCAGTTGCAGCAGCACAGAAAATGCTTTTTCTTCTGCTCAGGATGGCCCTGCTGGGCCACTGGAGCAGGGCTCAGGGCTCCAGGTGGAGCGGTGGAGCGGAGGCCCGGTTGGACGGGACACCATTCCGGGACTTTAGCGCCTACTTAGGCTCGGACCCAGTTCTCCAGATCAAAGTGAGCTCTCGGCATTTTTATGAGATCAACTCAGTGGCTCTTTACTTGTAATCAGATGCCTGGGTCGAAAATGCAAAAGGGAACAGCCCATCAATCCAAAAAGGAAAAGGAGAGAGAAAGAATTCAGGTGACACATAGCAAGGAGATTCAGTCACCAATAAAAAAGACCCCTTGCCTGCAGCCAGAATGCTGTGGGTCTGTTCCAGCCTCCAGGCCCTCCCATCTGCCTGCACATTTCACCCTATTTCCAGAGCCCGGGAGCCTAACTCCCCTGTTTTCTGAAGTTTGATTCAAAAGCTTCCGCAGTGTGGACACGCCACCTGGGGCCAGTGTGGCCGCCTGCACTCCCTCGCCCCAGTGTGGAAGTCGCCTTCTGCTCATGCTTGAAAAGTCTTCTCCGTTTTGCTGCTTTCCTCTCTGCGGTCTCTGGGCACGAGGGCCAGAAGTTGAGTTACAGGAAGATTCGCCAGAGATTTATCGCTGGCCCCAATCTTGGAAAGCCTCGTTGTCATAAACAGCCATCTATTGTCTAGACTTTTATCTCTGGGTATGGATCGTGCATTATTGAGGCTCAGGAGACACGGGCCTGGCTCTGTGGGGTGTGTGTGCAGCCGAGTGCTTGTTCCTCCCACCAGGGGTTTCTCTGGTGGGTTTAGGAGAGCGCACAGCTTTGTGCTTTGTGCGTGCGGGGCAGGCACACCTGAGTGTCCACGGGCGGAGACCCGACTTAGGGAAGGCCTCTTTGTGCCTGGGAACATTCCGGGGCATGTACTTGTGTGTTGGATGAGAATTTGTCACGGTGTGTTTTGTTTCTAGGGCATTTTAAGTGTTCCTGTCTGGGCTTTTGCGGGTTTTATTAACCTGCATCTGCTTGGCCTGTTTATGTCCCTTAGAAACAGATCATCTGGTGTTTTTCAATATTGGGGCCCATTGTGTGTGCCTCTCTGAGGAAATGGGCTGGGGTGATACCTTCCCAATGTTGTTCCCTCGGATTCCTCCACCCTCCCTCAATCAGACCCCGGCCTCCGCCTCCACCAGCGTGTCTGACCCTGCCCCACTCCCTGCAAGTCCCGAAATCTCCCAAGCCACTACCATTTTCCGTCACGGAGAGGAAACACATTCTGATATGAAACACATTTTGCAGCATGAGGTCTGGTTGTCTCAGGCTTTCCCCACACGATGGGGCAATGTCCCAGCTCCTAAATGCCCTTGTTTCCGGGAGCTCTCCTTCCTTGAGCCGAGGGCCACCTCGGAAAGGGCCTGCCCAGTCCATTTGGACCTTTTAAAATACTCTCTTCAGAACTCAGATAACACCCAGGAGGGCCGCCTGCTCCCTTCCTGGCAGCAAATGTCTGTGCCCTGGCCACCCCCTCAACCCCTTGAGCCCTGCAGTAGGACCTTTGCCTGGATTAATGTTTGTGGGAGAGACAATTATCACCTTAGATCTCAGGGTCAGATGCTGTGTTTGAAAGCGAGGGTCCTTAACACCAGCAGAAATCATCAAATCCTCCCCTATGTTTTTCATTATCAGAACATGGGGTGGGCGGGCTCCACTGACCACCCTCACCGCTCCTGGCTTTTCCTAACCTGGGCCTTAGGCCCCAGTCCGGTCCCTTAGGCGCCCTCAACTAAATAGGTACAAGGGAGGGGACGGATCCCAGAGGCTGGCTTCCAGTTGAGAAGGGTGGAGGCAACAACAATTAGGGGTTTGTGGGACATCGGATTCAACCAGAAGCCCCCACCATTGCTTCTGAGCATCCTTCCCTTCGTGCCATTAAAATCCCCATTTACAAAGCAATGGTTAGACTTGAAAGGGGCTCCTGGGGCGTGGAGCGGTGAAAACAAGCTGTGAGGTCCAGGAAAAAGGGCACCCCACGCCACATTCACACTCTTCCTCTCTCCGCCTCTATCTCGGCCTCACCCCTAGGACCCCCTGGAGGGGAAGGATCAAGGGCTCCACTTCAGGCTCCTTGCTCCCAGAGCCTTAGGTTGAGCCTGTCCGCTGCCCGCAGCCCGGGCGCGGCCGCCTCTCGCCTCTCGGGAGCTCGCTTTCCCTCAGGCGGGCCAGCTGCAGCGTCGCTGTACCGTCTCTCCCCGTCTCCCTCCATCCCTGCCTCTCCCCCACCCCTCCAACCAACACACATCTAATACACGATTTTGCTCCGCACCCACTGCCTAGGCGGAGTGGGTTCAGCGCCCGGGCACCGCTCTGGAGCCCCGGGGGCAGCCTCCTTTGCTAGTTACAGGATTAAAACGCCTTTCTCTCGCTTTCCTGTGTCTCGCGCTTTCTTTCAGCCTCTGGTTCTGAGAAATCAATTAATCCAAGTCTCCTGCCTCCTCATCCCCCAATCCCGCCCCCGCGCTGCCTCACTTCTCCTTACCGAGCCGACCGCCTTGTTTTCGGAAGGAAACCGTAATAGAAATGTAAGCTGTAAATGAACTTTTCTTTGTGACGGCTACTTTTCTCTCCAATTCTAATGTCCTGCTCCGCTGCGTGGTGGAATGGAACGGATTTAGAAGTCTGCAGTAGGGGAGAGGGGGGGTGTGGAGAGAGACGGAGTCCTGAGTCGCAGACAGAGGCGAGAGACCCGGTGGACAGAGAGAAGTGGAGAGAAAAGAGGCGTCTGGGTGGAGAAAGGAGGGAGAGAGGGAGGGAAGGAGGGAGGGAGGGAGGGGGCCCCAGCTGGCAGGAGCGGAGCCAGAGAGAGAAAGGGAGAGAAAAGTTTCCCCGCAGTCTTCATTAGTAGACTTCTCTGTGAGCTAGCCAGCGGAGCTCACCCCCAATAAAGGAAGGAGGGGGGTCCCCTTTCTTAAGACCCCAAAGAATTCAGTGTTTACAAGATCTTGGCAGAAAGAAAGACTGAAATGGAGGACCGTCACCTTCCATATAAGGTAGGATGCTAACTTGACCTTCACTTTGTCAGAGCCCCCCGCCCACCCAGACTCCTGCAGGCAGCCAGGCAGAGTGAGAGCCCAGGCGGGCCCTGGCTTCTGCCTCCCTCCTTCCTTCCTTTCTCTTTCATATCTCTCTTTTCTTTCCTTTTTTCATCCCCCTCCTTTTTTTCCCTTCTGTCCTTTTCCCCCCCCCCCCCCGCCACCTTTCCCTTTTTATTTCCTTGCTTCTTTCCCACACCTTCTCAATCCCTTTCTTTCACTCATTCATTTCCCTCGTGCTTGCTGGTTTCATGGTTTTCCTTGACTCTCTCTTGCCTAGCTCTTTACTGTAATCTCTTCTTCCTCTCTCTCTCGCACAGTCTTCTGTTCTGGTCTTTTGAATCCCAGAAACAAAATACATACTTTTTAAAATTCTTTTCCCATCCCCACCCCAAATGATCTCCACAGCTATAGCCTGGCTTCTGCCCACCCCCCCACCCCCCATCCACATGTCCTTAGGGAGGAGGGTTCAGGAAAGAAGGCCAATTTGGGGTCAAAGGGGCTTCACTCTGGGCCCAGTGCCCAGTCAGAGATGACAATGAACTTCTTTTTGGTAAGACCCTCTTTTCCTCCCGCTGGCCTCACCTGCAAAGTCTCTGCGGCCCTAGAGGTCTTGAACCAAGCAGAGAGCAAAGGCCTTGATTGTGGGGCGTTGGGGAAAGCAGAGATCACTGCTCCTGAGACTAAACAGGAGATTTAAATATCAAATTGTTGTTTGGCCTTCTCTGAGTTCTTAGCCCCTAAAATCCTAAAGATTTCTCTTAAGACATCTGGGGATGAGATTTAGAGAATTAGGGATTTCTGGAGATTCACACACACATAAAAATAGGAACAAGAAAGACTAGAGGGGCCATTCTACCTCACTTCTTGCTGCCTCCCAGGCTCCAATAGAGCCACCGACATTAACTCTAATCATGTCTTGTGAGGCTATAAAATAAATGATATTATGGACACCCCTATAATTGTCTATTATTTGCTTACTTGTGGTAATTACAATCGTAGATGAGACAGGTCTATGCAGAAAAAAGTGAAGCCAAGCAAATTCCTCAAAAATGAAACTGTTTTACTGAGGCCTTCAAACTCGCTTATCCCTTCTTCAGTAGGTTCCAGTATCTGTAAGCTCCCGCCTAAGACCTCTTTGGTTTAGGAGTAGCCATCTTGTAGGGGATAGGGTGATATTGGGAGATCCTACCACCTCCTTTTACTCTATATCCCATACACCCCCCTCTTCTGCAAAGACACCAGAGAGGATCAGACAATAAAAGAGAAATGCTTTCCCTCTGTCCCCCTACAATTATCCGGATAATTGCATGAATTCTTTGAATGCTGCTGTGTAGTCAGGGTTGGGATTTCAGCAGGCAGTGCCGGGGACAGGATTCCAAATGGGGGAAGCTGGGAGAGTCCTGGTTCTTACATTCCCAGACTTTATAGTTCTGTCTAGTATTACATTGTTTCTTCAGGCAAAGATCTTTGTTCGCCTTCAGTCATATTTCTCCCTTCCCCCTC
The DNA here is from genome assembly GCF_000327345.1 of Myotis davidii. Classification (NCBI taxonomy): domain Eukaryota; kingdom Metazoa; phylum Chordata; class Mammalia; order Chiroptera; family Vespertilionidae; genus Myotis; species Myotis davidii. Next base: position 684,121 of record NW_006285917.1, read on the forward strand.
CTTTTCTTTTTCTCTCCCTCCTCCCTATATTGGCCCCTTTAAAGGAGACTCAGATCATCTTCTGCTTTTAATACATGACTATAAAAGTAAAATTAATTCCCCCTTGCCCTTTAATATCAATATCTCTCTGTTAAGTATGCACATCGGTGAGAATAAACATAATTAAGTGCTGCAACCCAAACCAGCAATTATATCCAAGGTATCCCCCCACTGGGGTTGGCTTACGTAGGGGTGTTCACTCTGCAGTGAGATAACCAGGGGGGATTTGTATTATTTTTTTAATAAGCTCCTTGGGTCCTGAGTCAGCACCAACTTGGTAGAAAAAGCAACTGTGAAGCCAGAGAGAGAGCCACAGGAGGGAAGAGAGCACCAGACCAGCCGGAGATGAACCACGGGGAGAATTGCAGAGGAAGGAAACGGCGGCGGCGGCAGATCCCTGAACAAACGCGGCAGAGGGCAAGAGGGGCACTCGTAGACAGAGGTTTATGTATTTTTTAAGGGACTTTTTAAAAATCGAAGGCTTGATGAAGAAAAGGGAAAATTCGGGGAAGGAGAGGGGAGTGAGAATTATCCAAGCCACAGCATGAACGCCCCAGAAGGGGAGAATGGGGCATGGCACGGAGCAGCATCGTGGGTCAGTGCTGTCCTACAGACTGCTGGGCCAGGTTCCGCAAGCCCCCACCCCCACCCTCTCCAGGCCACCAGGGCTTCCTCGCTGCCCTTATCATCTTCATCTTTATGACGAGGCTTGTTAACAAGACCAGCAAGCTGGCCGAGCACATCTATCTCAGCCGCTCGCGCTCAGCCAAGCAGCATCCGGTGGGGGGGGGACTGGCAAGGCACTAATTAATTGATTCCTTTGGACAGTAAAATATGGCCGCATCTACACAGAACCCATCGACTCATAAACAATATCTCTGCTGGGTGTGAGCGCACTGCCTCTCAAAGAATTTTCCATAGGCATGTGTCATGCAGTCCTGGATCTTTAGCTGCTAAAGAAAGACCCACATGGGACTAATTTTTAGGGGGCCAAAACAGAGTTAGCTCAGTGCCAGGAAATGCTTTAAGTTACTACTGCCTCTCCAAAAGCATTGGGAGTAGGTTTTGTTGAAAAAAAGCTGGGATTATGGGATGTAATTTCCCTGCTGTCTGTGTAGACTCCACCAAGGTTAAGGGTGGGCACCGGAGCTGAGGAGCTGAATAGGCCAGAACCAGACCCGGGGTAGCTGGGAGGGAGTAGGGTTGCTCTGGGATGTGAGAAGGGCATAGAAGAAGAGGTCCAGTGTTTGCTTCATGCTACTCCCTAGACTTAGATTAAAAGAATTAAAACATTTAAATTTACGTAACTCTTCATTTTCAGGAGCTCTCGAGTGCTCAGCACATACCTGCAACCTGCCTGTTAGCTCAACCGGCCTGTTACACACTTCTCTGGTTGCTGCATTTTCTCTTGCCCCCTTCCCTACCTGCCAGCCCAGAGTAACTTTATAATAGATTTATATTAGGTCCAGAAGAACACGTCCTGAGGCACAGGGGATAACCTAATTACATAATGCTAATTCCATACACCAGTGATTATGCAGTCAGACCCTGCTGCAAACAGGACTTTGCCCTCTAAATATAGACCCTGACTTCAGACAAGAGATGCAACAGGGAGTCAGAGGTAGGAGACCACTTATATAAATAATGCATGTAGATATCGAAGGGTTTTTAAAAGACAGAAATAATAGAAATAAAGTACAGAAAAGAGGCTAGCCAATGGAGTTCGTCATTGCCAATGCCTGATCTTCCTCCCACTACTGTTTTAAAGATTGCCTGAGAAATGTGTATTATAAATACGATATGTGAACCCAAAGAATGTTTTTCAACTATATTTGGTACACACCATGTATGCAAACATAATCTACAGAATATATTTTTTCATACACTGGGTAGATATGCACTTTGTGTATATAAAATAACATGATGTATGTATTTTAATGCAGTTTTATGTGGACATATTGCTGTCTGGATGCATTTTCTATGCACTGGTTTTAGATGTACCGTGTAGCTAAATAGATGCAGGGCTGTACATTCCCTTTGTAGAACATATGGAAGGGTGCTGTTTATGTATGTAAATGAATTTTACATGTGGTGGATATACCTGCTTTATGTAATCTTTTTTCCAGGAGATTGCTTTTCCATACAATAGCTATAAGTGCCTCTGTATGTATATTTCCTAGAGAAGTATATTTTGCATGCCCAGAATGTATATGTAATATAGATATCTATGCGTTTTAGAAGGTTTTGATATATTCACATCGCGTGCATTTTATGGGACATCTTTTCCCTGCCGGCGGTGAGTTCCATCCACACAGACCTGCCTTTGAAAGGAGTTCTCTGCTCTGGGTCCGGGAAACTGGTAAAGTGGAGGCTGGCCTCCACGCACCCGGGAAGTGGCTCCGACTCAGGGAGGAGAAAACACTCACAAACCGGCTTGGTCTCATCCAAGCCCAGTTCCGTGGCTCCCTTGCCAGGCTCCTTGGGGTAGAGCCGGCTTTCAGGAGCCTCCGGGCGGAGGCGCTGGGGGTGAGAGGCGCGGCGGGAGGGCGGGCCGCCGCAGTGGGGACACCGCGCGCCCAGCGGAGGGAAGGCACTTAGGAAAAGGCCTGGTTCCCGTCGCCCCGCAGCGCCTCAGACTCGGGCTGTTCTTCGAGGTCTCCCACAAAGTCCCGGGGCGTCCTCCAGGCCCGGGGTGTCACGGACCAGCGGCTGAGCCGGACCCGTCTCCGCAGCCTCCGGCCTGCAGGGGTCAGCCCACCCCTCCGGGGCCCCGCGGCCCGAGGGCGGCGAGCAGACGGAGCCCTTGCCGCCCGCCGGGCCAGGGTTGGGGGGGGGGGGTCCAGGCGCCCGCGTCATCCCCCAGCGGCCGATGCGCCTTTGTCTCGGGGGCCTTCCCTGAGCGGGGAGCGTGGCGCCGCCTCCGGTATTGCGGGGCGTCCAGGTGGCGCGGGCGCTGGCCTCACACTTCGCGGCGGAAAACCGGCAACTCGGTCTCAACAGAGACAGACACCGAAGGGCAGCCACTCCGACCTACAGGCTCGGGATCCACGCGGCTCCGGGGTCCGGGGCCTGCAGCCACCTCGAGTCGAATCACACCGGAATCTTCGGCGCCTCCATGTGCCCGCCTCGCAGAGAGGCTTGTGGTCTCCCCAGTGTGTTTCCCGCGCGGCCCCAGGCCTAAGCACCGCTCCTACTTTCCTGGTAATGGCGGGGAGGATGGGCAGGGGCTCCGGTCGGTCCGGAACCTAAATCCCGGGGGTTTGCTTTGTTCGCAGAGCGAGGCTGGCTGTCCCCGCTCTGCTCTGGGTCTGAGCCATCGGCCGCGCCGGTTTCCGGCTGCGTTAGTATCCACAGGACCCGCGCCGCCGGGGCCACCTTCGGCCCGCTGCACAGTGGCTTAATACCCTCGCTGCGTTTATGCAGATCCGAGTGGAAAGAACGGAGTGGATGATCAGGGCCAAATACACAATTTATGTGGATGGTATAAGCTTACAAACACACAACAGCGGGATTATTTTCTATCTGAATTATCCAGATAAGTCTCCCCTTTTCTTGCTCCGGAAGACACAGGATGCTTTGTCTGAAAGTCAGTGGAATAAATTGTAGTTTGAGGCCTTAAACCAGACAAATAGTTGCAAAATAGATGCAATCTTTGCCCAGATCAAGAGCTCAAGCGGTGTGCCCTAAATATTTGAGTTGTGTCTCAACCATGACCTTCTCTTTGGCCAGGAGACCCAAGGACTTGTTTTTCAGCCATTGGGAGGAGATTGTAGTGTCTTTCCTTCACAGACAGCTCCCCCAGTTATTGAGTTGGCGGGGAGAGGGGGGCCTGCATAGACACCACCCAACAAGATCTATTCTCTCTCAGATCTGCAGTTTCGCAGAATAAATCGAAGGAATAAATTAAGGGCCAGTTATTCCCTGCCTCCCTAAATTCCTTCCTTCCTTTTTAGCCAGAAATGTCTTCACTGTTAACTTCCTGTGTAGATGTGTCCCTGGATTCACTGGGATCCAGATCCTCCTCCCCGCTTTATGCAGATCCAGGCACAGCCACCCAGTCCCTCCCCCAGCTCATGGCTGCCAGGCGCTATCTTGCTCCCAGCCTTGCCCCCACTCTGTAGGGCCTTTGTGTGAGTACCCTCAAAGCTTGGGATCATCTTCTTCCTGCCTGAACCCCTCAGCTATACAAGACAGCTGGGATTAGGGGCAAAGGGAGATGAGGTTTGGTTTAAATTTACCAGTTTTACTAGTTGCAGGAGAAAGGAAAGGAAGAGCGACAAAGTTTTCAGGGCAGAAGGCGTGGTTTGCAGGCTGGGCTTGGGTGGGGGCGCCTGCTATTCCGGAGAGGGCCCTGGAGGGTGGAGGGGGAATTTGGAGGAGACTCTATGATTGGAGCCAGGCTGTGAAAAAGAGAAACTCAGATCAGAGGCTCAAGGGCAGAGGCATAGGGAGGGCATTCCACCTACAAGGAAGGGGTGAGGTGGCGGGGCAAAGGGCTCATGCACTCAGCTGGGACCCAGACTCTGGCCTGGACCTGGGCCTCTCTCTGGCATGGCCCAGAGGAGGTCACTGGCCAACAGAGATGAAGCCTATTTCTCCAGCTTCAAGTGGTCTTTAGTCCCCTGCCCAGTCTTCTTGCAGTGCACAGCATATGCTCCCAGAGCAAGGCCATGGAGTCAGGGCCTTGGGGTTGAAGTGCAGACCCACCAAACCCTGCCCCAGATCCCACTCTCATCATCCCAGCTCCAACCTGTTTGCACCCCTACCCTGGTTTTGCTTTGTGAAGATCCTGCAGCTCAGACTTTCTTTTCCCAGCCCTGCAGGTAGGTAGTCTCAGCCTCCTCCAAGCTGTTCACATTATTTTTACAGCCCACAACTTCTCAGATATTCCTCTCCTCCTCCCCTCTCTATGGTCCCCCAATTTTCTCTCTGCCAGTAATTGCTTAGGAATGGAGATGGCAGCTCATCAACAGATCTTGATTGCCCATACATTTTTGTTGCCCCTGAAACTGCTCTTCCTTTATTATTATAATTATTATTTTTATTATTCACCTGAGCTGGAGAAAATAAAGTGGAAAACAGCTAGGAGGCTGAGGACCCCATTCTTTCCGGGCAGAGGAGACAATGTGGGGGGAACCAGTTTAATTTTTTTTTCTAAAAAAAAAATCACATCATCATACAGTCATGTTTTAATTAGTATTATTAATATTAATATGATGAAGTAACTCTGTACAAGGACTATATAAAGGGGAAAACGTGCTAAAGACAGCTGGTTGAATAGGAGGGCGCACTACAGAGAGCTGGGGAGGGAGAGGTGGGAGGCCTTCTACCCACAGGGACTACACAAGGTACTAGCAACAGACACAGAGAACAGGACACAGATTGACAGAGAAGTTCACAGAAGTCAAGTTTAAAGCAACAGGAAGAGAATATTGCATATCTTTGTCCCTCCACCCTTTGGGAGTCTTCTGGTCTCTCTTCTTTCTCTGTTAGGCCGTGGGAGTCAGGCTGGAGTGGTGCAGATGGATTCCAGCACCCCCAGACCTTGAGGTCACAGGAGGGGCTGCATCAAGAGGTACATGGGTGACCAGGCAAAGGGGAGAGTGCTTCAGACCCAGCACCGGCAGACGGCTGGAATGGCAGTGATTGCTGCAAACGTGCACATCAGTGGAACAAGTTTATGTGGCTGGGAAGTGTGTCAGGTGCCCAGTGGAGGGTGGGAGCATGTGATTATATGGCCACTCTACAGGGTTGTATCTGGGGATATGAAGCTGCCTGCTTGCATGTACAGTCAGGAGAGTGGGTTGGGCCCACTGGTGTGCCGGGCTCAGCTGTCCCTAGGAGTTTGCCTCTGCACAATCCTGTATAGGGACTTGAAGCTGTGTGCTGGTGGGAGAATGGGGGGCGGGGGGACTTTATGGATTACCTTTCAAGGGTGTATTAGGGAAGACTCTTCCCAGGCAGGAAGAACTCCCAGCTAGCAGGCCAGTTCCACACTTCCCAAGCTGAGTTGAACTCCCATCAGTCCCTTGTTCTTGGCAAGGGTGGGTGGATGGGAGGATGGGGGACTCTCACCCAAAGGGATTAAAAAAAAAGCATATGGGAAGGCAGGCAAGTTCCTTCACTACTTCTCTCTCCTAAGCCAGGCTGGCGGGTAGGGCTAGGGGGTGGGCTGGGGTCTGATAGGGGCTGTGAATGAAAGGCCCTCCGCTGGAGAAGCCACTCTCTGGCCTCCAACAGGTCCTGGAGATGTGCTCCTCCCTCTGCTCTGGTCCTTGTACTCCGAGGCTTGAAGCCCAGAGGCAGAGGCAGTGGATCCTGAGACAAAGGGCCAAATTGGGGAGAGGGTGGAGTGGGAGACAGAAAGGAGTTGGGTGGGAGGCTGCAGTGCCTCCTCCTTCATTGTCACCAGCCTGGGAAACCCGGACTGAGCAGGGCCACTGTGGCCAGTAGCCCCTCTAGGGGCGGATTCTCCTCCTGCCTCGTAAATTATGCCAGTCCAGCCTCTAGCCGGCCGTGACCATGAACGCCAGCGGGAAAGGGAGAATTAGCTCCGGCAGCCAGAAACTCTTCCGCCCGCCAATCAATGCCATGCTCGCAGCCCCTTTCACAGCCTCTTGGGTTTCCCGGAGGGCCAGGTGGGGGTCCCTAGAGTGGCTATTGAACCTGAGGCTGCATTTCCTTAGCCCTCAATTCCCGGCTTGCCGGGCTTGCGGTTCTGGTCCGCAGCTACCTAGGGGGCAGGAAGAGGATGGCAGCACACCCTCGAGCAAAGGGGCTGGCAGAAGGCTTGGCAGAGGGCTGGGGATCAGGAGATGCTTGGACAGCCTGCCCTACAGAGGACATAAGGCTGTGATCGCCTTGTCTGCAGCCAGGTCTGCCAACCGTTCATGCTTCTGCCTGCTCTGCCATCCAGGCTGGGAGGACCCAGACACTCTGGAAATGGGCATTGCTGACCATTCTGTCCTCCCAAACCGCACTTCCTCCTGGATTCCCCCACTTCCTCCTGCCCTCCCAGAGCTACCCTGTCCCCTGCTACTCTCTCTGATGCCCTCCACTCTTGCTCCTCCTGTCAGCGGCTCCTCATCCCAGCAGCGAATTCTGGGAGACTTTGTTCCACTGTCCCCACCCTTGCCTACTCCTGCAGGCAGACTTCAGATCACAGAAGGGAAGTGGTGGGAGCAGGCGCCCGGGTCCTCAGCCTCAGTCTGCCTCAAACCAACCCTTCCCTGGTGCCTCAGCTTGCCCTGTCTCTATCCCTGGCAGCTGTGGGCTTTCTGTCTCCCTGGCTGGGTTCTTCCCTTCTCCCTGGGGCCTGGCAGGACCTGCTGGGGGTGTGTGAGAGGGAAACACGAAGAAAACAGACAAGAGGATGTCCAGAGAGGGCCTGCCAGAGACTTCTGGCATCCTAAGCGGGGAGCCTGTGTCCCAGGCAGCGCCCCCTCTTGCTCTCTGCCAGAGACGGGCTCAGTCTGGGGCTGGCTCCCTTGTCTTGCCCCCTAAAAGAAAGAGAGAGCTTGCTCCCTCAACAGAAGTCTTTTCTTTTTCATTCTCCGGTTCTGAAACCAGATCTTGACCTGCTGGTCACTAAGATTCAAGCGGTCTGAGAGTTCCCTCCGGCGCTGCCGTGTGATGAACTCGTTCACGAGAAATTCGCCCTCCAGCTCCGCCAGCTGCAACTTCGAATAGGGCTTGCGCTTCTTCCGCGAGCGGCTGTGGATCGGGTACCAGGGCGTGCCTGGGTGGAGATGAACCAGGAGCGAGGGTTGGCCAGAAGACCCAGAGGTGACAGGCGCAGAGCCCTTGCTCCTTCCCGAGTCCTCCTCACCTTGGCCTCACGCCCAACCCCAGGCCCTTCCTCTCCTGACTCCTCTCTTCTACGCAGACCCCACCCCTACCAACCCCAGTCCTTCCTCCTCCTCCTTTTCCTCCTTCACTTCTTTTCCTTGCTTCCCCAACTCTACCTACCACTGCAGTATCCCTCACCCTTCCATGTTCCTCTTCCCTCCCTTCTCCCCAGACCTCTTCTCCAGGGTTTCCTGGACCCTTCCTCTCACACCTTCCGGGATGGGGGTCCCTGATCAGCTAGAACAGACATGAGCGAGTGGCGAGAGTTAAACGTCTCCGCTGGCGAAAACATGCAGGTAATGGAGGCTGTGGGGAAGCGGAGCTAGAGGCTCTGGAGGAGCAGGGACCAAGCTCTGGGCCTCACCTTCCCACCCCGCAGGCCTGGGGAAGGCTCGGTCCAGAATTTCCCTTCTCCCGAGCTCCCTGCCCCCTCCAGCCGCGGGCTGATGCAGAAGGGAATCTCTTCAGTTCTTTTATGGGGATATTTACATGTTTATAGGGCTCCCCAACCCCCACTTCTTTTTAAAAGAAGTGCTTCCTCGCCACACATTCTGTCACCCCAGGCGGCCCCAGCTCGGTCCTGCCCGGCCCGCCCCG
>NW_006285917.1:692905-694777 GCF_000327345.1 Myotis davidii
AGGACAGCGAGGCAGCCCGGGCAGCTGCGCCCCGGACGCGCGGAAATTGGGGAAATAGAAGGTGTCCCCCGTGTGGATGTTCACCAGCGGCCCCACAAACCCGGGATTCAGGAGATTATGCTCTCCCATTTCCGCGGGGCCCGACCGGCAGCTTCTACTTTATTGCTATCTGACATTAAACATAGTTAAACCTGCACCGGCCACCCATTGGCCGTCCAACTCACGTGGGTGCCGCCGCCAGAGGGATGGGTGGGGACAGCGAATCCCCCCCACCCCGCACCCATTCCAACTTCCCCCTTCCCCAATTGGGGGGGGGGGGCGCACGAAACGCGGGGACAGATCTATTCGCTGGTTTCTAGTTTTTTAAAGAAATCATATAAAACCTAACGCAGAGAGCGAGCCAGTCGCCCGATGCGGGGCAAGGGGGAAATAGCCACACCAAAAATACCCGCACATACACACTTCTGCACCCTGCACCCCTCCCCCCCAGATGTATTATCTTCTCACCAACAGCTGGCCCAGCATAGCCCGTCCCTCTTTAATTAGCTCCTTTATTAACTAAAACCGTTGGAATTTACAATATCTCCCCAATAAATTACTATTAGATATTGTGTCATATAAAGTTTACTGGCTGTTTAAGGAGACGGATGAGCCCTTTGGCTCGGGCTTATTTACAGTAGAGGCGAGTGGGGTAAGGGCAGGCTCTCCTGCTGCTATCTTCTCGGCCCTGTGGCTGCTGAGCTTTTCTTCTTCAGCTCTTTCTCCTCAGGAATTGGGGGAGGCATGTGGGGTCCTTTCCTCCAGGAAGGACTCGGGGAGCATTATTAACGTAGGGTCTCCCCCCAACGCTGGGAGCCACCCTCGCCTCACACGTCCACTCAACCTGTAGAGAAAGGATGCAGAGGGAGGCAGAAAAGGAAGGCGCCCAGCTCTATGTGAACCTGCCTACCTGCTCTTGAGAATGTGGGCGCTTGGACTGCTCTTGACTGTGATTCTGTGGGTCACAGGGGCTTCTGGGGGGATCTCCCAGAGTCTTTGCAGGAGAGTCTCTGGGCCCCTAGCAGAGCTTGGTTGGCCTGGGAAGCTCCTGGCACCCACTGTGAAGAAGGCATTGGCACCCCCTCCCTGGCCCAACCTGCTCTGGGATCATTAGATAGCAGTGCTGAGGCCACTAGGTGTGCTGGGAGCGAGGGAAAGAACTGCAGAGAACCATCCTGTTGGGGGCTTAAAATTATGTTCATGGTGCTGGCCTCAGCAGCTCCGCCGGGAAAAGGCTGAGCACCCAATGCTGCCATTGGTGAGACTCATCAAGGTAGGGAAATCACAAACCCTTTCCAACTAAGTCCACAGAACATAGTCAAGTGGATTTAAAAAGGAGGGGGAAAAAACCCCACACAAACCCACACACACCCACATAATACAAAAACCTTCAAAAGTAGGTGTATTCTCTCGGAGCCTAGTAGACAAAATAGTCTAATTTCCATGTGATTATTTCAGGCTCCTTATGCAATGCCCAGCTTTAGTAATACGAGGTGAGATAAATAGTTCAGGAAACATCTAAATATGAGAAAACACCAGAAGATTTAGAGAAGATTAGAGACTAAGAGACTCCATATGGGAGAGAAAAAACACATCCATGTAGGTGAGAGTTAAATGTCTGAGCAAAAGCCGAAGCAGACCGGAGCAAAAAATTCTCATCTCCCTTTTTCTCTCTCTTCTCTGCAGGACGCAGCGGAGAGAGACGCAGATTCTTAGAATTCCACAGCTCCGGGCGATTTCATATCCCAAGCCATAGCTGCTCACTCCCCAGAAATGCGTCCGTGCAGGCGTCCCCCAGCCGGCCTGCCCTGTCGGCCCCGCAGTTAGACGCTC
>NW_006285917.1:694922-696491 GCF_000327345.1 Myotis davidii
CCCCCACCCCCACCCCCAGGAGCCTTTGGGGGCCCAACTTGCCTAACCGAGACCAAGCAGGGGGATGCCAGCCTGGCGCAGTCACCTCCAGTCAGAACCGCAGGAACCGGGCGCCAAGCAGTGGGCAGGAGACCCGCCTGGATTGGCCTTGTGGTGCCTGACTAAAGGGCTGCGGGGCTGCAGAGAGGAGCATCCCTCAGCTGCAAATCCCACGTCACAGCACCTCCAACACATTATTTATGCCTCCTTTTCACGATGCATTAATGAGCGCCACTGAAATTTTAATTTTTAAAAAATTTATTTGCGGGTTATTTTGGTCATAACACAAAACAAGGTGTGACTTTACTATTGTCGCAGTTTTCAATCAGAACATTGCGCCGGCGGCGAGGTGTGCAGGCCTCGGCTCACAGCCGCTATTGTTGGTGTGAGAAATGCCGAGCTGGGCTTTGCGGAATAATCACTAGCTCCCGTGAGGCTTCTCCCCCTTCTCTTTTCCCTCCCCGAGGACCGCACTCTCCTAGAAGGGGGACCCCAGGAGGAAGGTCTCAGCCTCTCCCCAGTCCTCCCGAGCTTGAAAATACCAGGCCTAGACCTCTGCTCGCTGCCCTCGGGCCAGCCGCCGGGCACACAGAGCTGCGGCCACAGGGCGGCAGATGCAACGCAGGGGAAACGAGGATGGAGTGAAGGTTTCCTGCACTCGCAGTTTCTATCAGACTGATTAGGCCCCGTCAAAAAAGGCCATTTTCCCAGGTTTGGGACCCTGTGGGCACTGGCACATGCTTAAGCCCCCTTTCTTCCGAGCTTCAGACCATGAGCCTCTCAGGGAGAGCTGCCAAGAATCATCATAGAAATTCGCATCTCCAGGGTCCTGTTCCTCAGGACTCAGTGTGAACCTAGTCCTAGGGGTTTACAGGATCGCAGTGAGGACCCGGGCAACATAAAGCGCTCAGCCTCCCATGGCACCCACCGCGGTTCTGTTCGCCTGTAAGACACCCGCTGCACGCAGCTCCCTTCCTTAACCACCTCAGACAAACAGCCCCCAGAGCGCCGCTCTCAGCCTGGGTCCCCAGGGCCGGCGGGAGGCTCTGGTGCGAGGCTTCAAATCAAATCTAAATCCAGACTCAGCTACAGCTGCTAGCCCTGAGCCCAGTGGGGCTGGGAACGGATGCTGGGAAGGACTCCCGGCCTGAAGCGCTGGACAGCCGCGTCTAGACCGCGGGTTTAATCCGCTCGCACTTCGCAGCCGCCTGCAAAACTATAATTGGCCGGGGACCCGGGCCCCGGAACCGCGGAGCGATCTGTACGTCCACTCTCCTGCCCTTTCATCAAATCACAAGGTTAGAGGAGGCGACCTGCTTGCTAGCGTCTGAGCCACGGCTTCCTGCGGCAGCTGGTCTGGCCTCAGCCTTGCCCCTCATTAACTCGGGGGCTAATGGAAACTGAAGGCCAGGATGTGGTCCCAGGTTTTCCGTAAAGACCCATGGCAGCCCTCGTGCTTCGCGCATCCACCAGCTGGACGCCCTGCCTCCTCTCCCGCGCCTTCTCTGCCTGAGCCTCCATCCCTCCCGC
>NW_006285917.1:700288-702426 GCF_000327345.1 Myotis davidii
CCATTGTGTGTACATTGCGTGTTGTGGGACTGTCCAATGCATCTTCAAGTCAAGAGAGGTGGGGACCATATCAAGAGAGCCCCAGACCTCTTACCTATTCAGTTTCTTTTTCTGATCAAGCATACATTTAATCTTCAACTCTTTTCATCTCAAGGGAGACTGGTTTTGGGGAAAGGTTAGGGTGGTGTATAGGAAGAGAAAGGGGAGATAGAATTAAAAATGAACCTTATTCCTGGGAGATTCACTTACACCTCCTAAATCTCTACTTCCCAGCATATGATTCTTTGATAGTTAACCCAGAGTTAAAATGCAGTTGAACGGGACTGGTGCCACATCAGTAGCAAAGCATCCAGAGATGGTGAATTCTTCAGGGTCTTTGTCTCTCAGACTCTCCGTGTGTGCATGTGTGTGTTTCATCCTCAGAAACATTTATTTATTTCAATAAAATATTTAAAACTTCAGCCATCAGGTAAAGGGAGACCAGAGAACGCTAATTTCCAATTCAATGCCTCCAGTCTTTCTGTGTCTTGGGAGAGGAAGAATATTATATATAAAAATTGCCGCAGTAAAGATTTAATCCAAGATAACATTGTTTTAGGCGATGTTGCTTTATAAAAGTCTCCTAACCTGACAATTTAACAATCTCATTAACTACGCCAGATAGGGAGATAGGCATGGACTGACTCGACAGAAAAAAACAAATTAGTGGCAGGGCCTATGGGGCTCCAGATTGCTTGAAAGACCGAGGTTTCCAGGAATGCTGGAGAATAAAAGTGGGGTTGCTTTAGTGAACTGGGGGCACCAGGGATCCTAGCAGCCTGACCTCTCTACATAGGTCATTGGGGAAAGAAAGAGTGCAGCCTGGGAACACCGAGCAGGGTAGGGGAGAGGAGCTGATTATAAAATCTACGCGGGTTCTGGTGGCGGGGTCAAGGCGGCTGCGCAGGCCACCGCGGAGCAGCTGTGAGCGGCTGCGTCCGGGCTTCCCGGGGTCGGAATGATGCCGCGCGGCGGTGCGTCTTCTCCTCGGTCAGGGGAGAGGCCGCGGTGGCCCGGTTCAAGGTCACTGTCTAGTTTGCGGAGAGCGGCTCCGCCGCATATGCAAATGAGGCAGCGCTGGGGCCCTGAAGGAGATGGGGTAGGGGCTGAGCAGGCAGGGAGAGGGGAGATGAAAAGCAGCGAATGTGGACGGCTTGGGCCCCCACCCCTCAGGCCTCCCTGTTTCACCCCTTTAGGGCAGTTGGGCTTGCAACAGGGTCTTCGTCGGATTCAGACTAGACAGAGGTAAAGGAAGGGAGCTCAGACTCTGTTTTTGCTTCACGAGCTCCTCCAGAGGTCGGAGCCCACTTGTTCCCAGGTCTTGCTCTGGGAGTCCGGGACTTACAAAAGAAATCTGGGAGGCCCCTTCTCCGGGTATTGCCTTTAAGGACCTACAGCCTGGAGGTGGGGGCGTTAGAGAAGCCTTGGGTGAGGGGGCACAGTCAGGTTTTGACCAGCAGCCTGGGATCAGCAGCGTCCGCACGTCCTTCGATCCCGCAGCTCCTTCTGAGCTGCCTCCCGCCGCAAGACCCCAGCCCGGTTGCCACTCATGAGACGGGGAGGGGTGAGGAGTCCCGGCGGGAACATCTGGGAAGCCATCTCTCCACCTCTCACCTGAGCATCCCCAAATGGGCCATCTTTCCCCATTTTCTGTCTTTCCGGCGCGCTAATAGTTAAATAGTGGCGTGGCTCTGACATTTTCCACCTCCGCCAGCAGAGGATCTCCTCCGCCTAGTGAATTACTGAGTGTCAAGAAAGGTGTGGGGCCAAGTTAAAAAACACACAACAACACACCCTCATCAAACGCCACACCCACAGCCGCCTGCAAGGGGGCCTGGTCTCCGCAGACCTCGAGCTCCAGGTGGGGTGAGGACGACCCCCAGAGCCCCCTGCCCCACAGCCGGCGGCTGGTTGTGACCGCGGCCTCCGTCCAGGCCTAGCTCTGGGCAGGGCTGAGATCTGCCTGGGGTCTGTTCTGCCAGCTACCCAAACGCTCCCCGGAGTCAAGCCCCCAGTGCGGGGTGGGGAGCGCGGGCGGGTCGGAGTAGGGGCCACCGGCCCAGGAGGCTGGTGGTGGTGTAGTGGGGGAGGACGTGCTG
>NW_006285917.1:702522-704946 GCF_000327345.1 Myotis davidii
GGTATCTGAGGAGGGCGGGGCGGAGGAGGCGGAGGGAGCGGCCGGCGGTCGGCGCGCGGGAGCTGAGCTGCGAGCATCTCTGGGGAGGCCGCCTTTTATGGTCGTTATTAGCGCCCCTGTCTAGACTGAAGACGACACCTCCTCTGTGTGTAAACAGAGGCGGCGGGCTCTGGCGGGAAGGGGGGATGGCGCGTCGAGGGGGCTCGCGGCCCTCCCCTTCTCTGGCCACCGGAAGATCAAGGCCTTTTCCCCCCTCCCCCCTCCCATGTGCTCCTTGCGATGTCAAGGTCAGAAAGACCTAGTCACGGTCAAGGCTAAAAGAGGAAGAGCCTGGTTGGTTGCGAAAGGCTCTGGCCCCCTCCTCCTCCCAGGAGCTCCTCGCTTCCCAGGGCCCCTCCATCCTCCCCCAACGCAGGTCTGGATACACATCTGATCCAGCAGTTGGAGGTTTTTGAGGGGTGGGCTCACGCCAGCAGCCTGGGACCAGCACCGTCCTTACCCAGGCCCCCTGAGTCGCACCCAGGTGGATCCTAGCGTGGGGAGTTCTCTTTTGAACAGAGGGGCTGCCGCCGAGTCCCCAGCTCCAATCCCCTGAGCCATGGAGGATGTCAGAGGGCTGTCCCTGCCGTACTCCCTCACTGCTGACCCAGCTGTCTGTGGATCAGCCGCAGGAGCAGATGGCATAGAGACAGCGGTGCAGGAATCTCCCGGGAACTGCTGGCTTTGCTCCCTCAGGTGGGTTCTTGGCTGTGGGACTGCGGCTGAAAGGCCCCGTCTGCTGGCCCGGGGTCTGGGGATGAAGATGTTGGTGGGGCAGGACATGGAAAGGATGTCACTGAGCCCTCCCTGGCAGCCTGGGAGAGTGGCCCCCAGATGGAGAGTCCTGTGAGGCTCCAGCCCACCCCCATCCAGGATCCCCGGTGGGGCATGAAGGGTGGAGAATGCCACCTCAGACTGTGAGAAAGACAGCAGGGGCTTCCATCCCAGAGGGGAGGGCTGTCTCCAGGAGGAGCCCCTGTGCTCACAGCCCTGCTAGGCCCTTGCACTCTCATATTTATTGCAGCCTGACTCTCACACCAACACTAGGAGACTGGCCTTAGAAAAGAAAGCCTTTTTATAGATTTAAAAGAAGAAGAGAAAACAATTCTATACCCTGAGATAAGTGCCGGCTGGCGACACTCCTACCTACATAGTTGCACACACAGGCAGGAAAGGCTGAGGAAATTCTCCACTGGTCAAAGGCTCTAACTAAACACACACACACACCACACACACCAAAAAAAATACCCCCCACACACACACACACCGCACACACACATACACCACACACACACACACCACACACATACCCACACCACACACACACACACACACAATTCATTCATTGACACACACACCACACACACACACACCACACACACCCCCACCCACACACCACACACACAACACACACACACCCACACACACACACCACACACACACACACACACACACCACACAACTTGACAGGAATGTCTCACAGAGTCCCCAGTGAGAATGCCAATTCTTGGAGGACAGAAAGGTAAGGGACCAACACGATCAGGAAAAGAATAATACATTTTCCCAGCGTTGCCACCCCAGAACACACAGTCACACAATACCTGTCTCACATGGGAGTTCCCATTCTCATGCTCACTTACTTTTATGGGAGAGGCATCTTAAAATTGATCCAGGCATGACAATTCCCCCAAATCCATTCAGGCACATTTAATCCAGGGCACGAGAGGGTCTTACACACATTGGGACTCACAAGGACTCAGAGAGACTTCAGTCTTTGCCTGGGTTACCAGGGTCCCAACACAACCCCAATGAGCTTCCACAGGCTTTCTCCTCTCTTCTTTTTTAAAATTTTTTATTGATTTCAGAGAGGGAGAGGGAGAGGGAGAGATAGAAACATCAATGATGAGAGAATCATTGATGGGCTGCCCTCTGCACACCCCACACTGGGGCTGGAGCTGGCAACCCAAGGCATGTGCCATGGAGTGGGGTGGGGGTGGGGATCGAACCGTGACCTCCTGGTTCATGATCTCCTGGTTCATAGGTCAAAACTCAACCACTGAGTCATGCTGACCAGGCTCTCCTCTTTTTCATCTCCCTCTTCTGGGGCTTTAGTGCCGGTCCCTCTGTGTGTGGAAAGATTCACTCATTTGATTATGTGTGGGTTTGTGTGCAGAAGCGGAGGGCCCCTCAGAGAACTCTAGACTTCTTCCCCCTACCCCCCCCCAGTCCCCAACTTCCATTGTGTGTACATTGCGTGTTGTGGGACTGTCCAATGCATCTTCAAGTCAAGAGAGGTGGGGACCATATCAAGAGAGCCCCAGACCTCTTACCTATTCAGTTTCTTTTTCTGATCAAGCATACATTTAATCTTCAACTCTTTTCATC
>NW_006285917.1:705028-712513 GCF_000327345.1 Myotis davidii
GAAGAATATTATATATAAAAATTGCCGCAGTAAAGATTTAATCCAAGATAACATTGTTTTAGGCGATGTTGCTTTATAAAAGTCTCCTAACCTGACAATTTAACAATCTCATTAACTACGCCAGATAGGGAGATAGGCATGGACTGACTCGACACAGAAAAAAAAATTAGTGGCAGGGCCTATGGGGCTCCAGATTGCTTGAAAGACCGAGGGTTCCAGGAATGCTGGAGAATAAAAGTGGGGTTGCTTTAGTGAACTGGGGGCACCAGGGATCCTAGCAGCCTGACCTCTCTACATAGGTCATTGGGGAAAGAAAGAGTGCAGCCTGGGAACACCGAGCAGGGTAGGGGTGGCAGTGCGGACCTCTCCCTAGCCTCAGCCCTGAACTGGCTGTAGGAATTTGGGACCCTCTACGGACAGTAGGGCCTCCAGTTAGCTTTCCACTGCTGTCACTACAGCATTCAGCTCCAGCACCCAAATCCAGATCTGAGCCCCAACTACTAACTGAAATAGCAAGTATTTTTCTCACTCACCTGCTCCCAGGCCTTTTCAGTTGCTGATGACATCCTTCTCTCCGTCAGGATGGAAAGAACTTTTCTCCTGTCTAGATAGTTTCAACCACCCAAAGTTAAAAAAAAGAAACTGGAGCAAAATATGAGTCAGGGATCTTCCCAGCTGGGGTGATGGCTGTGCTCTTCCAGCGCCCATTCTGGCTGAGTCAGGGCATCAGAAACTTCTCTGAAGAGCCACTGGAAAGAGAGGCTTCAAAAGGCTTTGAGCAATAAAATCAAGGCCCAAAAAAAAGATTTTATTTTAAAAACAGGTTTGTGGGTTTTTCTTTTTGCATTCAATTCAATACATTGTCATTCAGACATCACAACACTATATACAGATACACAACATTTTTAAAAAGCCTATTTCTGATGAACATTGCAAAAGAACACTGTTTTGTAATGCGCCAGTGGGAGAAGGTGAGGGGCCCCCTAGCACCAAGTTGGCCTTGAAGAGAGAAATGTTAGGCAGCGTCTACATTAGCTGGCTTTGTGGGGGCCCTTATTTTGGCTTCCTGGAAGAAAACTGCTTTCCTCTGGACAATCAGTAAAAGTGAAAGTATGAGGCCTCTGTTCTTAGCTATTGCCATGATGGAGAAGTGACTGGAGAGGGATTCCGCTGGGGGACCCCAATCTCCATCCTGTGGTTCTTTCTTTATTTTCTTTAAGAAAAAAAGATTCTACTTCTTTATGGCTGAGAGAGAGAGAGAGAGAGAGAGAGAGAGAAAAGAAGGAAATAAGGATAAGCAGGGAAGAGCCCAAATCACTCAAAGCAACAACATATTCTAAATTCTGACCGAAGGCTGGTTGAGTTTCTGACCTTGGATTCCTGTGTGATGACTGGGAGAGCAGAACAGAGGAGGCAGTGGAGGCAAAGGCGGCTCCTGAGAAATTCAGTTTCCTGGTTGAGGGGGGTAGGTGGCTCTTAGGCCAATTCCAGCTTGTGTTGAAACAGAAAGAAAGAAAACCTATGTGCTGCCTGTACTCCAATCACGGTGCCTGACCCCTAATAATTATCATTAATATTAACACGACTTTTAAAATATGCACAGAAAAATCTTAATTGGGAATTCTTGCCTAACTAAGGAGTGCAGTAGGGACAGGGAGCAGGGGAGGACCGGAAGGAAATTTTAAGCTCACCAGGTCCTGCACTGAGGTTGAGATACCTCAGGAGGATCCTCTACCTGCTGGGCAAAGGAGGAGGCAAGAATGGGTCGTCGGGGTTCTCCAACCCTGCTTTGTTTGCAATGATTGGGCTCTTCTTGCTCTTCACTGCCACTTGGCTTTCTTACAAGGAGATGGGGGGCGGGGGATGGGGACCGGCAGCTTTGCTCCCACAGCCCGCCAGGGACCCACCTCCAAAGCTGTTGAGGCCCAGTAGATCCCATCTAGATGGGGGTGGGGGTTGAGGATGGGGTGGGGAGTAGGGGGACGACAGGGCGCCCCGCCCTTGGATACTCTCTGCCTCCCAGCCACGGTTCCTCTTTCTTGTTAACATTAAATATTCGTCTGCACCGGCGAAGGGTCCTTCGGTGAGTTTGGTTATGGTACAAAGCGGCGACATAAATAGAGGGGGAAGTGGCTGGGTGGGCGGTCAGGTGGAGTGGAGATGAGGCGCTTTCGATTTGCTGACCACCTTCTTCTCTTTGACTCGACGGTTCTGGAACCAGATGGTGACCTGGCGCTCGGAGAGGTTCGTGGTGGCAGAGATGCGCCGGCGCTTCTCTTTGGTGATGAACTTGCTGGCCGCGTATTCCTTCTCCAACTCCTTCAGCTGCACCTTGGTGTAGGGCACTCGCTTCTTGCGCCCGCGCCGGTAGCTGCTCACCTCAGGCTGTAGGGGAACCACGTCTAAGAGGGGAGAGAAGGCAGGCGGGCAGCGAGTGAGTCGCGTGGCTGGACCCTGGACTGGGCTACGGGCATCGACATCGCACCGCAGACTGGGCGCAAAGTTCTGGCAGGGACTCAAAGCGGGCCAGCGGATTGCCCTCAAATCTTTTGCTCTCTAGTAGCAAGGCCACGACTGAGGTGAGGCCACTGTGGTATTTTTCTCTGGTTCAAACTTTAAAGGAGGGGGCACAAAATACTCAGTCATCAAGATAAATAATACTTGAATACAATGCTTTAAAAACTCAAAATGATTGCAAAATAGCCATGATGAACAAAGTATCAATTTTATTTAAATAAACACTGGGACAGTATTACTGATTTTCCTTTTGTCTCAGGCTTCATTATGGCTTGGCACAGCAATCTCTGTGTCACTAGAATCTCTGTGCCCTTAGAGGGGTCCCTTCAAATTTCACTCTGGTCTGCAGGCCTTCCTGCAGTTAAATCATTTGGGCAGCCATCAGCTCACCCTCTGCTCCAGTATGGAGAGATGTTCTGTTGTAGGTTTGAGGAAGGACATGTCGGGCAGGGAGATAGCTGCAGTTGGCACCGACCACTAAGTGGCTGCTCACGGCTTTGCTCACTGGCTCTGCACTAGGAATCTGATGCCCGCACCACTAGACAGAGAGAAGAACAGTCCAGGTGACGCCAGCCTGCGTGGGAGCCCATCAGTCTAGGAGTCCAATTTTGTGAGCCACTTAACAACATCCAAGGTAGGAGGCCCTGGTCCTGAGATACAGAGAATCAGTCCTTGGAAGTAAAGGGTCCACGCCCCAGGGTCTGTCCACCAGAGAAGGCACCAGGAGAGCCCTTCTTGGGGGGTAAAATCAGCTATTCACATAAGTCTATAGAAAGAACTCAATGTCCCGCTGCCCCCACAAATATCCACCCACCAAAACAGGGCAAATTCTGCTCTGTTCCAACCCCCTCTCCTCTCCATTCTTCCAAAGCCGAAGAAAACTCTCTTCACCCCATGCAGGAATCCTAACCCTAAATCCTAAATACCTTGTCACCCTAGCCACTAGTAGTTCTGTTTCTTTATACTCTGAAAATTTCACAGAAACCAAAACCAAAAATCTTGTCACTTATACCCATCTTCCACTCCACCCTCACCTCTGTCAATAAAAAGGTCATAGCCACACTTTCAAGGGGAAGTGGGAAACTAGGGAGATTGTCTAAATAAATGGCCCCTTAATTTTTAAAATATAGTTATTAGACTTCTTCAGACAGAGCTAGTGAAGAAGACAGAATATTGGGGGTTTCTCCTTCATTCTCTACCCTTTGACAGTGTAGAAACAGTCCGGAGTGAAAACACAAAGTTCTTCCTGAAATGCTGTTCTCACTCCACCCTCCTACAACACCTTCCCTATGGCCATTCCCACTGGGACCCTTATCTCTATAGGATGGAGAGAGATGTCTCCTGAGAAAAAGTGCTCAGGAAGAATATGGGAGAGGGGGGTTCCAATGGCCTGGTTTGGCTGTCTTCGTGATGACAATTTCTCAGGAAAATTGTTGGATTTGTCCCTTGTCTCTGCCTATGTACGAATAGGCCAAGGTTTTATAAAAATCTGAAAAACAAAACCACTTTAACGGAGAAGATCCTTTAGGTTAAAAATGATTTTTTGTACAAGATAATTTTTTTAAAAAACCTCTCAGTTCTCAAGTTGTTTTTTACTCTTACAGATGTAACTATGATTCAGGAAATTGATGATTCTGGGACAAGGATAATACAGAGAAGGTAAGTGATGATATCATGAGGTCACTGTGAGGTTTTCTTTTTGTTTGTGTTAATCCCCAGAACTTTTTTTCAGGATTATTTTAGTAAACTCATTTACAAGATGAGAATTTGAGGCTCTAGTCTGGGTAAAATAACTTAAGTTTAAGATTTTAAACCCAGATTTTTGGACTCAACATAATGACACAGTGAGTTCTCAAATGGAAATAAACCACCTGATACAATCCAGCTTTAAAATATCTCCTTTTCAAAAAATAAAATAAAATAAAGTGCCTTCTTTTCCCTGGAGAGCAAAATGGAATAAAAGTGGCATTTAATTCCTGAAGTAAGCAGATAATTGTCCTCGTTGTTGTTGTTTTTCCCCTCACTTTCTGTAAATGCTCACAATTACCTACCCAATTTTGGATCCCCAAAACCCTAACTCTAATTTTCCAACGAGGTTTAATCAATGCAACCCTAAAAATCAGTCTTAAAAAACAAGTAATTGATGTAAGCTGGCTATTTTTCTCTGTAGGATACCAGGATTGATTTGGCCAAGTTTTTCATGGGTCAGACCAAACTGCTGGAGATTTTTTAAGACCTCCTGGGGAAATACCTTCTATCTTGCCTTCTCACAGAAGCCCCCTCCATTGTCTGTTGTCTTGTCTGAAAAGGAAGCGGGATCCACAGATGTGGGAACATCTAAAGCTTAGACCTGGAATGGTGTCTGTACTGCCTAAAGTAAACAGGGGAGTTGGCTAATTAATATTACAATCAACCCTTCCCTAACCTCCCTCCAGAGCATACACGCACCCAAACCACTTCATACCTGGGAATCTAATAGACACCTTTGAGGAGCAAATAAAAATCAATCAATGCTCAGCCATAGCTTTCTCTTGGAGCTCTGTGTACAGGTTCCTACTGCTCCCTCGCTCTTGCCCACTTACTGCCACAACAGAGCTCTGCGGAGGACGCCTTGCTCAGCTGGAAATCCTAGCTGCTCTTCTCAACCAAATCCAAAGGCTTGTCAGTAGGTACTCCAGCCTGGCCCAAAGAGCCCACTAAATGTTTCTCTCGTTCTCTCTCTCTCCTAATCCTCTCTGTCTCTCCCCATCCTTTCTTTGCTGATTCTCTCTCAAAATTTCTGCCTCTCTCTGAAAAAAAAAAGTCTACACTCACCATTGGAAGGAAGAGAGAGAGAGAGAGAGAGAGAGAGAGAGAGAGAGAGAGAGAGAAATGAAGCAAGGGTCTGTATAATTGGGGGAAGGAAAAAGCCACAACACATCGTGGCCCTAATTATTTGAATCTTTCTGAACAATTGCTCCATCTCCCACACCAGCCCAGACTGCCATAGATGAGGTTTCTCAGAGCCAGAGGCGCTGAAGAGAGACAGTAGTGTTTATGCCTAGATGCTGCGGAACAAACCACAATTGCATAGACAGAGTTATCTGGAAATCTCACTGCTTCTAAAAGATCTCTGTGTGGGCAGAAAGATGGAGGGTGTCTGAAGATCATTTCTTTTTCATCTGCCTATTGCCTGGATCTCTGCACTCACTGTGATACACCAGCCTGATTCTATTTCCACACAGGGAGTGTTTGAGCACAAAGCTGCTGAAACACACTGGGTTTTATATCCATTTCCATGCTGTAATTTGCATGCCATAATTTGCAAATGCATTACATCTCAGTTGGGCTATATATTTTTTATTTCAAAGCTATTTTTCTCTAGGAGGCTGTGATCACAAAGTGTTTATTTCTAGTGTGTTTTTCCCCCCTGGGAATCTTTAAAATGTATATTTTATTCAAAGATATTTCTGAGCTTCTCTTCAATCCTTCACCCCTACTCCACTCCACATGAATACATAAGGATGCCAGAGAAGCTCCTCTTCACTTCTTCACATTAAACCCATCGCCCATTGCTCCAGACCTGCACTTCTGCCCAGAGTGGGCCTGGTGGGTATATGCTCCCCTGTCTTTTGGGCCTTTAGAATGGCCTACTGGCTCCACCTGCTCCAAGAATTCTTGCTAGATACCCAATTCCTAAGGACCTTTCCATTTGGGAGAATTGGGGAATTAAAGGGCCATCTCTCTACATGTGAATTGCCTGTATTCTAGAAATATATTAGTGTATGTTTCATATTAGATGGTTAATAATAGAAATCTTATTATATTAAAATATTATCGCCAATGCCAAATATGTAATGCATGATACCATTCTATCATGCATTCTATCATCCTTAAATCTTCTTGCAACCAGAAATGGGGTGCTTAGGGTGGGTTTCACCCAGGTATTCAGTTGTATGTTATATTGAGTATTCTCAGAATATTTACAAGAATGTTATTTGCTACACTTTCTAACATAATTCAGTGATATTCTCACCATCTGCCCTTTCCCCAGTCCCGGATGCAGAGGAATTTCAGGCCCACTCTTAAGAGGTCTTCAGTCTGTATTTTCCAATGAAGATGTCCCTAGGCCCACATGCAGAGCTGGGGGACCTCTGGGCAGTATGGGGAGACATGTGTGGCTGCTCTGGGCCCCATTGGGCCCCTGTGGACATCGTAAGGGAGCCAGTCGGCCCTCTCTCCCTGAGCTCCACTTACAGCCAGAGCAGACTGAAGCTCTGGATTTGTTAGATCCCAAATCCTGATTTCTCAGTGCAGTGCTGAATTCAAAGCTCCCATATGGTTTTTAGAAACCCTTGGGTGGGTTGCAAGATCCCCTCCTGTTTAGGGAAAGCCTCATTTAAAGAGGAATAGGGCAATGGTGAATTCTACCCCCCTATACCCCACACATAGCCAGACAAAACTGAGGGGCTCTCAGCCTGGGCCTGGACCCCAGGTCCCTTCAGAACAGGTCTTCCTCCCTACACCTCTCATCCTTATCACCTTCTTTCTGTGTTTGAGGCATGGCTAACTCTCTCTCCCCGCACTTGGGGGAGTTAGCAGTGGAAACACCCATATTATTTGAACTCAGTATACCAGAAAGAAAAATAAAACTTATACCTCAGGAGAGGGATTCAAACTTCTTTCTCTACACACCCTCTCAAGAGAGATTTTAGCTCTGCTCCTTTAACAATTGGGAAATTCATGGCCAAATTTTTTTAATACATAAAAAAAGAAAAGAAAAAGGTAGTATCCTACATTTCTGTAGACCGTGGCAAATCGGACTCCTATTTAAAACACACACACACACACACACACCCACACACACACTCACCCACACACACACTGTCTAGTGCCTGAACGATCTTGGAAATTCTGGCAAAGAAAATGGGGGTTCTTATCCCCCCCCCCCAGTTATTTGGTGGGTTGAGGGTTTGGGGCTGGTGATTG
>NW_006285917.1:712740-713072 GCF_000327345.1 Myotis davidii
CGACTGCTCTTTGGAGCAGTACACCTGACTGTCCCAGCCGTTGGAGAGAGCCCAGTGCTGGTAGCCTTCGACAGGGATGAGCGCATCGTGACGGGGCTCCGGGTGCCCGCTGATCCCAGGCACCACCGACACGTCCAGGTAGCCGGGCATCGCCTGGTAGGAGCTGGCGAAGCTGGGATAGAAGGCGAACTCCTTGGCTCTGGACAGGTCGTCGCCGGGCAGGGCGCCCGACGGCTCCGGGTACTTATCGCCCGGGTGGTAGGAGCAAGGCTTTTGCTGCAGGTTCACGTTGTGCGACAGGCGGCAGCCGTAGTAGCTGCCACCAAACGGGT
>NW_006285917.1:713337-717289 GCF_000327345.1 Myotis davidii
GACTCGGCCAGCGCGGAGCGAGCCGGGCCGGGTCTCCTGGAGTTCCCACCCCTCCAGGTGGGGCGGGGCAAAGTGGAAAAGCTCTGTGCTGATTGGCTGTCAGGAGGGGCAAAGAGGAGGGAGCTGGGAGTTTTAAAGGGACAGGGCAACGCCCCCTGGCAGGCCCCGGGGAGGGAGAACGAGGAGGGGGGCGGGGAGGCTGAATTTGGCCGACGCAAAGGGGTCTGAAGAGGCGAGGACTATTCCTGGGCGTCTCCCCCAAGGCTTAGGATGTATATGGGGAAGACAAATCCCACCCCCCAAAAGATCGCTGTGTGTGGATTGGGACTTGGAGCTAAGGGTGAGGGAGAAACTGGATTTTTTTTCTTAATAAGTGAAGAAACTAGAAAGCAGGCGTCAGCGCGCGAAGGCAGGGCGTGGGGAGCCCGGCTGGGACCCAGGCCGACTCCCCTGAAGCTCACTAGGTCCCGAAGCCGGGCAGGAAGAGAGACTTGGATGAAGGGATGGCGTTTCCATTTCCTACTTCCAGCCACTTACACTAAAGCCCCAGTTTTCTCAGGGACTCTGGTCCGCAAGTCTTTCTCCAGCGGAGCCAACAGTGCTGGAAGGATGCGATGGCCCCCCGCCCGCCCCCGCACACACATCACCGTGCGGAGTAGAGATGCTCTCAGTGAAACATGGAGAATAAAAGGAGGGAAATGGGAAATTGGGGCAATAGAATAGGCTGGTATTTCAGTATACAATAGAAATAAAAAGCCTCGGAGTGAGATTTTTCAAAGAAAGCGGAGTGGGGCGAGGATTAGGTCTAGGAAAGCTAAAAAAGCGCTGGATGTGAATAAGAGCACCCCTGCTCTCATATCTATGTACAAAAAGAAACTTGAAATGAGGGAGAGATGGGAGGCGCCAGGAGGACCGACCTCAGCCCCGGCCCGGCCCTGGGCCGTTAGGCTGGTGTGGGCCAGTGGGCCGGGCAGAGCCAGGATCAGTGCAGTTTTAGCTCCTTTATAGTGTGAATTGTTTTCATGCTTTAAAATTGTCCCATATTTCAAAGGACAAATTAACACCAACTTATGGTAAAGCCCCCCCCCCTTTCTTCCCTCCCAATCTCCCGACTTACTTACTGGCCTTCCTATGCCAAGTTGATGCCTTAACAGAGGCAACCCTTTCCAGGGCACATCTCGGTGGAATTGAGCCAAGTTCCCTTTCTGCACAGGGCCTCCCTGAGGAGAAGAGGTCATAAAGAGAGAGGGGGAAGAGGGGAGAGGGGCTGCAGCATCTCCCTCTTTTCTGCCCCTGCTGCAGCGTTTACATGCTGGGTACTCCTGTCCAGGCAGCTCACAGTAACCTCAGGCTAAGCCAGACCCACTGGACCCCGCCAGCCCCAAGAGCAAAGGGCCAGGTCTATCCTGAGACCCAGCCACGCAGTCTCCCCTCTTCCTGTAGGGGAAGGTGGTGTTTGAAGATGGAGAGCATGGAGAGGTCCTGGCAAGGGTGAGTTAGGATAAGAAACTAATCTTCATCAGTGTGATAAACATCCTTAGATTTCGGAAATCAGGTTTCAGGCTGGGCTGGCAGTAGGCAGAAAATACAACAGAGAGGTTAAGGAGCAGGCAAGCAGGCTAGCACGAGGGGTGATGATGGTAGAAGGAGGAGAGAGGAGCCGAAGTGAAGGTAGGTCTTTCTGGGAGCTCCCTCCTGGCTGGGAAACTGGCTTCCCTGCCTCCGGAGTCCAAGGTCAAGGTGAAAGGAGGAGAGTAAACTTGGCCTGGCCCGTCTAGACTGGGTCTTGTGACCTTGCCCCCCTCCAGCCCCCTGCGTCTGCCTGTGGCCTGGCTAGTGGGGGTAGGTGGGTGGGGAGGTTTTGGGGTGGGTTTCCAGCCAAGAGGGGAGAGGCGGTCCTGAGGCCCTGGCTTCCCCTCCCGTGGCGTGCGGGATCCGTGAGGAGTGGAGAACCAAGGCGACAGGGACCGTGCTCTGTGGGGCCACGAGGACAAACAAAGGGCCTGAAATGCCCACTCCAGTCCTGGGGCTCCCTTCCGGGTACACGAATGCTCTAGGCTAGCTCAATGCTAGAGGCGAATTCATCGGGCCAGACCCCAAGGACGTCCCCCAGCTTCTGGGAGTAGGGGGCAGAACAGGGGGGAGGATCTGGGTGCAGGGCTGCCCAGTAATAAATAAAATTAATAGTATGTTCTTTTCCAGGTTTATATAAGGACATTAACTATTCCTATTGCAATGAGATATAGATTTCATTAACCCGGCAATTTTACAATTCCATTTATTAGGGGCACTATGCGGGCAAAATTTAGCGACAAGAGGAGAAAGCTGGAACCAACATCCCCTTCGTCAAGACCAGTCTAAGAAGATGTAGGTTCCAAGAGACGCGGGGAGGTGAGAAGGCTGGCGGGGAACGTTCAGGGAGTTAAAAGCGGCCGGTGCAGCGTCCTCATGCTCTTTCTTTCGGTTCCCCAAGACCTTCCGCGCCTGAAACTGCCGGCTCCACGGCCGGGGCGCGCCGAGCGGGGCGGGAGGCGGCGTTGCCAGAGCCCGCGGGCGGGCGGCGGAGAGCAAAGCCTTGTTGGTTAATTAACTTTAAGCCTGGGGTCGCTTCTCCCTCCTCCCCCAACAAAAATGTGGATCTCGCTGGGACACAAATAAAACCAAATTAAACACTCCGGGAGAATATGCACCACTGGAAACATAGTAATTACACCTCCGAGGCGATCCCGCCCTAGAAAGCCGGGCGCTGCAACCCTCGAAGTTCCCCCTGGACAACGACCTCTGCCTCCCCCCACGGGGGCACACACTGGGCGGCGGCGGCGCTGGAAAACGGACGAAGTTTACAGGAAATCAAGACCGATGAACAGGAGTGTGGCTCCCGGTCTCTAGTTGCGCTGCATCAGACTACAGGAAGATGGGAAATGGCCCGGCAGCCCTGGTCGGTCGGAAAGCCGAGCTCCGCTCTGGGCTCTTTTTACAAAGGGACCTTTGCAAGGGCGAGGCTCCAGAGCCACTCTGCCCTCAGCTTCCTCTGGGGACTGAGTCCCAGCTAGGTTCAACTCTGAAATTCTTTTTCTCAAAGGCGATATTCTTTGTGCCTCCTCACTGGACGTGTGTGACGTATGTGACGTTAGGGACAGTGCAGGGTGCATGCACAGTTCCACACATGCCCTTGTAGGCACAGCCCACATGTGTTTATGAAGATGCCCAGCCCGCTGCCGAAATCCTCTATTGCCAGTAAAGACCTCTGCGGATCTAGCCATCCCTCTGTGTTCGCACTTCATTTACATGCTCATTTCTACTTAGGCATCCCAAAGGAACACGCCAGGAAAAGGAGGAGGCCGATGCCCGTGTCTTTCTGAAGCTGATGGGTGGGATTCCTGGCCCACTGCATTAAAGACAGAGCGGAGGTGGCAGTTCATGGCATTGGCAGCAAGAGGGTGCAGGACTGAGGCACACACGTGGGTGTAGCTTGGGTGCCAGGCAGGCTAGGGAGAAGGATGAGAGAAATGAGCTCGGTGTGCCCCTTATTCAATACCCAGATTGTCTTCTCTGGAAATTAAGCATTAGTTGATTTCTTCCTTCTTCTGTTTCCTCCATATTCCAGAGAAAAAAGAGCTTGAAGCTCTGAAGCTCTTGCCCACCCCCCCTTTTATGGGAGAAAGTCCTGTTATAAAAAGAGGAGGTGGGTTGAGGCTGCAGGAAAACAAAGAGCTTCACCACCATGGGGTCTGGATTCTGGCCCCCGGACTTGGGGCTTTGGTGGGTGGGCAAGGATTTGGGGGGTCCCTTTCCTGTCCAGGGTCCAGGCGGCATGATAGAAGAGGAAATTTATGGAGGAGAAGGCATATCAGGCTTGAACTATTCAGGAAAGAAAGGAATTTTAAGATGGAGGGGCCACTTATAGGAATGGGTTAGGGGTCCAAGGAAAGTGCCCTGAGAGGAGAGTGTG
>NW_006285917.1:717348-721406 GCF_000327345.1 Myotis davidii
AAAATTCCTGGTGAGTTGCAAAGGGCGGTGTTGTTGGGGAAGGAAAAAAAGTGGCTGATTCTGGCTGGGGCTCCCTGGCCCTGCCAAGCCCTCTCCTGGCTGCTGTCCCTCCACGTCTGTGGGCTCTGGAAGGTTGCTCGGCCCACAGAGCAGGCAGAAGCGGATGCCACCTCCCAGGTCCTGGGTCCCTCTGGAACCTGCTCTACTTTAATGTCTCCACACCCACAGCCTGGCCTCGGAGAAGAGCTACCCGGACCTCTCCTCCCAGTCTGCGAACTCGCCTCCTGACCAGCGGCTGCCATCTTGTCATCTTCCACATTCATTGTTTTCCCTCCCCGGGCCCCCAGTTTGGGGGAAAATGGGCCAGGATGGCTGAGACAGCACCTTTCTCCCAGTTTCAGTGTTTTCTGCCCTCAAACCCAAACTTGCCTTCCTCCAGGCCTATCCACTCCCCTCTTTCAGACAGTAAAGAGATCCACTCCCTTCTGCTGCCCACTCAGGGCTTACAGTTTGGGGAGCCACACCAAACTGTCCTTTTTGGTTCTGCAGGGACCTACATAGGGGTCCTGATTTAGGCTGTTATTACCAGTCTTTTCTTGGATTCTCCTCCGGCTGCCCCTAATCGCAGACCCTGCCTGGTGGTACACTGGGTTTGGGCAGGGCGATCAGGTGACCCCTTCCATGGGGAACTCTCAGGAAACCTCCAGTGACCTCCAGGGTCCCTACTCCAACCTCTTTTCTTCCACTGCTTCCCAGCCCCTGCCAAGCTCATCACAGAGCCCCTTCCCAACCCTCCGCGTCCTCTCCTTCCCCAGGCCGTCTCTTTTCTAACCCTCATCCCTTCTGCTCCCTTCTCTTTTTTGGCAGCATTTCAGCCAGTCCATTGCCCTCCCCCGCCCCCAATTGATAAAAGAAGTCAGGGGAGAAACACAAAGTTAAGAAACTAACAGAGTATCTCCTCCCCCTTCTTTCCTCCCCAGGGCTCCCACCCCCACCCCATCCTCTGCTGTGGGAGAGAGAGCCCTCTGTCCCTCTCCTTTCTCCCCCAAACACCTCCCCCTTTAGGAAGCCCTTCAGAAACAGACAAATAAAATCTCTCCTGGTTTTAGGGCCTGTCTGAGAGGGAAGTCCAAGTTCATTTTCAAGTTAGACAGGAGAGCTGAGGGGGGTTGGGCAAGAGGTGGAGGAGTGTTGACTGGGGGCTGGAGTTGGCTTCCTTGCAGAGATCCAACAAAGGCCCCTTTTGGTCAGAAAGCCAACAAACCAAAAGCTTGGAAAAGGTATTTATCACTTTCAATCACTTCCTCCATCTTTTAAAGTTTAGACTTGGGGCTCCTAGAAAGGAAGTCGGCATGCACACAGATGCCACCTCCCAGGTTCATGGGTCCCCCCACCTGCTGCCCCCTCTCTCTTCCTCCTCTAATTTTCAGTTATTTTAAAAGAGAATATGGAAAATAATATTTTCCCCATCAGGGAAGAAGGGGCTGTGGATTCCAAAAACAGCGTTCTTCTGGTTAAAGTGGATTGTTTAACCTCTCCCAGAGAAAGACTAAATATAAAAGGCATAGCTGAGGGCTGGGCATTTCAACTCTAATTAGGTGAGAGACCCCATTTATGCCACCCTAATGCTGTGAACTGGACTTTGGTGGGGCCCTAAAAGGCAGATGGTAGAGGATGCATATATATTTCAACATGGGGAAGAGAGAAAGTTGTACTCCAAATGAATCCAGCCTAGTTCCCCTCATGACCAGACGCCCTCAGAAGTCATAGCAGAAGACATACTCTGATCACTCATTGAGCAGAACCCCCAAAATTAAAGGACCTTCAAAAATGCCTTATCAAAAGAAAGAAAATTTAATTTTACCAACTCCAAAAAAAGGGGGTGGGAGAGTGGGGGAGGTGAATACCCAAGACTCCACTAAAGCGAGAAAAAAAACAACCCCTCTTTGAAAAAAAAGAAAAGCCACCCTTGCGTGGGACCCATGGAGCAAAAGGCAGGAGGGTGCTTGGCACCAGAGCCCCGCTAGTGGCGATTAACTCAAACTTCCTAAAATATATATAATTTGGTGCAGTTTTAGTGACTGAAGG
The DNA here is from genome assembly GCF_000327345.1 of Myotis davidii. Classification (NCBI taxonomy): domain Eukaryota; kingdom Metazoa; phylum Chordata; class Mammalia; order Chiroptera; family Vespertilionidae; genus Myotis; species Myotis davidii. The sequence goes on from NW_006285917.1 coordinate 719,437, forward strand.
GAAACTGTCCCTATGATATCCTTGGGGAGAGGGCGGGCACGCTTCCTTTCCTACTGCCTTCTCTTTTCACCCAAACTTCCCTTTCTCTATGGAGTGTTTAAAATAACTTTTTTTCTCTTTGTTGTGGTGTTGTCTTGTACATGCAGCAAAGTCAATGAAACCTAAAGAACCAGAAAGGAGGATGGGGGCATTCATTTTCTCTCTTCCCAAAGATGACTGCACTCACTTGCAAAGTCAGAGAAAAATTAACTCAGTTAAGAAGAAATAGAGACCACCCGAGTTTTCAGGCACTTGGTGAACTTCAGCATTTCTGGGCAGATTGGTTGTTGAGCTGGGTTTTTGGACATTCCACATGCTGGGGAACATGTGTTGCAATGGATGTGCCTTGTACTTGGAGAGCATGGAGACATTTTCAGGTCAATGGTGACGGGTTCTGTTGAGGCAGGCTGATAGGGTGGAAGTGAAAGGAAAGGAAACGCAGTTAGGATGTGAACTTGAAGAAGACGCAACGCCCATGAATCCAGCAACTCCAGCTCTCTCTAGAGGTGGCCTTCTCTCCTTTGGCTGGGCGACCACGTAAGCAAATGATGGGAGAAAAGAGCATCCTTAAGTTTTTCAGAGATGCAATTCTTAAGGCTTGGGAGGAGGGGAACCTGTGCAATCCTATTCCGAGGCTTTAGGAAAATCCCTTTCTGCTAGAATCTGCATTTGTGATTTAAAGCACTCCTACATAACTCCTTTCCCCCCCTGTGCTTGGCTTATTAATGAATTTCTCTCTAAAAAGTAATAGAGATGTACTTTTCTTTCATCTATTATAGACCTATCATCTCTAGACAAATAAGTATAGAATATATGCTTTGTTAAGGGAACTTCAGATAAATATTAATATATGTCCATGGATACCCATATCCATATGATTAGGTAATCTTTGTAAAAATTTTAAAATAGTCCCCTTGAATATGAAACATAGTCATGCTTACTTTAAAAAATTGTTTAAGTATTTAATTGTCTTTATGCAGATGCTAAGATGTATGAAAGGGGTTTGATAGACCTACAAAAAGGATATATGTTGACACAGACGTTTTTTAAATCCACCTCCTCTAGTGTTTTCTCTGATGCGGTTAGCAATTAAATGGAAATTGTATTCAGGCGTATGTAAGGCAAAAATACCTTTTTAAATGTTATTTTAAAGAGAGAATAAAGACACCAGGTCTGAGGGTATCCGGGAGCAACTTTGCCATATAGATTCTCAGACCATTTCCCCAGCCATCTTAGGGAAATACGTGGCTGCCAGAAACCAAGCTGCTGCCTCACTCAAACTGGCAGAATCCTTGCTTTGGGTCTGTTCTTCGGCACAATGTTTCCCCTGCAAGGATTTTAAACGATTTGGGCCACTCCCGGAGCCTGATTGGCGAGTCCCCTCAGGCTTTCCTTCTCCCGTTAGGATCCAAAGTCCCTGAAGAGGTAGCCGTCACTGCGGCTTTGCTCACTGCTCCGGGAGGAATGGGGCGCCAGCATCTCACGCCTTTCTCTGTCCTCTCTGGGTCGCTCTCAAGATTTTGAGAGTTCGTTATTTATTTTAATCGGCTGGTCTTTTTTTTTTATGTGTAGTGATTATTTAGTATTAGATTTCAATAACTCCTATCAAGGTTAGGCTTGGTGAAAGCCGCCTTCGCACAGGACAATAAATGGCCGACACGGAGGACAGCGGGTTCAGTACCCGCTTTGGGAAGCCCCGCTCCACTCCCCGCGGCGCCTGAGCTGATGCAGCGAGCGGGGCAGTCCCGCCCGCCATCCCGCTGGGTGCCCTGTGTGCGCTCTGTGGGCACCTAGTGCTGAGCACACAGGCGGGTGTCTTTATCTGTGGGGCGAGCAGACGCTAATGAGATCCCTGGGAGCTTGGGTGTGTGGGGAGGCGCGGGCTCACCCGGGCTGGGCATTCATGGACCTGCTGGTGTGGACTGATTTGG
>NW_006285917.1:721493-723794 GCF_000327345.1 Myotis davidii
CTGGGACACTTCCTGGTTGCGAATTTCTGTTAACAATCACCACCACCACAGCAAGAAACAGCCAACTTTCTCTCCCTTCTCTCTGCCTGTTCCTGTGGAAAGGACACCTCCCAAAAGGAAAAGAAGGGGAGAGAAACATCTTATTTTCTTTTCTAAAAATATCCAGTCTTGAAATATGGAAGTGATAAAAGAAAAATCATACACCAACAAATGTTTTTCAAAAAAAAAAAAAAGATTGAGAGAATCCCTGGTTTAAAAAAAAAATGGGGGAGTAAGTGAATGGGTGGGTGGGAAGGGCTGGAGGCCAGAGGCAGAAAAGCCATGAGAACAGCCTGCTGCAAAGTGGGTAAATCTTAGTTGGCATAGGGTAAAGGGGGGAAGCAAATTATTCAGATGATAGGAATCTCAGTGCTAATTTCTGTGTGGCTATGTATTTGTTGCCATTTGCTGCATATAATACATATAAAGTGGCACGGTCATGTTTTCTATAGAAACTCTCAATGACAGCATCCCCATACAGTTAGACATGTTTCAAATGGACTTCTAAACCTGGTGCCCTGTGGATCTGCACATTTCCTGTACAGGGTGGGGCAAAAGTAGGTTTACAGTGGTTCCTATGACCAATAATACCATAATTAATAAATAGTAATACAAAAACAAACTGTGTTTTGCATACTCACAACTGTAAACCTACCTTTGCTCCCCCTTGTATTAAATCTTTAGAATACTTTATACTTTAAATAGTACGGATAGGATCATAAGCAGTGGTGGATTTCTCTTTTCAAACATTGCCAATAAGAAATTCCCTCTCGTCACCTTTCAAATCTTAGCCCAAGCCTTTAAAAGAGGCTTTTCCAAATGTGATTCATCTTGGGAAGAAGAGAGCCCAATCCCGAACCCTCTCCCTGCAAGATGACTGCTCGCTGGATCTGGTGGTCTGGGCCTCTGGGTGCAGCCATTAGAGGCTGCTCTTTGCCAGATCCAGGGACACCCATTCTGTTTCCACCCTGGCCTCTCAGGGCTCACTTCTCAAGGTCTGAACCAGTAGGGATTTCTCAGATGCTCTGCCCAGCTTGGAATATGGACCTGCATCTGCAGGTTCATGGCAAGTGGGGTGGTGCCCAAATTCACTCTGCAATTGCACATTCAGCCTAAAGATTCTGTGGAGGGGACTGGTCCTACCCAGCTTCGATCATCCTGGGAAAAACTATAACCAAATATTATTCCGGCCAAGGTACATATTTTCCATCAAGGTAAGTAGAGAATCTGTGCTTGAGCTCCCTTTCCCTCCCGCTGAATTTCCATAACTTTATCTAGCTTCGTGCCTTTTATCATAACAGAAACAATATCCTTCCAGACACCCCAGAAAGGCTCTGACCTTGTACCACCAGGAAAAAATGCACGAAGACCCCGTCCACCATCCTGCAGAGCACACTGCCCCATCTCTATCAGATTTTCCTCTCTTTTTTGGGATGGGGGGTGTCTTTTTCCTGTCCAGCCATGATGAGTCCCCACAAGCAATCCGAATTCACCTTTTCCTAAATTACTCCAATAACCAAAGGTAAGTGGGAGGAAGAGTTGTCCGATGTTTAAAGATGATCTTGCTGTGATGTTTTTCTTTAGAGCGCCGTAGCATTGTCCCCCCACTCCCACGGAGAACCTTGCAGCCGGGACCCACCCCACACAGAGGGCCTGGAGAATGGGGTCCATGCTATCTGAACAGGGAGCGAATCTGTAATAACTTCACAATCTTCCTTGGTCACAAACCCCCAGGACAATGAAGAAGCCGCCCTAAGCACCTCCCTCTCCACCATTTCTTCAACCTTTACTTGGTAGCTTCAGTTTCAGGTATTTAAAGGGCCCCCTTCTCAAGGCCCTGGGGACAGAGCCTGCTCCACGTGCAGGCTCATGGTGGGGGGCCACGGGGGCTTCATCGGAAAAGATAGTGGGGCCATCACCTCGCATTATTCAAGTTTCTTTCCCAGGGCGGTTCAGAGAGCCCAGAAATACTGCCTTTCTATCTAATTCCCCAGCAGCTTCCTAGTCTGCCTTCGAACACAGACGGCCTCCCGCAGCCGAAATGGGGTGGGGGGATGGGGGAACGGCTGCACCCTGAGCTGAGGACCGGCCTTCTCCTTCCCGCGCCGCAGCCGCGTGCGTTGACCAGCGCTTTCAGGCCTGCGCTTCGAGGGGTGCGGGGCCAGGTGCTCAGAGCTGCTTCTCGGGCGCCCCCGGCGTGACCCGGTGCATCGGTGCGGACGCGGCCCCGCAGAACCTCCCCCGGGCGGCTGGGGAGAGCGC
>NW_006285917.1:723838-724217 GCF_000327345.1 Myotis davidii
GGGACCCCGCCACCCGTTTTCTCAGCGGGAACCAAACGAAATCTGCTCCCGTCCGACCTCAGGGCCCAGACCCGGTGGCGCCTGCCCGTCCACATCTTCGTGTTTCGTGTGTGTGTGTGTGTGTGTGTGTGTGTGCTACATGTTTTTATTCTAGAGCTAATTTTAGAACTAGTAAAAAATAATGCTGATCTCCCCAGTGTAATAAACTCTGCATCCCTCTGCTCCCTGAAGCTAGGAGTTGAATCGATTGATTTAAGGGGGCGGGGGAAGCCAAATGGGGAGAAATATGTACTTTCAAACATTGCTGGCGGAATGTGTGTGGGTTGGCGCCGCACTGGGGCCGGGCACCCGCCCCGCGCCTCCCGCGCTCCCCGGCCTG
>NW_006285917.1:724385-729574 GCF_000327345.1 Myotis davidii
GGCTCCTGCCGCCTGGTCCCCAGATCTTCGAAGCCCTCGCACCGGCTTCCGCGTGGGCGGCGAGGAGCGGGAGGGGAGCGGGGACCCCTGACTTTCCAAGTCGCCCAAACCTCACTCCGAGCTGCTCACGCCAAGGGGCCGGCGGGGTCCTTCTTCATTGTGGCATTGGAGGGACGGGGAGGCATCTCAACGCCCAAGTGTCTACATTAACGGGTTGTTTTTTTCCAAAGTGCTTTTCATTTATTTACTTAGGAAGCCTTATGTGCTCTTAGCTGGGAGGTTTGACAGACCTTCTCCTCCTCGCCCCCCGCCCCCCCTCACCCCGCCGGCATTTGGTTCTTCCAGGAGAGGATGCTTCATACAAAACTCCAGCGAAATGAGGAGAAAGGAAAGTGCTCCCTGCACACAGGCATGAAAAAGGTAGTGACTGTCGCTGCAGAACGGAACCTCTGTGGGGAGGGGGGAGAATGGAGACCCCCTTTTTAATTTTTTTAAATTGATTTCAGAGAGGAAGGAAGAGGGAGAGAAAGAGACAGAAACATCCATGATGACAGAGAATCATTGATCCGCTGCCTCCTGCAAGTCCCCCACTGGGGATGGAGCCCACAACCTGGGCATGTGCCCTTGACCGGAATTGAACCTGGGACCTTTCAGTTCGCAGGCGCTCTATCCACTGAGCCAAACCGGCTAGAGTGAGACCCCCTTTTATTAGCGAGATTAAGGCCCATGATATAGGGAACAGAAAGGATTGAGTTGCTTTCAGTGATCCGTCCTACGAACTTTTGCTCCACCACAGGTGAAACTCCCCCAGAAAGAGTGGTGTGTGTGTGTGTGTGTGTGTGTGTGTGCACGCGCGCGCGCGTAAATATGCAAATTCTTATTGTAATGATCTCATTGCTACCAGATGTGTCTTCTGGTCCTTCAAAATGAGGCTTAAGAAAATTAAATCCAATTTGGGAATTCATCTCATGTAAACTATGATTTTGTTTAGGGTTGAAGGGCCAGGCAATTCCCCTGCCTTCGCTGGATTTTACTGGCTTCTGTGTCCTGTGGCAAATTTTACTGGATTCTTTCAGTAGCAAAAAGGTGTTGTTTGTTTGTTTTTTAGGATTGCATCCACTTCCAGGCTCCCCAAGACTTAGGGGGTTTCAGGCACATCTTCATTACACAAGAGGCCAGAAACTGGAGAAGGAGGCTGAGGGTGGGTGGGGGGTGGGGAAATCAGGTTCCTGCAAGTGGAAGGTCTGAGTAGTCAAGTTACAGGAGACTTGTTCATCTTCATGGCCACCTGATTGTTGTCACTTCTGTGCTGTTCTCTCACTGGAGTCCTCTCCTTTTCTCCCCCATTCATCCATTCATCAACACACACCATCTGGAGGAAAGTCTCTGGAGAGTGATGATTTCTTTTGTTGTTGTTTAAGAAAAAAGTACTATTACAAGTATGCTCTCTACAGTGGTTGAATCATTGGAACTCCATGAGGATTTTCCAGGTTGGTCTCTATAGCAACTCCTCCCCCCAAATCTGGTAGTTCTTCTCTGGGGCTCACAGCTGGACTACATTTCCCAGCTTCCTTTGCAGTTTGATGTGGCCATGTGACTACTTTAGCAAGTGATATGTCCCCATCCCCTCTCTCCCATGCTTTCTGTGTTTGGGTGCCAACCTTGAAGCCCTAGGAAACAGTGGAGACACAAATGGGAAGAGCCTGGATCCCAGAATTGCATGTAGAGGAGAGCTGTCCACTGATAAGAATCATTTGTCCAGCACTTTACCTGAGGGAGAAATAACATTCTATGTGGCTGAACCTCTGCACATTTTAGAGTTTATTATTGTCATCCAGCCCATCCTTACTGATACTCTCTCTCTAAAAGACAAAATGCAACTTAATTTTTGTTTTCTATCACCCCTTAAAATGTCAATGGATGGTAGGTAATCCTTCTTGGTTCTCGGGTTTAAAACTGCAGGAGGCCCCAAGACTCTTCTACCCACTCTTAGGTAACAGACAGTCCTATAACAGCTTCAAGTCATATAACAGCTTTAAGTCATATACACAGTTTCAAATCTGTAGTTAAAATGTCCAGTCCAATGTATCTTCAAGATTCTGAGTTTGATTTAATGTGAAATTTTCCTTCCCTAACTCTAAGATTTCTTCATCTTAGATGCCTGTAGAGGGAAGAGGGGGGTAATGTGAGGTTCTCTGTTTCTTAATCTTGTGTTTCTCTTCCTCTCCCTATCCTCAACACTGTTTCAGACCCTCTGACTCAAGAAGAGTTTGAGAGAGTCAAGGATTGGCTTGAACAATGTTTTAGTGATTTTGCGTTGTGGAGATAAACCAACTAGATCAGGGCTACTGTAGTTGAAACCTACATATCACCAAATGAAGCAGAACTTTGGCAATTAGTTACTTAATTTGACATGTAGACAAAAGACTGTAAATCTGGACAATTTAAGAATTTAAGTAGATTACCTGAATTATTTGGTTTGATAGATTTCTAGATCTAAGTAAAGAATCACTGCATATTTCACTAGGTTGTGTAGAAACAACCTAATCAATTCCTTGAAAAGGTGGCTGGTGTGAAAGCATATTCTCCAAAGGTGATGAGGACACATTGCTTTGAATTGGTTCACCCAAATTCCTCTCCGCCCATCCTCTTCCCTGGATATATAGACTAGAGTCACTCTCAGGAAATCAGTTCCTATCTTTTTGTCTCTTCCAGCACTAGAAACAGGACCATCTCATTCCTGCAGTTCTGTTTTGCATTCTGCTTCTTCTGTTATGGAAATACAGCAGCTGTCTAATAGTCAGGAGGCCTGCCAGACTCTCTGGCACTTTTGAGACACTGGCATCTCTCTTTATAATCAGTGACAAGCCACTAGGCCAGCTTTGAGGTCATCAGGTGGGAAGAAAGCCTGTCCAGCCATATCATGCCAAATGGACAAATGAAGTGTTGATGATGCAGTTAACTTAGTCCATGGACACTGCTCAACTACAAGATTTTAGGGCCGCATGCTGACAAAATAAAACTTCAATCCTTTATTGAATTATTTCCAAATATCCAGATATATGGCAGCAAGTGGATGGATTAATCAGATGACATTTTTCTCCTGCTTATGACCAGTTGCTTGGCATTACATAGACCCTTGTTAAGTGTGTATGCTATTGAGTGGCACCAGCATTTTCTAAGACTGAGCTGGGGGAAGAGCTATAGTGTGGATGTGGGTAGACAAAAAGCATTTAAATCTGTGAACGAGACTAATCTAAACTTGGAAACCGGCTTATCATTGTTAGCCAGCAAGGATTTTGGATGTCTATGGTTAACAGCTAAATCAGTCTGGAAATTACTCTGGTCTTTGGAAAAATGCAGTTTGGGTTAAATATTGAATTATACATCATGGATGACTACTTGGTCCACTTTCTCTGGATTATGTCCAATCTGCTAATTCACATTTTCAAGTCGATAATATGTTATATTCACCATCACCCAAGTTTTGGGAGAACCATTGAAGTGAAAAGAGCCTGACATTCAAAAATGAAACCCATGGCTGGTGTGGCTCAGTTGGCTGGAGCATCGCCCCATGCACTGAATGGTTGCCAGTTCGATTCCTGGTCAGGGTTCATACCTAGGTTGGGGGTTCAATCCCTTGTAGGGATTAAAAAAGAAATAAAAAAGAAAAGGGGAAGTTGTGGGTCCATATAATGAGGTATATTATTCTGGCAAGGAGAGCTGTTAGATAATGGAATGGGAATTAAAGAGTGTGACATCCATTCCTCTCGTGTAGCACTTTGAATACTAGATCTTTTCTAATTTACCTGAGCAGAAATGGATGGGTACTAGACTGGAGACAGGGGCATGTCCAAGATGACCTCTGAAGGCCTCTTTTATTTTTGCCTTTGGCTTCTATAATTTTCTGACAACAGCCATACCTGTAAAATGTGTCAGATTCAGTAGCAGGGTCAGGGGCTGCTGTCACTTGGCAGATTTCAACAACATGACCCTGGCAAAGACTTCGGAATAAAAACATCAGGAAAATAAACACTCAATGCTCTATAGCCAGAGGACTGGCTGGGAGCTGTCAGGTTGAAATACTGGTCTATTTGGGAAGGGAAAGCATAGGAGCAAGGCCTCTGACACTCCTCTGCCTCCTGGAAAATGCCCCTCTAGCAACAGAGCTGTTGCCAAACACATCAAATTAATTAAGAAAAGAGATAGAAGAGCTATTATTAGGCAGAGCTTCTATTCCAGCCAGTTTGCTAATCAACACTCTATCAGGAATAAGGCATCCCCAGGGCTGGGAGAGGGGACACCACAAAACAAGAGATTAGGCCAATCCCTGTATGTGGGGAGCCTCATCCCATCTGTGCAGGGAAATGGAGCATATATTCACAACCCAGAAAGAAAGGTGAGAAGACTGAGAGACCAGAGAGATTAGGACATCGATGCAGGGGGTGGAAGCTGCAGGGACAAAGGAGTGATCCCCAAGGAGGGGCTCATTTAGAATTGGGAAGGAGAGCTGAGATGGAGTTGAGGACAGAAGTAGGAAAAGCCTTGTGTCAGGCAATGGCTCGTGCAGTTTAGAGACTGAAGAGGACAAGGTGTGCTGGAGAGAGTGCAGGATTCTGCTCGAGCAGAAATTCTGCATCAGGGAATCACGGAGAAGAGGCTCAGAAGCTGATGGATTATAAAGCTGGTAGGATGAGGTGAGCCAAACATGAATTTCTGGGTAAAGGTGTTTGTGGTAAAAATGCTGACCAGAGAAAAAGTTTTGCTCAGGCTGCCTTTTAGAAAACAGGTAAAATCTAAGCAAATGAGGCTGATGCAGTCATCTCTGGTCAGCAAGAGAGGGCAAACACAGAAAAAGCAGGCTACTTCACTGGTTTCAGTCGGAAGCAGCAATAATACCTGCCAGCTATAGCAGGAGTATCCGGGGAAGAGCCGGGGACTGTGTGGGAGCATGTGCTGGCTATACGCCTCTGACTGTGTGTGTACACATGTGTGTTTAAGGCTGTGTGCATGTCTTTATATATTCTAATGGTGTTCCTTCTTGAACACCTTAGAAAAGTATGCAACAGATGCACTAAAAATAGACATCAGACATTAAATTAGAAGGTAGACTAATGATAAAGTCTGGGTGATATGCATCTCATGGAGGAAAACACAATACTAATACCTCTACACCACACAAACATACA
>NW_006285917.1:729669-730817 GCF_000327345.1 Myotis davidii
CAAGTGCCCAGAAGTTTTTGGTAGAAAAGAAAATTTGATGACCATAATTATCAACAAAAATGTCCAAACAACTTTTCAGTTCTGTTTTGTAATGGAAAAATTCTAAATATGTTTTTTTTATATTGTGAGGACTAAGGGGTTAAGAACTGAAATTTTCATCTTTCAAGAGCTGAGTTGGTGTTATATAGACAATGAACCTGAGAATGAATAGGCCTACAGTCACCTGTTCTACACAAATGTTGGAAATGGGTCCTTTGATTATGACTGTAATTAGTGTCAAAACAATGAGATGACTTAATCAAGTCATGAAAAAAAATCAGTTACATTGATCATTTGGTGCTGAGTAGTCAAAAACAGCTTTTTTTTTTTTAAAAAACACACACAACTTTTTAAAACCATTTTAAACAGATCTAGTCTTTGAGTTATGAGTGTGAGCCCATCTCCACCAGAGTTAGTGCTCGGGCCTTCTTCTCTCGGGAGTTCTCTACCCTTCACCACCAATGCCCAGAGTTAAAAAAAAACACAACTTTTTAAAACCATTTTAAACAGATCTAGTCTTTGAGTTATGAGTGTGAGTCCATCTCCACCAGAGTTAGTGCTTGGGCCTTCTTCTCTCGGGAGTTCTCTCTGCCCCTCACCACCAATGCCCAGCACATAGGATTTGCTCAGGGTTCCCAGAGCAGCCACATTGTTAGTGCTCGGGCCTTCTTCTCTCGGGAGTTCTCTACCCTTCACCACCAATGCCCAGCACAGAGGATTTGCTCAGGGTTCCCAGAGCAGCCACATATACTATAGAAAAGACTAAGAGAATATAGATTTAAAATGGTGTTTAAATTATCTATTCTTTTGTCTATAAGAAAGAACATCAGCTAACAACTACTTCAAGCAACATAATGCCTTTTTGTCTGAAAGGACTCTAAGAAATTAATCAATCTCTCACCCCCACTAATGTGTATTGTAGGGGAAAGTGCACTAAATCCTGCAGGAATCAAACATGTGGATTATTAATCCACATCTACCACCTAATAGCAGAGTATCCTTTGGTAAGTAATTTTATTTCTGACTCTGTTTTTTTATCTGTTAAATGTGAAAACTGTTTATAAAATCAATGGTTGCTGCTAGCTACAGTCTTAGGATATATATATATA
>NW_006285917.1:731654-751468 GCF_000327345.1 Myotis davidii
AATTTTTAAATAAACAAATGTAATTTTTCCATTTTAAAATAATATATAAGGATATGAAAATGATATATTAAAGCTGTTTTTTTTTTTTTTTTAAAAAAAAACACAACTTTTTAAAACCATTTTAAACAGATCTAGTCTTTGAGTTATGAGTGTGAGTCCATCTCCACCAGAGTTAGTGCTTGGGCCTTCTTCTCTCGGGAGTTCTCTCTGCCCCTCACCACCAATGCCCAGCACATAGGATTTGCTCAGGGTTCCCAGAGCAGCCACATTATGAAAACTTATTGGTATACCAGAATACCTTAATTTCCATATACATTGCATATTGAAGAACAGGCATCCCATCAGATAATAGCATCCTCTCTTTCGAAGTCTCCTAGTATCGTACTGGCACTTGTTATAATATTCTACTGCCCCCCTCCCCCCAAAAAAGTCTGCAGCTGGCAAACTTCACCCTGAATGTCAGCAGGGGGCCGATCCCATAACACATGAGCCTGAGATAATCCAAATCACAAAGACAAGGCTGGTTGTGATTACTTGCCATTTATATAGCACTTTATCTAGGTCCTATATGTCAGCATCATTAATGGGAGATAACTCACCAGGAGTTACAGCTGAGAAAAAAAAATTCATGACCAAAAAGAAAGAAGGGAAAGCTTAAAGGATCTGAGTGATTCCGTGGGGGCTTGTGGTTACTCAGTAATGGAGAAAGGGCAAAGATTCTATTCACAGCGGACAAAGAAAGCTTTTCTGTCTCTCCCTTGTGAACAGGAGTGACTGAAGGTACAGAAGGAGAGAATGAGCTAAAAAAAATAAAGAAGGAAAAATGTCATCGGTGAGACTGGCTAAGCTTAAGAGTTCGACTAAAAGAATTTATAGTTTGTCTTCTATAGCACCTTAGATCCCGGGGAAATTATCATTTAGCAAAGACTGTAAGTAATGGTTGGAGGGTCATTCTGTCTGGAGGCAAACCCAGAAGTCTATTTAAAAAAAATAGAATATTAAAAATTTCATCGTGGTATTTTAGTAAAGTGCAAATTAACTCAAATCCTCGGTTATGATAAATAAGAATGTAATCGTTCAGTTATGTGGAAATATGTAGATGATTACCAAAGCATCCGGTGCCTGAAAACAGCTGTGGTTCAATTTCTCCAGTCAACACCCACCTCCAGCCAACACCCACTTTTTTCCATGTTTTAATAGTCATATAGGAATAGGAATCAAAATTTGACCCAAATAAAAAGGAAGAGTAGTAAAAAAACCCACATCTGTTTACTAGTGAAAAAAAGAGGGCAAGGCAGACAGAGAAAGACAAATACCATATTTCTCTTATAGGTGGAATCTAAAAACAAAATAAACAAAACAGAAACAAACTCATAGAAAACATCAAACAAATCGATAGTTGCCGAATGGGAGGGGGTTGGAGGAATGGGTGAAAAGGGTGAAGGGATTAAGAAGTACAAATTGTGCATGGCTCAGTGGTTGAGCATTGACATATGGACCAGGAGGTCACAGTTTGATTCCCAGTCAGGGCACATGCACAGGTTGCAGGCTTGATCCCCAGTGTGGGGCCTGCAGCGGGCAGCCGATCAATTACTTTCATCATTGATGTTTCTTTTTTAAAAAATATATTTTATTGATTTTTTACAGAGAGGAAGTTGGAGGGACAGAGTCAGAAACATCCATCAGCTGCCTCCTGCACACTCCTTACTGGGGATGTGCCTTCAACCAAGGTACATGCCCCCGACCGGAATCGAACCTGGGGCCCTATCCACTGAGCCAAACCAGTTAGGGCCGTCATTGATGTTTCTATCTCTCTTCATCTCCCTTCCTCTCTCTGGAATCAATAAAAACATATAAAATATATTTATTGAGCCACCCAGGGCTTGCTAAAAGGGCTCATTAATACAGTAGCTATGAGGACAAGGTTGGAAATTATGCACCAAAACAGATTTTCTCTCACAGAAGCAGAGCTGGCTACCATATACATCCTAAGGATAGTCTGCCAACAGCACAGACCAATAATGAGACATATGGTACTGTCCCTGAGGGGACCGGGTAAGGCAGGTTGATTATAGTGGGTCTCTTCCATCAGGGAAGAGGCAGTGCTTTATTCTCACTGGAATACATGTTCTGAAATAACGATTTTCCTTTTCTGCCCACCATGTGTATGTCAGCATACCATCATAATGATCTTACCAATGCCTTCTTCATCATCATAATATCCCACACTATATCTTTCCCATCCAAAGTTTACAGCAAAAGAAGTAAGGCAGTGGGCTCATGCTCGCAGGATTCAGTAGTCTTACCATGCACTCCATCAACAATAAGTGGCTAACTTTCTGGAATGGCAGAATGGCCTAATGAAGAATCTACTACAGAGCCAAATGGGAGACAATGCCTTGTGAAGTTGTAGTGCTATCTTATAAGACTGACTTGAGCCATATTTGGAGATATTTCTTTTATAGCCAGAATCTATGGACCTAGTGCCTAGGACCTAGGCACTAAGAAGTATAGACAGGGCTGACTTCTCTTACTGTCACACAGATGACCTACGTGAACATTTCTCTTGCCTCTCATTCCTTTAGCTTGGAATTCTTCTGGTTCAAAGGTGTTAATTCCTCAGCATTAACAGACTCCTGGCCATTTTGTATTCTTCATGCCACTGAACCATCAGGCAAAGATGGAGTGAAAGAGTGGTTGCCTTGCAGTGAGAACAGGGAGAAGTATGCTTAAAACCCAGGGAACCTCTGGGTACCACAGAATCTCCTTGACTCAGGTAAAGCTAATGGAAGATTAGAACATCCTAATACAGGCAGGACAACTAAAGGCCAGCTCCTTCCGGAATAAAGGTCTAGGTTTCTCCACTAGGAGCCCGAACCAGATTGGTGCTAAGGACAAAAAGAACATGGAATGGATAGTTGACTAAGTTGTTATAAATAGCAACTATAGCCTTGTACTCAGAAGCTTGGTGGCATATATCGGTGGTGCTGGCAGCTATGATGGTGAGAGCAGCAGCTTCCTGTCCTCCTGATTACAACCACGATGGTATGTTCTTCAACTAACAAGTTTAATGGCACCTTTTGACTCCTGTTCTTTCAGCCCTTCCAACGATTTTGTAAGCATTGAATTTCCTGTAGTAAATTCCTTTCTGCTTGGAATATCTAGAGCTATTTCTAGTCTTGCACTGAGGCCTGACTGAATCACATAATGATTAAGATAGTGTGGAATTTGCATAGGGATAGTCAAATGGGCCAATGTAAAGGATTAGAGAACCCAGAAACAGACCTGTGCTAATTAAATCTGATACCTGACTTTTCAAACCAGTGGAGAAAAGAGTGGACTTTATAATAAAGGTTGCTGGGGACCATGGGGCACCCTGCCGGGGGCAGGGGGGGGGGGAATGTTAAATCCTTTTCTCTCACTATATATAAAAAAATTAATTTCTACTGGATTAAAGATCTAAATGTGAAAAAGCAAAAGTAAACACTTTTAAAAAATATGAACATCTGCATTATCTTTTATTAAATTAGTGATTTTTAGAGAGAGAGGAATTTTTAGAGATTTTGAGAGGGAGAGAAACATTGGTCACTGCCTCCTGCATGCCCCCTACCTTGGTGATACAGCCGGCAAACAGGGCATGTGCCCTGACCAGTATCGAATCAGAAAACTTTTGGTGCACAGGACCACACCCAATCAACTGAGCCACACCAGCCAGGGCAAAAGTAAACACTTTTTAGAAGAAAATATGTAAGAATTTAAAGCAAGAAACATTATTATGCTAATAACCTTTACATATACATCTGTAGCTTATACCTATCCCCTAAACACCACTTCTTCCAACTCACAACTTCCACTTAGATATCTATTATACCCCTCAAAATTGCACATCTTCAAAGACAAAATATTCATTTCCCCCAAATCTTTCTCCTACTGCAATGTTCTTCATTTAAGAAAATAACACCATCACTCATCCATTTGCTCAGGCAAAAAAACTTGGAGTTATCCTGGAGTTCTCTTTCATACAATCCTCATCAAATCTATTGCAAAATCTTATTAGGTCTAACTTCAAAATATATCCTGAATGTGACCACTTCTCATGATTCTCTTTGCTACTACCCTGGCCTAAATCAATATTACCTTTCACTTAGACTACAGCAACAAACTCCTAACCAATCTTCTTGCTTCTATTTTTACCTCCTACTATATTATGATAGTAGTCATATTGATCTTTTAAAAAACAAATCAGCCCGGCTGGTGTGGCTCAGTGCTTGAGCGTTGACCTATGAACCAGGAGGTCGTGGTTCAATTCTTAGTCAGGGCACATGCCTGTGTTGAGGGCTCGATCCCCAGTAAAGGCCATGCAGGAGGCAGCCAATCAATAATTCTATCTCACTCCTCGGCTCAACATACTTCAATGATTTCCCATCACAGAATAAAATCCTTGGCTACTTCTCTGAAGTAACCACTTAACACTCTTCCCCTTACTCATGGGATTTGGCTACACTGGCCATTTTCTCAAACATTGGGTAACCCACCAAGCTGGTTAATATCTTAGGGCCTTTGCACTTGTTTTTTCCTCTGGAATGTGATTCTCCTTGGATATTATCACTAGTTGCTTCCTTACCATCTTCAGTTCTCTGCTGAATGTCACCCTCTCAGGCCTTCCCTGACCACTCGATTTAAGTAGCAAGCAGCCTATTGGTTTCTTTTTATCTCCCCATCTTGCTTTATTTTTCTTTATGGTTTATTTTATATTTATTTGTTGTTTATGGTCTCTCTCCCAGAATAGAATCTAAGTCCACAAGGTTGTTAATCTTAGTCACAGTTGTATTCCCTGTGTCTAAAACAGTTCCTAGCACATAGCAGACATTCAATATATTTGTCAAATAGATGAGTGAATGAATGAGAATTCTTTATGAGCTTAGGCTAGGAAAGAATTTCCTAATCAAGATATGAAAAACACAAACCATAGGAAAAGTTTGTGTCCCCAGTGGGGACCCCCACCCTGATCCAGGACACCCTTCAGGGCAAACCAGCCTTGAGTGTGACAGGGGGCGGTGCCCCAACCCCCCAATCGGCCCTACCCTGAGCGTGACTGAGGGTGGCATCGCAACCTCCCAATCTGCCCTGCTCTGTGCATGACAGAGGGTGGCACCCCAACTCCCCAATCGGCCCTGCTCTGAGCCCAACCAGGGGCTGCACCTAGGGATTGGGCCTGCCCTCTGCCACCCGGGAGCAGGCCTAAGTCAGCAGGTCGTTATCTCCCGAGGGGTCCCAGACTGCTAGAGGGCACAGGCCGGGCTGAGGGACCCCCCCCCTCCCTCCCGAGTGCACAAATTTTTGTGCACCGGGCCTCTAGTAATACAATAATTAAATAATGATACAAGAATAAACTCTGTGCTTCATGTACTCACAACTGTAAACCTATTTTTGCCTCACCCTGTATAAAGGACTCATAAAAATCAATAAGAAAAAGACAAGTCCCACTTCTGGATAAACAGCAGAAAATGTTTCACTTGCTGAAAATCAGACACTTCACCAGATAGAGCTACCACTCATACCTTTCATTTTTCTAATTAACTTTCTGACACTGGTAATTAGGAAGTTCTAAATTAGAGTTGTTCCTATGACTTTAGCTAAACAAAATGAAAGCCAAAATTTGGCAAATAGTTTACTGACCCAGCAAACTTAATTTTGCTCTTGTTGGAAAATAATTGGTCCTGATTCTTCTGGCTTTTATACTGATTGTAAAAGAAACAGAATATGATAGTATTTTCCTTATTTAGTTGAATATATAATGTAGGTATTATAGATCACTTTCCTCTGTTTGGGATGTTTTGTATTTGAAACTTAATATGCAAGAAAAAAAGAGACAAAAACTCAATTTTAAAAAAAAGGAGTAAAAATAATGAACAGGAAAGTAACAAAAGAGGAACCCTAAATGGTCAACAAAAATATGAAAGATGTTCAACTCTCTAGTTGTCAGAAAAACATATTAAAACCACAATGAGAAATCATTTCACACCATTGCACTGGCAAAATGCACAAGTTTGATGACACCAAGTATTGACAAAGGTATGAAACAATTGGAACTTTCATACTTCTGGTGGTAGCACAAATTGGAGAGCAATTTGGCAATATCAATTATTTTTAAAATAAATTTATCTTTTCTTTTTAAAAATTTTATTTATTTATTTTAGAGAGAGATAAAGAGAGAGACGTAGAATGAAACATTGATTTGTTGTTCCACTTATTTATGCATTCATTGGTTGCTGTTGCTTCTCTTTGTACCCTGACTAGGGATCAAACCCACAACCTTGGCTTATGGGGACGGCACTCTAACCAACTGCGTATCAGGGCAATATCAGTATTGTTGAAGATACACATACTCTACGACCCAGCAATTCCACCCCCAAATGGGAAAAGGTAGCAATGTACTTGACTATTCATTGTCAAATTTCTCCAACCCTGGACTTTTCACTAACCATTCTTTCTGCCTGATACTTCCCCTAAATAACTACATGGCTCACTTCCTGATTTCCTTCAGGTCTTGGTTCAAATGTCACCATCTCAGTAAGGGCCTCCTTGACCACCCTGTTTAAATCACAGCCCACTTTAGCCCTCCCCAGCCCCTTTAGCTTGCTTTCTCTCTCATAGCACTTCCAATGTATTGTATAGTCTTTAATATGTTCATTATCACCCTGGTTGGTGTGGTTCAGTGGATAGAGTGTTGGTCCGCACACCAAAGAGTCATGGGTTCTATTCCTGGACAAGGGGCATGTGCCTGGGTTGCAGATTCCATCCTCAGCTTTGGTCAGAGTGCATGCGGGAGGCAACCAATCGATGTGTCTCTCTCACACTGATATTCCATTCTCCACCCCCCGCCCTTCCTTCCACTCTCTCTAAAAATCAATGGAAAAAATATCCTTGGGTAAGGATTAACAACAACAAAACATATGTTAATTATGTTTGTTAACCATTTTTCTCCCACTACTCTGTAAGTTCCCTGAGGATACAGGTTGGTTTTTTTGTGGTTTTGGGTTTTGTTTTGTTTTCGTTCACCTAAAAGAGTACCCAGAAATATTAGGCACTCAATCAAAATTGGTTGACTTAATTAAATAAGTTTGTAATAGCAAAGATTTGGAAGCAACCTCAATGTTCTTCCAAAGGAGAATGGCTAAATAAACTGTGGCACATTCTTTACACTGGCATACTATACAGCAGTTAAAATGAATAAATTAGAGCTTCATGTATCCACATAGATGAATATAAAAAACAGAATACTGCACAATAAAGCAAATTGAAAGGTAAGTATGGTATGGCACCACTTACTTATAAAAAGTAAGAAACATATGAAACAATACTATATACGGCTTATGTTACATACATATGTAGTACAAGTATAAAAATGTCCATGGTAAGCACAAAATTCAGAACAGAGACTACCTTTGAGAACAGAGGAACAGTAATGTGAGAGGGATAGTATACCCATGGGTTTCCATTACATCGGTAATGTTTTATTTCTAAGGTGGAAAGTGGACATATAAATGTTAATTTCCTTATTATCTATACCCTTTTGTATGCCTGAAATATTTAACAATAAAATTAAATGAGATAACAGTGATTAGCATGTAATAATAGTCAATATTTATATAGAGCATGATCCTAGTTAGGTACTGTTCTAAATGTGCTATATATGACAGCCCATTTAATTCTCACAGCAACCCTCTGAGGTAAGTACTATTATTAGCTCCACTCTAAGGATGACAAAACAGAGACACATAAAAATTACAGAACCTATCCAAGACTGCCTGATGGAGCTCTGTGTTTTTAATCATTACACCAAATTGCCCCATAGTCTTATTAAGCACACAGTAGGTTCTTAATATTCAGCTGAAATTTATGAGATTATCATTTTTTATAAGCCAAAATGGTCAAATATGTAGCAATTGCATGTGGTTCAACCTAATAAATGTCAAATAAAAATGTCAAATACAACTGACCTTAAATATCACAAGGCTCTATGATGACTCTGCAGTTGCTTTTAAACATGTCTTCTGCTTTCATGTTCTAGATGCTGTTAGCCCTGAAGCATAAGGGAGGAAAGCTAAAGGCCAGAAGCAACTTCCCAACCACTGGCACTGAAATCAAGTGAAGAAAGCAAGCCTTTCAGGAAAGAGCGGTCATGACCACGGCTGGTGGTGTTAAGAGCCAGCCATGGGTGGGAGGACGGTTGAATTGCCCTCTCAACAACCAAGTCTGCCTTCCCCTTTGCCTTTCTTAGTTTGTTGAAGAGGCAGCTTCAAATCAGTCAAGACTTAGCCATGGGTTTGGCTTAGGAGTCCTTGTTTGCAAGCCCCGGAGAAGACTCCTAAGAAATCCAGACGGAATGGCAGGCTTCCTCCTTAGAGCACCCAAGGGTGTAAGATCAAAGGTTCCTCTTCCGCAGATCCTAACTCCCAGGAAACTGGAAATAGAAAGAAGGAGATGGGAGACAGATACACAATACCCCAGGTTCAGTCAGTCTGGTTTTGGCAGTTACAGTCCTAATTTGTTAGCTGAAGTTTCCTAGAGTTGCCTTCTGCATCTGCCCCAAGCATAGACTCCTTTCGGTCTTCCTGTCTCTAGTGATCAAACTTCACTCCCTCTTATGTAGAATAGTTGACAGAATACCTGTGAGAAACACTGCTTTCCTTGTGTCCTTCCTCGAGAACAATCATTTACCATAATATATTCAAAATCCTTAGTGCAGATTTCTGCAACCCCTTGTTACTTTTATAGGTGCCCCGCTCATACCATGTCAACCTGAACAAAATCCATGTCAGTGGTTGGATCTAGCCTGGAGTCTGTGTGGAAAGAGAAGAACAGGAGAGTGGACAGGATTACTTCTGTAAAGTATAATGAATGATGTTGCACACTATTGCATATATGCTGTTTTTATGGGCATGAATGTATGTGTACGCATATGGTGGGAGAGGGGGGATGTGCATGCACGAGTGCACAAATGTAGTTGATAAGTGTGCCTGAAGGTGGTGTGAGCATTTTCTAAAAACCTATGCTCGAAGTTTCACTCCATAAATCTCTTTTACTGGCGATACTCTGAAAGCCAAGGGCTGTGTAATAATTTACACTACATTGTCCTTACTCTCTTGCTCCCCTTCACTTGCCTAGGATGGAAAGTTAAAGATTGATGTGCCTTTGGAGGAGCCAGGAGTGTCATCCATCCCCAGGCTCTGTCTGTCTTTCTAGAGCTTTCTTATCACTCCACTTCTTCTGCTCTAATCTAGAGGACAGGCTTTCTGTCTCCTCTTCTTCCCCAAACCTTCTCCACTGGCTCCTAAAATGTCCTCCTCTTTGGGGCAGCCACCCTGCAGTAAGTAGAACAAGAAGGATTTTTCAGCTGACCTAATCATAAGACTCAAAAAAAAGTCCTCCCCAGAGATCCAAGCAGCTCCAGAGGTCTCCTCCTTCCTCTACTCAAAGCCATTTTAGTCCAACTTCCCAAGCTCTAGGGAAGGTGTATCTTCTTTTCTGTTGGACTTCAAGTAGAATATTTCTAACTTTCAATGTTTTACCTTTTATCCTTCCACTGTGGTTTTGCCATATTCTCTTGGGATTGTTTTATTTCTGCTAGATAGAAAGTTCCAGGTGAAGGGTAAGTGATACCTATGGAAGCAGAAGCAGAAAGAGTTGTACACACTTATTTTTGGTTTGTGCCTTGCAGCCAGTGAGTGATACATTTAGGTTCACAAAGAACTCAAGAGTCTTTTTGTCTGTCTATTGCCTCTTCACTTCTTCCCTCCCACTTGAATTATAATCTCTCTAGTGTTCATCAACCCCCAAGCAACCACCCCTGCTACCAAACAAATGAAATAGACTCCATTGCTTCAATAAGCCAATGAAACTTTGCAAAGTCTTTTGAATAGAAAACCCCACTGAGATTAGACCAACTCTCTTTGCAGCAGCTGCTGTTCTAACCCAGGCAGATAGACCATCTTGGCATCTGTCTTCTATGAAAGAAGAAAAGCCTTTCTTGATGATTCCAAATTTTCACACCTCTTCAAAATTCAATTTCACCACTTTAATGTGTGTGTGTGTGTGTGTGTGTGTGTGTATTAATCCTCACCCAAGAATATTTTTTCCATTGATTTTTAGAGAGAGTGGAAGGGAGAAGGAGAGACACAGAGACAGAAACATCAATGAAAGAGTCACATCAATTGGTTGCACCCTGACCAGGGTCAGTGATCAAGCCTGCAACCGCGGTATGTGGCCTTGACCAGAATTGAACCCAGGACCCTTCAGTCCGTGGGCCAACGCTCTATCCACTGGGCCAAACTGGTTAGGGCATACCACCTAATTTTTAAGGAGAAAACATAGAATGTCTTTATGACTTTAGGGTAGGGGAAGATTTCTTAAAACAAGATATAAATAAATTATAATGGAGAGGATAGATAAATTTGAATAGATAAAAAACTTGTTTTCTTTAAAGGCCTCCATTTAAAAAGTGACAAGACAAGCCACAAATGGAGATTTTTGCTGCTAATGACCTATAAAGGATTTGTATAAGAATATATAAGAAAAGACAACTAAAAAAAGACAAACAGAATAACAAAAAATGGGCAAAAGACATGAATAGGCCATTCACTTAAGTGGAAATCTAAATAACCAATAAACATGTGAAAAGATGCTCAGACTCTCCAGTAATCCATAAATTCAAATTAGCCCTGGACAGTGTTGCTCAGTTGGTTGGAGTACTGTCACTTGCAATGAAGGGTCTGGGGTTCGATTCCCAGTAAGGGCACATACCCAGGTTTCAGGTTCCATCCTGCAGTCAGGGTTTATGCAGGAGGCAAATGATCAATGTTTTTCTCTCACATCAATGTTTCTCTCTCTCTCTCTCTCTCTCTCTCTCTCTCTCTCTCTCTCTCTCTTCCCCCCCCTTCCTCTCTCTATAAAATCAATAAGAAAGCATATCCTCAGGTGAGGATGAAAAAAAAAAGTAAATTAAAATAATCCATCCGGTAGGCAAACTTTTAAAAGCATGACAATACCAAATGTTGGTGAGGATGAGGAGCAAAATTCTTGTGCATTGTTAGTGAGAGTGTAATTGGCACAACTTTGGAAACAATTTAGCTTTATTTTCTAAAATTGATGATATGCATAGCCTATCATCCAGAAATTATATTAATTCTGTGTGTGTGTGCACATGTGCGTGTGTGTGTGTGTGTGTGGTCAAAAACACATACTATAAAATAACCATTTAACCTTAAGTGTACAGTTCACTGTTGTGCAAAAAGATCTCTAGAATTTTTTCATCTTGTACAAATGAAATTATATACCTATTGAAAAATTCCTCTTTTCCTCCTCCCAGCCTCTGGCAATCACTATTCTACTTTATGTTTCTGAGTTTGACCATTTTAGATATCTTATAAAAGTGAAGTCATGTAAGTTTTGCCTTTTTGTGACTTAACTTAGCATAATGTCCTCAAGTTTCATCCATATTGCAGCATATGACAAGATTTCCTTCTTTTTATTAAGGCTGAATAATATTCTATTGTGTATATGTACTTCATTTTCTTTATCCATTCTTTTGTTAATGGACATTTAGATGGTGTCCATATCTTGGTTGTTATGAATAATGCTACAATAAACATAGATGTGCAATGGGTATGCAAATATCTAAGATCTTATTTTCAACTCTTTTGAAGGGATTGTTGGGTCATATGACAGTTTTATTTTAATTTTCGAGGAACCTTTCACACTGTTTGGAGGTGTACCATACAAAGTGGCTGTACCATTTTACATTCCCATCAACAGGGCACAAAATTTCCAATTTCTTTATATCTTCACTAATACCTATTACTTTCAGTTTTTTTTTTTATTATGGCCATCCTAAAAGGTGGGAAGCAATAGCTCATTGGGGTTTTGATTTGCATTTCCCTAATGATTATAATGTTTAGCATCTTTCCATATGCTTGTTTTCCATATATATTTATCTTTTTTGAAAAAAAGTCTATTAAAATCCTTTGCCCATTTTTTCTTTTTTTCTTTTTTAATCCTCACTTGAGGGCAGGGGGTGGGGGGAGAGAGGAGACATTGATGTGAGAGAGAAACATTGATCATTTGCCTCCCATATGCACCCCAACCAGGACCAAACCTACAACCTAGGTATGTGCCCTGATCAGAAATGTTACCTGTAACTTTTTGGTGTACGGGGAATGCTCCAACCATTGAGCCACCTCACAAGGGACAAAGTCTTTTGCCCATTTTCTAATTGGACTGTTGGGGATTTTTTGTTATCAATGAATTCTGATGTTCTTTATATATGTCCTAGATATCAACCTATTATATATGGTTTGCAAATATTTTCACCCAACAGATCTTTTCAATGTGCTTATTGTTTCTTTTGCTGCACAGAAGTTTTGAGGTTTGATGTGGTTCCATTTGTATATTTTTGTCTTTGTTCCTTATGCTTTTGTTGTAACATCCAAGAATGCACTATCAAATACATCATAAAGCTTTGCCTCTATGTTTTCTTCTAGGAGTTTTATAGTTTAAGGTCTTACATTTAGGGATTTAATTCATTTTGAGTTTATTTTTTATATGGTGTAAGGTAAAGGTCCAACTTTATTCTTTTGCATGTGGATAGCCAATCTTCTCAACACCATTTGTATAGCCTTGGCACTTTTGTCAAAGTTCATTTGACTATATATGTGAAGATTTATTACTGGGTTCTCTTTCTGGTCTATATGCCAGTAGCACTTTTTTTTAAATTATTATAGCTTGGTAATATATTTTAAAATCAGGATGTGTAAGGCCTCCAGTTTTCTTTTTTTTTGTCAAAATTGTTTTAACTATTTGGGGGTCCTTTGGGATTACACATAAATTCTAGAATGGCTATTTCCTCTTTCTGCAAAAAATGCCATTGGGATTTTGATAGAGAATACATTGAATCTATAGGTCATGTAGGTAGTATTGACATTTTAATTACACTTTATTTATTTATTTGTTTGTTTGTTTGGTTGGTTGTTTTTAAATCCTCACCCGAAGATATTTTTCCATTGATTTTTTTAGAGAGAGTGGAAAAGAGAGGGAAAGACAGAGAGAAACATTGATGTGAGAGAAACACATTGATTGGTTGACTCTTGCACGAGCCCTGAACAGGGTCTAGGCCAGGGAGGAGTCTGCAACCGAGGAACGTGCCCTTGGCCAGAATCAAACCTGGGACCCTTCAGTCCATAGGCCGACGCTCTATCTACTGAGCCAAACCGCTAGGGCAGTATTGACCTTTTAATATTACTTTTTCTAATCCATGAACATGGGATGACTTTCCATTTATATGTTTTCTTGAATTTATTTCAGCCATGCTTTGTAGTTTCTGGGGACAAGTTTTTGTCTCCTTAGTTAGGTTTATTGTTTTGTATTTTGTTTATGAGATGGTCAGTCAGGTGGGGCCACAAGAGGAGACAGAAGAGAAACTCAGGACAACAAAGTTTATTATGCTCACAAGTCCTAGAAACAGGAGACACAGCACACCATGCAGGGCCACATGGAAAAACACTAGGGTGGTCAGGAGGCAGAAAATAGGAGCAAGGGAAAGGTTTAGGCCATAGACTTTATTGGGTTTTCCATGCAAAAGTCAAGACAGGGCAGGGTGAACAATTTAGGATTGCCTAGTGCAGTGATGGCGAACCTTTTGAGCTCAGCGTGTCAGCATTTTGAAAAACCCTAACTTAACTCTGGTGCGGTGTCACATATAGAAATTTTTTGATATTTGCAACCATAGTAAAACAAAGACTTATATTTTTGATATTTATTTTATATATTTAAATGCCATTTAACAAAGAAAAATCAACCCAAAAAATGAGTTCGCATGTCACCTCTGATAAGCGTGTCATAAGTTCGCCACCACTGGCCTAGCGTGAATAATTTTGACAGGCTTTGAGCTATAGGAGTGGTCTAAATTCCCTGGTACCTGGCCCTGGAATGATTAAAGTGGAGGAACATCGCCTCCTGGGTGCATTGGCTAGCTAGAGGAGGTATGGCTCTGGATTAGTTAGTTTGCATATCAAAGATGGGCTCTAAGATGGGCTCTTCTCTATCTCTAAGAACTGACTAGCCTCAGAGGGGAAGTTTCTCCCCAGCTAAAGAGGTTTTCTTAAGATGCCAAAATATCATAAAATAAAGAAAATTACTGAAACAACCACCATTCTTTCTTTCTACCAGGTGTCTTCCATTCTCCAGGCAATTTCCACACTACCCCCACAAGAATTATCTTTCTAAAATATAAATATGATTGGGTCACTCCTTTGCTCAAATGTTGGCTCTGCTTACTGATGGGAAAAAGGCCAAGTACTTGGGTATGGCACTAATTGCCCTTCAAACCAGCTCCCCAGCCTCACCCTAGGCAGCTGCCACACTGAGCGTCCTATTGTCCCATGCTCCCTGTAAGGCCATAAGTTTCTTTCTAATGAAATCTTTTTACTTGCATTTTAATACTGCCTAAATCATCACCACTCTGAGAAGGCTACGTTGATGCATTCCCCTCCAAAGAGTTAGACGCTCCTTCCTCTGTGTGCCCATTGCCTTTTATTTATAATTCCATTTTAACTTTTATAATGTTGTGGGTTTTTTTCGTTTTTTAAAAAATATATTTTATTGATTTTTTACAGAGAAGAAGGGAGAGAGATAGAGAGTTAGAAACATCGATGAGAGAGAAACATCGATCAGCTGCTTCCTGCACACCTCCTACTGGGGATGTGCCCACAACCAAGGTACATGCCCTTGACCGGAATCAAACCTGAGACCCTTAAGTCCACAGGCCGACGCTCTACCCACTGAGCCAAACCGGTTAGGGCTATATTTAAAGTTTAAAGTTTTAAAGTTTTTTGAAAAATCTCTCTCTACCACCTCTCTATAAATAAGCTCATCAGGAAAGGAGTCAAATTTTATTTATCTTTGTATCTGCTGTCCCCAGAGCAATAATTGGCATCTAGTTAATAGAGGCCAATAAACATTTGTCGTGACTACACTGGCAGCAATTTCTACTGGGCAGTCCTAGGCAATGGATGTGATGTTAACAACACTACTTTTTCAAATGTGCAAGAGAAAGTTCATCAAGTGAATAATCTGCAGTTATAGGGTAATATACCCCAAAGACAAATGCAAATGATATTTGCTCTTTTTCTATTATTTGGATACACTGATGTTTTAGATTAACTACTATTTTGGGTGAACTCTGCCTCTACCTCCTTCCTATAATAATTCTTGTGGTGGTGGTGGTGGTGTGGAAGTTGCTGGCGAATGGAAGATATCTGGTAGAAAGAAGTGTATGGTGATAGTTGCAATAGCTCAGTGTAATGGTAATCAGAGTTTGAACCAAAACAGGGCAGAGAGCAGAAATATAATCAAGAGCTAGTTCAGATATGCAATTCAATTGGTCACAGCCTTGGTGATCAACTTGATATGGAAGAAAGAGAGAGAATTAAGGATAATTGCAAAGTTTTTAGCTTGAGAGACTGTGCGGATAGTGACTCCATAAACTGGGATAGGGAACACAGGAGAAATAGGCTTTGGAAACATGATGTGTTGAAGAGTTAAAGGGAATTGGAAAAGTTTTAGGGGAAAGAGATTCAAGGAAAAGTTCATTTTGGGAGAGAAAAAATGAGAACATGGGTCAAGGACAGGTGAAAGAGGAAGGAGATGGAGTGAGAACAGAAGTGGAGAGGTCAATCCAAAAATAGTAAGGTCATATATTCCTCTGATTAATATAAAATACTTGGAGGAAAGACTATGTGGTTATAATAAAGTTTAAAGGCAAGGGGGTGGGATGAAGTGGAAGTTAGCATTAGATGTTTTTATTTTTATTTTATTTTTTTTAGATGTTTTTAATTGGGAGAAGAGAGTAGAAGGGAAGTTTATCTGTTGAGGATGAATAGAAGATGCGAGGTATTAAAAAAAGCTATTACATGTACTTTCCTATCTGTATAATATTAATGATATTGCAATTGTAAGCCCCAGTTACAATCTGTAGCTTAAATGCTTGCTATTCTTATAGTCCTATCATTCCTTAGTTATCTTAGAACTTCTTTCTTCCAACTAGACACGGGCATTCACAAAGCTGGCTGATACCAGAACAAGTTCAGTTAGCAGATCAGTGTAATTTCTTCCTGGGCTTATGGTTAAGTGCAAAATTGGGATCACTAAGAACTCAGACATCTGCAAAGGCTTCTTGACATGGCTCTTCCAGTTCAGCCAATCTGATGAATGTTTAGCAAGCTGCTTCAATATTTGAATTTTATGGAATTAGTGCAAATTCCCAAAAAAACATCCAGTTCCATTGACCATATTTTGAGAATTTATGTCCCAGGTGCTGCACTAGAAGCTAGGGCAAAGGGACTTGTAAGACACAGCCGTTTTCCTTGGGCCGTGGGGCAGCTTCGCTCTGCTGTGTAGATGTTTTTATATAC
Organism: Myotis davidii; assembly: GCF_000327345.1. Taxonomy (NCBI): domain Eukaryota; kingdom Metazoa; phylum Chordata; class Mammalia; order Chiroptera; family Vespertilionidae; genus Myotis; species Myotis davidii. The sequence continues at coordinate 748,124 of NW_006285917.1, forward strand.
AACTAGAGGCCCGGTGCACAAAAATTTGTGCACTCGAGGGGGAGAGGAGGTCCCTCAGCCCGGCCTGTGCCCTCTCGCAGTCTGGAACCCCTCGGAAGATAACAACCTGCTGGCTTAGGCCTGCTCGCGGGTGGCAGAGGGCAGGCCTAATCCCTAGGTGCAGCCCCTGGTCAGACTCAGAGCAGGGCCGATCCGCAGGGCCATCAGGGGTTTGGTCGCTGCCCACTGTCACACTGATCCCGGTGCTGGGAGGCCTCACGGCTCCACTGATCCCTGGGCCCTGAGGCCTCTCTGCCCTGCCGCTTCAGGGCTGTTTGGCTTCGCTCTGCTTGGAGCCTGAGTATGCAAATTAACCGCCATCTTTTAGCTTCTATAATTGAAACATTGTATCTTTTGGAGTTGTTGCTTCAGGAGCTCAGAGCCCCGCAGCTGCGCAGCTGCAGACGGGGAACCTTGGCTTCCTCCATCGCTGGGGCAACCAAGCCTCCTGTTCTCAGCTGCCTGGCTGCCGGCAGCCATCTTGGCTGTCAGTTAATTTGCATATCTTGCTGATTAGCCAATGGGAAGGGTAGCGGTCATACGCCAATTACCATGTTTCTCTTTTATTAGTGTAGATGAGATTTAGAGAAATTAGTACTCTGTTTTTACTTTTTTTTTTAAAAAAAATCTTTATTATTGAAAGTATTACATATGTACCCTGTTTTTACTTTTAATGCAGCATTACTTCTGTATGTAGATGATTAATATAGTCAGATTTTTATTTATTTATAAATGTTGACATAAGTATACATTTATAAAAGCAGCATCACAGTCAAGATAATAAACATATCCATCACCCCCAGAAGTTCCTTCTTGCTTCTCTGCCATCTCCTCCTCCAACCCTTAGCCTTGTTCCGGCAACCATTGATCTGACTTGGCCACTATGGAATAGCTTGCATTTTATAGAGTTTTATGTAAATGGCACCATATACTATGTTCTTTTTATTATCTAGCAACATTCAGCTTTGACACACCATACTAAAGGAATATTAAAATATATTGTTAAGTCATAGGGGGAAAGATTTTTAAATAAATTAATACTCAAGATCTTATGGCTTAATGGATCAAGTTCTTCTGTAATTTTGTTATGAGATTTAAATGCATACAGACTGACCATTGGAAAAAACAGAATACTCCTTTGATTGGGATGTAGCAGAAAATGGACAGGTTTAGGAGCCAGAACTATATTCACATTTAGGCTTCACCATTCCTAGAAGAGTGATGTTGAATGAACCACTTAACCACTCTGAGTTTCTGTTATTTAATCCATAAAATGGGAATAATAAGGACCTATTTATTGGGTGACTGGGAGGATTCAATTAGACTTGGATATGGGAAGTGTCTTACATTCAAATATTAGTTCCTTTTCCCTTAACTGTGATTATTGTTTCTATGAGAATATTACTTTAGCATCATAAAGAAAGTTATTTAGAAATTATCCAACAGAAAAATGGCCATTTAACAGCCTTTATGAGAACACATCTAGTGTGTAGAGCTGTGTTAATCTAGGTAATCTTTTTTACAACTGCAGGTTGACCTTCCTAATTCTGCTTTGTCCTAACTGACATGAAAAAGAATTTGATATTAGTGCTCCCCAACTTCTCATTAAAGTTGGGAGAAAATAGTTAAGAGACCAGAGAAGATCAGGAACTGACCAAAGAAATGACCATGTATAAACTCCAAAGTGGATAACCTGTATAGAGGAAAAAGTTAGGTAATGATGGCAGCTAAAATGAATCAGGTGCTTACTACATGTTAGGCTCTATGCTAAGGCCTCACCTAAATTGCTGTATTTAACTCTCACAACCTTTGAATTAAGTACTATTATTGGACCCATTTTATAGATGAGGAAATCAAGGCTTAGAGAAGTTAGGTAACTTAATGAAGTTCAAAGTGATGGAAGTGGCAAAGAAGACTTCAGACCTAGGTCTCTGACTTCACAGCTTAATTATTAGCTACTTCTCTTAGCGAAGCATAGACCAATCCCAGGCTCACACATGTCCCCAATGTCCACATACCCAATTCTCTGGTGATAGGCCTTAAAGAGGTTTTCTGATCTTAGAATGGCAGGAAAAGTAACTACCACCAAAATTGTGTCCTGAATTTTAGGAAAACAAACATCCACAATGATTTTTTAAAAATATATTTTATTGATTTTTTACAGAGAGGAAGGGAGAGAGAGATAGAGAGTTAGAAACATCGATGGGAGAGAAACATCGATCAGCTGCCTCCTGCACATCTCCTACTGGGGATGTGCCCGCAACCCAGGCACATGCCCCCGACCGGAATCGAACCTGGGACCCTCCAGTCCGCAGGCCGACGCTCTATCCACTGAGCCAAACCGGTTTTGGCTACACAATGATTTCTTGATGATCTTTTCTGGACTACCTGACCATGTGTCACCACCTATTTTAGGCCTTTCCACCCAGGCCCACCTCTCACCCCCAACATGTGCCCTGGATTTCCCTCCCTCTTGGAAAATTCCTCCAGTTGTTGAATCTCAGTTCTTCCCATTGAAGTGGTGACCCTCCAGTTCTGGCTAACACCCACTTCCCTTCAGGGCTTTTTGTCGAGGAGGGGGTGAGTAGGGACTTAATGACATGCTTTCCTTAACAATCTTCCAAACCTATCATCTAGGTTAGGGTTTATAAGCATTCATCAACAACACCCTAGCAAAGTAGGTTAGTGGAATGAGCCCACTACCTGTTTAGGAATCTGGAGGGCTAAGGAATTTTTACCAAAATTCGGGACTCGGGAGTTCCTCCTGTACCGAAAGGCCTTTAGTAAGCTGCATATCTGCTCTGGTTGCCTATCTTCTCCTTTACCTTCCCTCCGCCCCCACCACCATCATCTCCTTTGGCCTTCCTTCCCACAGAACTAATTAAAGTTTACAAAGTATTTTGAGAACATTCAGTGTGAGGTTCTTGCCAAGACAGAATTACAGGTGGGAATGGCAAGGAATGGGAATAGGTTAAAACGAGGATAGCTGAGTTGCTCTAAGGAAAGCTCTGATAAGCATAGCCTCTTTCCACTATGAATAGTAAAGCTCTGTCTCTACTGCTTGCTCAGCCATCTCAGAGAAGAGTTCCCTTCTTTTCCCCTTTCACAGGCTCAGATAAAAGGCAAAGTGATACCCGATTCTACAGCTCTGTTTGCCCTTTCTCTTTAAAATCACACAGACTCCTTCAGAGAACATTTGTCTTCTGAAAAGAAAATGGTTGGGCCTGGCTAGTGTGGCTCAGTGGTTGAGCATTGACCTATGAACCAGGAGGTCTTGGTTCGATTCCCAGTCAGGGCACATGCTCT
>NW_006285917.1:751493-755758 GCF_000327345.1 Myotis davidii
GTCTAGAGCAAAGCCCTCAGATGCAGGGAGTTGATTATTATGTTTTCTGTGTTTCAACTGTGGTTGACTGATCGTTGCTCTTGAGCTCTAGCAGGGCCTTAATACAGAGCAAGCTCCTCTAAGGAGATTAAAAAATTGTTCTAAAGAATCAGGTCCTTCCCAGGAGGAACTAATCTGTGCAGGCAAAAGATACACAATAAAAGCAACCTAAGAACAATTACAAAGCAACACATTAATATAGGCAAAAAAAAAAAAAAAAGAGCACTGGAGAGATTAAAGTTAAACTTCAGAGGAACTTTCTGCTACAAAGGATTATTACAGATTCTCCTTTGCTTGGCAGGTTTAGGACTATCCCTTTTTTAAAGTAAGGGCCTTTTGGCTTTAATAGTCATCATTCATGTTACAAAAGCCTCAGTTTGGGTGTCTTATATCCTGCTTATGGCAGGTCAGTTTAAGTTTGGGTGTTTCTCCTTTCCTTCTCTCATTGTCCTATATAACCTTTTCTGGTTCCATTTCCCACATTCCCATATCCTGAATAGCAAAAGCTTTCTACTGTCCAAATGAACCTATCCCCTTGGGAGACATGTTATAGTACCAGCCCATATGCTGCTAGGTGAAGGTGAGCAGTATTGCTAAATATTCTTTCGTAAGTAAAATACTGACATAGTGGGGCAAGGAGGATGAGGGTTGGGAGAGGCATTTATACCTTATAAGTTCTTCGGGATTGGGTTCCACGTCATTTAAACGAAAGGCTTCCAGGCCTCTTACCTTTTTAGGAAAGGTTCTCTGTAGTCTCAGTTGTCCATACTTCTGGTGGCAAACTATGACACTGAGAGCCAGAGTAGGAGATTTCTGGTGCAGTGTGGAACGGTGTTCTCTGAGGGGTCTGATCTGGCATGAAGGGTTCCCCTAGGAGGAGTGGATATCATGAGGAGTTTGTTTCATTCTAGCCCTCACCAAATGATAGAGCAAGGAGATGGCCACACCCAAGGATGCAGGGTGACAGGAACAAGCCAGACCAGGACAAAACATTTACTGCAAATATTACAAAAATGGGTAACACAGAGATAATGGCAAAAAAAGACAATAAGTATGAGATAATCAACTTTTGCCAGGATTATACCTTCATCAGAAGAAGAAAGAAGGGGAAAGGGAACGCTCTAGTTTGGGGAAGGGAAGGTGATTGTGGAAAGGAACTCTAGCACCGGGATCACTCTGCAGCTGAGATTTCAGGCCAGTGGTTGTGTTTTCAAACTTGCAAAGCTCATGCCTGCAGCCCTGGAAGAGAGGTTCTATTCAGTGTGTGGCTCAGCCAAGTCTAAGAAGCCCAATTTTCTCATCCAGCCCTATTCTACTCTACAGACCTCCTCTTCTTTCCTACAATCTGCAGTGTGCACCTATGTTCCTGACCTTTTTTTTTCTTTAAAATACATGTAAGGCTTTTTGGACTCCACTGGATGCGCTTAAGGAAAGTAGATGAACTCTGTCTTAATTCAGAGCAAGCTCCTCTGATATGGAAGATCAAGTAATACATTCCATAAACTTGAAATGGCAAATGGGCCAATAATAATAATTTGATACATGGGCAGGGAACTTTCCCTAAAACCTTCTATGGAATTCAGTAATATCAAAGAATAAGGTCAGAGAATAACAGCTCCAGAGGTGCTTACAGTCCAAGTGGGGAAACAAAACACAAAGACACATGAGAACAATCACAAAGCTCACATAAATCCAGGCAAAGTTACACAGCACATGCTAGAAGAGGAGGGACTGAAGCTAGATGTAGCTTTATTCATTCCAACTGCCATTTTTGAGCATTCACCATCAGCCAGGCTCAGTGCTTGGAGGTACTTTACATTCTTTTCTTTTAACCCGCACAAACCTTTGTGGTCAGTATTCTTACCACAAAGATAAGATTAACTAACTTGCCTTAATAACCAAGAGAGTGAATTGGGACTCTTCTGGAATGAAACCCAGACCTATTTAACTTGAAACTTGTGCCTTTAACCTCCATCCCATATTGACTCTTTAGAAGAACTTTCTACCTTGAATGAAGTTATAAACTCTTTCTTTGTTTAAGAAGAGGATGAACAACTTAGAGACAGTGTTGTCAAAGTAGAGGAATGAATTATATGAACTTGTATCTTTCCATTGCCTGATTGGTCCACCCAACTCTTTAAAAAAAATTTTTTTTAATTGATTTTAGAGAGAGAGAAAGGAAGAGGGAGAGAAACACAGATGTGAGAGAAACATCGATTGGTTGCTTCCAGTGTGCCCTGACTGAAAATCAAACTGGCGACCTTTCAGTACATAGGACGATGCTCAACTAACTGAGTCACAACGGCCAAGGCATGGTCCACCCAACTCTTAAAAACAAAAACAAAAACTAAATGTTCAAGAAATACTAAGGTTGCACAAGCTTTGGTTGAAAGGCACTTTTGGAAATCATTCTCCTGATTCTACATAGAAGCCTCTTTAGACTCCATGGGGTTCACTTTAGGCAACTGGATGAACTACATCTTAATACAGAGCAAGCTCCCTTGACATAAAGATCGCATAAAGCCTTTCATGAACCTCTAGATTTTTAATCTTCAATTATTTAGTCCTTTCATTGTTTCAGTGGACTCAGTAAAATTAACAGAAAGGGATATTCTTGGGATCTTCACTGACTTCCTGAAATGGCAATTTCCCATATGCTGCTGCAAGGGGAACATGAGCACTTGACATACCCTCCGTGGAACATAAAACTGTGTGAAAATGGTCATTGTCCTCCAAGAACTTATGCCCTTATTTGCAGGTACTTATAACAAAAACTAGGACTCAACATGGGAGAAGTATAAAAAGAGCTTATGGCATTAGTACCAAGAGCCTCTTCAGTCAGTGATATTTGCCCAGATGCTAATGGAACCATGATTTATTTGACAAAGTCTTGAGCAAAAATGCAGGGCACTTGACTCTTTTTAAAAATATATATATTTTTGTTGATTTCAGAGAGGAAGGGAGAGGGAGAGGGAGTGAAACATCAATGATGAGAGATTATCATTGATTGGGTTCCTCCTGCACACCCCCTACTGGGGATCGAGCCCACAACCCAGGCATATGCCCTTGACCAGAATCAAACCCAGGACCCTTCAGTACACAGGTTGATGCTCTATCCACGGAGCCAAACCAGCTAGGGCAGGGCACTTGACTCTTATGCTCAATTTGTATTTCTAGCCCATCCTCTCCCAGAATTCATGGAACATTTACTAGGCACTTATAAGGTACAAGACTGGGAATATAGAAATGATTATAATATGACCCTGTCAGCAAGGTGCTCACATACATGGTGGGGAGTCATGTCCCATCCAACACATCCATCTTTAGTAAGGAGTTTAATTCTGGAGTGTGTGTGTGTGGGGGCGGGGCAGGGGGAGCACGGGTATTAACCCTAAGACTTCATTAATGCTAAACCAAGTCAACAGTTTCTCCACCCCCACTTCCTCAGAAAGTGGGGGAGTTGTAGGAAACCAAATGAGTTTCACTAATCCCCCATCAATAGCACCCATTGCATTACTGGCCTCATTATTTCTTAATGGGACTTTGCTGATTACAGGCTGCTTAATTACAGTGACAGACTCCCTTTTGGTTGGGGGGAGCCCTGAGGCAAGAAAATAAGGGTGAGAAGGTATGGGGGTACTGGCCCCTGCTATACAGGGCAGGAACTAAGTGAAGAAGAAATCTCTGGCTAGCAATGCTGGCCCTCTCGCCACCAATTTCTTCCCAAATAATAAAAATCAACTTCCTCTTACAGCTGTTTGTTTTTGTTTTTGTTTTTTTAACATCACTTTCTTCATTAGGCTTTTTATTTTATTGATTTTTTACAGAGAGGAAGGGAGAAGGATAGAGAATCAGAAACATCGATGAGAGAGAAACATCGACCAGCTGCCTCCGGCACACTCCCCACTGGGGATGTGCCCGCAACCCAGGTACATGCCCTTGACCGGAATCGAACCTGGGACCTTTCAGTCCACAGGCCGACGCTCTATCCACTAAGCCACACCGGTTTGGCCTTCATTAGGCTTTTTAAGTATCTTGGAGTTAGAGAGAAACAGCAATATTGTGTCACTACTGAACCACAAGTATACCGTATTTGCCGGCGTATAAGACGATTTTTTGGCCCTGAAAAATATGCCTCCAAGTGGGGGGTCGTCTTATACGCCAGGTACACTTCAGATAGACTGCCCATAGTGCTTGCCCCCTGGGTGAGAGGTGGAAAAGGCAGG
>NW_006285917.1:756356-767105 GCF_000327345.1 Myotis davidii
ATAAATTAAAATGTTAAAATCAAATCTGATATTGTTTTACCTTTTATTTGGTGTGTGGAAGGTGTGCGGAAGAGGGGGTAGTCTTATACGGCGAGTATATAACAAACTCTGTATTTTGAGTGGAAATGTTAGGGGGTCGTCTTATACGCCCAGTCGTCTTATACGCCGGCAAATACGGTAGTATAATCCATGGCATATAGTAAGTACCTAATAGATTTTTTTAAATAAATAAAAGATTACAGAGAGACAAAATAATAGGGGCAAAGTAAGGCAAACAGAGAGAGGAAGCTGATGGTCTATATATGTCGGGCTACTTAAATCAAGTGGCCCTTTCAGAAAAGCACTTTTCCCCACTAAAATCACCAATTGCATGACACAGTTGACAATACCAAAAGCCCTTTTAGCATTATACATATGCATTTAGTGATCAAAAGAGAGGAACAAAGAAGGGCGGGAGCTTTTTTCTATGTGAGTATGTATATATAGCCATCCTGAAAAGGCCAGGCCAGGAGAGCAAAGAATGGGCAGGTGAAATTTTAAAAAACATACAAAAACTAAACCAGCTATATGTCAGAGAAAAAGGTATGGGACAGAATAGGCATTTCAGGCAGTAGACCGAGAGGATTTGGGGTTGGTCCCTAGGGCCACATCTACTTCAAGTAACATGATTTAGTTCTTTTATGGACTTGAACTGACCTTACCTTGCCACCCCTCCCATACCTATTTCAGGCACTCAATAAATAGTTTTGATTTTTATCTCAGGCAACTCTTGTCAACTGTGCTAATAAAATGAAGTGAACCATGAACTATTAGAAATTATCAGACTGATTTCTTTTATCCTCACCTGAGGATCTGTTTATTGATTTGAGAGAAAGGGGAAAATGGAGAGAGAGAGAGAGAGAGAGAGAGAGAGAGAGATACATTGATCGGTTGTCTCCCCTACATGCCCTAACTGCGGATCAAACTCTCAACCTAGGTATGTGACCTGACCAGGAATTGAACCTGCAACCTTTTGGTGTATGTGATGATGCTCCAACCAACTGAGCCACCCGGCAAAAGCTCAGACTAATTTTTAAATTTGATTTTATCCAAGGAGTTATATCTTTGCAATAGAGGCCCAGTGTAAAAAATTCATGCACAGATAGGGTCCCTAGGCCTGGCCAGCGATCAGGGCTGATCAGGTTCCCCGCCTCCCAGCCTCCCTGCCTCCTTCTTCCCTCACTCCCTCAGAACCCAGCCACCACTGCTGGTCGCCTGCCATGTTCCGTGCCACCCCCTGGTGGTCAGCCCACATCTTAGCGAGCGATCCAACTCCTGGTCTCCCAGTCGAACTCCTGAGAGGACAATTTGCATATTAGCCTTTTATTATATATGATAAGCATTCATTGAAAAGGGTGTGTAATACCAATTTGGAGATGACTGGGAGCCAAGATGAATGCTAATGGGCAAGGAAGGGCCAAGTTAGGATTTTAAATTTCCTAAAGACAATTTACATGCCAATACTTAAGAGTTGACTATTTGTACCCACATTCTGAACCATAAAATTTATGAACAACTTTCTAATGTCTCATCTTTCATTTGTTATATTTAATATCAGATGTAGATATACCAGGGTTCTTTCTTCTTTTATATAAACTGGCTTATTCCTTAATCTGGTAAAGTGTTAAACTCTCTATAAAACTTCCTAAATTAATTACCCAATAGTTTAAACATAATAAACATGTAAACTGTCTCAGTTACTTGGCTTAAGAAATTGTGTTCATCCCTCAAATCATTTTTTCCCTTCTCTCACACTTCCCCTTGTCACCCTGAATTAATGTCATAAGCAAGAAAAATTTGTTCTTGACAAACTCTGGATTCATATCCAAAATTAAAGCAAGACTTTAAATAGGAACTTAAGAAATAATCCACTGACTTGGAGAATTATCAGATGATGTGTATAGGTCAATCACTTCTGAGATGACTATCTTATATTCAGGGAGTAGAGGGAAACTCCAGAGGCAGAAGAAGATAAAGTCCCTTCCCACAGGGAGAGTCCAGTCTTGTGGGGAAGATGGGATAGAACTCATGACACAGGGACCAAGGCACAGAGATACAAGGACAAAATAGAAGGCCCTTTAGTGAACTCCAGAGGGAAGTGCTAAAAAGATGTGAATAAACTAAATAGAGAGAAACTAAGTCAGGGAATAAAGGATTAAAGTGAAGGGATATGCACGGGATTCCTGTGTGTGCCTCTGTGTGTGTGTTTTGCAAGGAGCAGCTTGAAAGGGTGGCAAAATAGGTGTGAACTTAGATCTGTAGAGAGAATCAAGTAAAGGGTCCTAAGTCTGGGGAAGAAGCCTAGGAGATGAAAGGCAGAAAGGAGTGATATAAGGATGGTAAAAACTAGGTCACAAGCCTTCTATTCTCCCAGACTCTCTATTTAAATCCACATTCAACACGGACGGGCTGGCCAGTACCTTTATGCAAGGCTATTTGACCCATTTGAAATATGACTTCAGGTCCAGAGATGAAAAAGAGTGAACTCACATTATGACTCTGAGCCTCTACTGAGGAACACTTAGTGCTAAGTCCACTCTAATATGAAATGATAGGGACTGGGAGATAACCATCTTCCACACGTAGTGGGCTTCAAATATCTGAAGACTTACTATTCACAGGACCACCCATAGCTATTCTTCATTTTTTCTGAGGAAATAAAAAACCACAAGGAAATAGAAGGAAGCTACAGAAGAAAGGATAGTCAGACAGAGGAGACATTCCTGAGGGAACCAATCCCCCTGTCTGGTAGCCTTTAGGGTGGTCTTTACTATACCCACCCATCAAGATGACAGATGTCGATTCATTGAGCTGGTTAGAAAAAAGTGCTAAATGCAATGTTTTATCATATGGTTCAAATAAAATTATAATGTTTCATAAAGATGATATGTGAGAAAATGCATAGCCCCATGAGAGGCCCCCAGTAGAGAGAGAGAGAGAGAAATCATTTCTTCAGTAAATACAGATCCTCTTTTGGTTCCCCCTCAGTTTTCTTAAATGTAAAATGGGTATTGACTACATCCTTCAGAGAACTTGGTATGAAGATCAAAGGGGTTTAATGAATGGAAAACACTTAGAAATTGTAAACCACTGGACACAGAATTATATGTTATCATTAGAAACTCTATGAAAGTGTTTTTACCAGCTGCTAGTATGGACAGACCCCTTTTATTCCAAGTCAGTGTCTTTGTTTCATGAAGGGCTATCTCCATAACCCTTGCTACTCATGCAGAAAAATACCCCTTCACTGCTTAACCCCTCCCCCCACCCCCTGATGGTGGGTCAGTCTTAGGTAAGAAGAAAGATCATAAGCTAAGAGTCAGTCAAACCTGAGTTTAAATCACAACACCACCATTAGTATCTTTGAACCTTGATTTCCATATTTACAAAATGAAGATAAGTACTATCTACCATTTGGATTGTTTTATTTTTTTTTAATAAATTTGTTTTCTTAATATATTTGTTTATTTGATTTCAGAGAGGAAGGGAAAGGGAGAGAGAGACAGAAACATGAATGATGAGAGAGAATCACTGAGGCTGTCTCCTGCAAGCCCCACACTGGTGACCAAGCACACAACCTGGGTATGTGCCCTGACCAGGAATCAAACCGTGACCTCCTGGTTTATAGGTTGATGCTCAACCACTGAGCCAACACCAGCCGGCCTACCATTTGGATTGCTTTAAAGTTTTAATAAAATAAAAAGCTTGGCCTATTGAGGATGGTCTTTAGAGTATAGTTCTCTTTCTCCTTTCAGTTCACATGACAAACACTGCATCCCATTACAGATCAGGGTTCTGCTTGGAGACAGAAGAGTGAACACATTGATCTCTAAAAATTTAGGATTTGGAGCAATGTCTGAAGGGCAGGGAGAATGACAAAGAGCACCTAAAAGAGGACTGCTGCACCTTGTACAGAATGGCTGTCTTTTCCCTAATCTTTTCTTCTCTTTCTGTGTCCTTCCCCAGTAGAGATCCCTCACTTCTCCCCCCTAAGAATGCTGTGCTACGTCAAACGGTCTCCAGCCTCAAATTAGCCTTTCAGCCTGCTTTGCCCAGGAGAATGGAGAACGAGTACTGGCAATTTTTTTAAAAAAGGTACTTTTGCCCTGGCCAGTGTGGCTCAGTTGGTTGGAGCATGTCCCATATACCAAAAGGTTGTGGGTTGAATTCCTGGTCAGGGTACATACCTAGGTTACTGGTTTGATTCCTGGTTGTGGTGCATATGGAAGGCAACCAGTCAATGTTCTCTCTCACATTAATGTTTCTCTCTCTCTCCCTTCCCCTCTCTCGAAAATCAATAACAATATCCTTGAGTGAGGATTTTTTTTTTTTTAAAAGGCACTTTCATCCAGGGCTTGCTAAGTTCATTTCTAAAATTGGTCCAATATAAGTACATGATAGTTTTCAAAGAAAGTCTGCTCCTGACAATCCTTGCTAGAGAAAGAAGAAAGGAGAGTGGACAGAGAGCCAAGGTCTGCAAGTATGTGCATCCATATGCATGCACATTAGAAAGTGCATCAGAACAGATATGTATTTGTGGAGGGGAAGGTAGTGGAATTTGCATCTTGGAAGGTTTGATATTTGGAAGAATGTATGGTTAGTGAGTTTATAGATTGGACAACTTTGGAAGTGTAATGTGTAGGTGCCAGTGTATATTTAGCATGGCATGGGTGCTAGGGACAGGTGTGTATATTGTATATGTTGGTGTCTATCACTGGAAAATATGATGACAGAAAGCTACATGCAGTTAAAACTCAATTACTAAATTAAAGTGGAAAAACAAAGCCATATCTATCTATCTATCTATCTATCTATCTATCGCTCTACTATATAATAAGGAGCTAATATGCAAATGGTTGTCATGCCCTCACACCATCACACCATAACAGCTCAGACACTCAACACTGGGGAGAGAGAAATGGGGGCCAGCCAGGCACAAATGAGCTCATGAGAGAGGAATGGGGACCATCCAGGCTGTGGCCTGGGAGAGGGACAAGCTGCCCACCCTGCAGTCCTGGGCACCTGTGGCTGTGGCCCGAGTGAAGCTGCCTGCCCACAGTCCCCTGCAGCTGAGGCCAGCCGGGACAAAGCTGGCCTTGGTCCTGGGTGCCTGCAGCCAGCCAGAGGGAGGGAAGCTTGGGTCCCAGGTGCCTGTGACCAGTGGGAGGAGGGAATCCTGGGTTCCGGGTGCGGGGCAAGGCAGAGGCCGTTAGGGGCACTCAGGCTAGCAGCGGAGCAGTTAGGGGGGATCAGGCCAGGAGGGGAGCAGTTAGGGGGGATCAGGCCAGGAGGGGAGCAGTTAGGGGGGATCAGGCCAGGAGGGGAGCAGTTAGGGGGGATCAGGCCAGGAGGGGAGCAGTTAGGGGTGATTAGGCTGGCAGGCAGAGGGGTTAGGGGAGATCAAGCAGACAGGCGAGCGGTTAGGAGGCAGTGGTCCTGGATTGCAAAAGACAGTCGGATATCCCCTGAGGGGGTCTCGGATTTGAGAGGGTGCAGGCTGGGTTGAGGGGCCTCTCCCCACCCCAACCATATACAAATTTAGTGCACCGGGCCTCTAGTATATATATATATCTGAATTGAATTTATCATACAGCATGGGCAAAAATCTCACTTTTTCATTCTCAATTAGTTTCTCGGTCTACTCTTCAGAGTAAACCACTAAAATACAAGGTTCATGGTGGCAGGGATTTTGACTGTCTTGTCAACTGATGTACCCTCAGCACCTAGAACAAACAGTACCTAGCACACCGTAGATATGAGAGAAATTTGAAATAAGTATTAGAATAAACATCAGTGAAAAATTATTTTAAACCACGCTTGGGCTCATTCTGGCCCTGCCAATTGAGAGTTGGGATGCTGCCAAGGACAAACTAGAACCAGATGGATACTGATACTTAAGAAAGCATCTGGAAGAATTAACACAGCAGGCTCCTCGGAGGGATGGGAAGGTAGAGCAGAGAATTGCAAACATTCTATGTAGGAACTTATCCATGAGTATTTATTCTCTAATATTTTATAAGTGCCCACTGTGTTGAGGATTCAGTACTTGGTGGTGTGGTTATAACGATGAACAAGCTGTGGCCTTGAGGTTTGTACTTTGGTGAAAAACAATGTGAAAACAGTCAACTAGAATAACATGGGCATGGGCCTTAGTGACAGTTTGTAAAAAGTACTGTGGAGAGGAGATAGGTTTTGAATTATTTGAGCTAGGTTCTGAAGCGTGAGCTCTTCCTCACTTAACATGCACAGAGAGGACAGGATTTTCCAAGCAGAGTAGGGCAAAGTCCATGATGCTTTGAGGGAACAGGAAAGGGCCCTGTTTACTGGCAATGACGCAGAGGATGCACAAGGAACCCAGGCTTTAAGATGCAAAGATTTCCTAAAGATGTTGTCTTACAGCAGATCGTCTGTAAAGCAAAACCGACTATCACATGTGCTATATCCTAACTGCAAATGTAGCATTGCTTTCAGACTTCTAGTCACTAGCAGAAAGAGCAATGTGTAGATAAAGTTATGAAGAAATTACGTGGAGATTTTGATGAGTTAATACCAAATGAACAGAGTTATAAAATGCAAGTGAAAGGAAAAGGGAATATGGCTACTAAAGAGACTTTCTTAAAAGAACATAAATCCACTTTAAGGGAACACAACACACACAGAGAAAAATAGCTTAAAAACACAAAGCAACATATAAATAAATGCAAACAAATACAGGACAGACTGAGTCCCCTGGTGCTATGAATAAACAAGAAACCAATATTGGATGAGGAGAACCAGGAATTGCTTCATGAAGGATGGAAATTTAATTATTGGAAATGCTGGGGTAAGTGTATGTTAAATAGAGTTACTTGGGAATGAATCAACCCAAGTTAAAAAAAAATAGAATAAGAAAATTGCCAGAGATCACCCAAATTTGTCCCCTGACTCACTCCCAACCCGGGTTGATATTTTGCCTGCCACAATGAACACATTACTCATTTGCCACTTTGAACAGTCTGTTCATTTCCTACGCTGCAGACACCACCTCAGACGCCTCATTCAGTTGCTCACAGACAATTACGGCTCTCATATCTCCTGTGGCTCCAGCAGTGTGAGGGGCAGGTTGCTCTACACCAGCGATTTTCAACCTTTTGCATCTCAAGGCACACAAAAGCTAATTACTAAAATTCTGCAACACACCAAAAAATCTGTTAAATTTTTTGCCGATCTGATCGGACACACAAAAAATAGGTATACTTTTTATTCATTTACACTAGATGGTTATTGTTATTGCTGTTGTCATTTTTTTTTAACTTGCCAATCTAAGAGAAAAGAGGTCAGTGCCCCTGACTAAATAGTCAGGTACTGCATGTTTGAAAAATTCTTGAGGCACACTGGTTGAAAATCGCTGCCCTAGACCACAAGGTGGCAATTGTCCAGGTAATTTAAGTGTCAAACTACTTTATTTGAATAATCAAACTCATCCATCCAATTCTGTGCTTCCCCAAACCCTGGCAGCTGACCATCTTGAGACGGGCACATGCAGCACCAAGTTCTGGAGAACTTAATTCGCAATAAAATGTGGCCATGTGGATATCGTGGAGGGGCCCTTGGATCCCTCAACCACCTTTTTTCTCTGCCATTTGGCTTGACATACACAGCCATCTTCAAGAGCCAATGAAAGTTTCCTGTAGATGGAAGGGTGCCGACAAGCTCCCAGTTTTGTTAAATTTGACAATTATTGTATGTCACTCACCTAGAGAAGGAATGTGTGTCTGGAAGGACTCCTCACCATAGGGATCTCCAAGCTAGAAAACTGTTAGCCTAGGTTCCTGTCAATATAGGCTGCCTCCCCGAGAGATAGATTAGAGAAATATTTAAGAGTTAAAACCGACAGGATTTGGTGATTTAAGTAATAGTGGAGAGGGAGATGGAAGGAGAAGAAAAAGTCAAGAATGATGACCAAGTTTCTGGCACAGGCAGCTGAGTATCCCCAACTGAAATAGGGACTACAAAAGAAAGAGCAGGTTTCAAGGCAGTAGATGAGTTGTGCTTTAGGGCACAGTAAACCTGAGCTACTTGGGGGAAGGCTGGATACTTCAGTCTGTATTAGACTTGCTGGCTCTGTGTATGTACTAGTATCCTGGTTTACTCTTTCATTCCCATGTAGGTCTGTACCTCCTACCATGTTTCATGTCCTAAGAGGATAAGTCTGAGGCCTAATGTCTCTTTTTTATTCCCCTTTTGATACCTCATATGGGGCTAATACCTGGAAAAAAGATATTTGAATGCCCTTCCAGAAGAACCTCCTACCTCACATCAATCCTTGTTTGTCTGATGTTTCTTTGGACCTAGCATAGCCCAGTTTTGACAAAAGACTTTGTTGCTTCAGTGTGCTCTCTTTTTTTCTTATTAAAAATGGAACTTGCCCTGGCCAGTTTGGCTCAGTGGATAGAGCATCGGCCTGGGGACTGAAAGGTCCCGGGTTCGATTCCGGTCAAGGGCATGTACCTTAGTTGCGGGCACATACCCAGTAGGGGAGTGTGCAGGAGGCAGCTGATCAATGTTTCTCTCTCATCGATGTTTCTAACTCTCTACCCCTCTCCCTTCCTCTCTGTAAAAAATCAATAAAATACATATTTTTTTAAAAAATGGAACTGGGGTGTCTGCAGGAAAGTGAGCTCTTCAAAGATGGTTTTCAGGAAAAACCTGTGTTTCACGCAGTGCAGCCTTGTGTGGGGCAGAAATGAGTCTACTCGTTAGGTTTTTAAGTTGTTTAACTATATGTTAAACTGAAGATAGGGAAGATGCTTTCATAAGTCTGTCATCATGATTGCATTCCTTTTTACTAAAATTTATGCCATAAAATGGATTAAAAGCCAAACCTAACTTGATCCAGCCCCACTGAAAATGTATACATATCAAAATAGGGATAAGAGGATACAGGGAGAGGACTGTCCCCAGGAAACCAGAGACTTTCTAATCATGTATTTGTGATACAGACACTTGAGCCCCCATACCTTAAGGAGCTCTAGAGTGGATTTTTAGTCCCCTGTTTTCTGGCTGCAGGGAGAGCACCTTTCCCACCTCCCTCCCTAGGTCCCCAGGTCCACAAACTTGCAGATAACTTTTAAATTTGCCCAAATCTTTGGCATATACAGTCAAGCCATTACCAAAGCCTTCTCATTCCTCTATCTTATTACTCTTTTCTCTTCTTTGCTATAGAAATCGGAGCCTGAGCAGATGTTCATGTGATAATACTTTATTGAAGAATGCAATCCCCAGGAAGCGAGGCTGAAGGATAAGGAAGAGCAAAGCAAGGAAAAAGAAAGAGCAAATAAGGAGGAATGTATTGCATAGCTGGTCACTGCTTCTGGAAAAGTTGGTTGCTTCACATGAAACATGAAAGGATATTTTCAGAGGGGCCATGTGAAGCACTGCACCCCCAAACTATCAGTACAGGGGGAGGAAGGGGGACGATTTAACTACCAGCTCCCATTATTCAACTTTTGTCCCTTGAGGTGTTAACTATCCTACGCTTCTGGGTCTCCTATGCATATTGCTTTGCAGAACCTTCTTCTTTTTAAAAAAATATATTTTATTAATTTTTTACAGAGAGAGAGAGATAGAGAGTTAGAAACATCGATCTGCTGCCTCCTGCACACCTCCTACTGGGGATGTGCCGGCAACCAAGGTACATGCCCTTGACCAGAATCGAACCTGGGACCCTTGAGTCCGCAGGCCAACGCTTTATCCACTGACCCAAACCGGTTAGGGCTGTGCAGAAACTTCTTAAGCATCAGTGGCACAGGTACGCCCCAAGGTGGGAGACAAAAGATGGACAATGTAGGTGTGAGATGAGGTCTGTCTGAGTGTGCCCACAAGCGACACGAGGGACCTTGTTTAGCTGTCACCAGCCTCCTGGACTTCAGCCAGAAGGCAGGGCAAGACATGGATCTGGCCTGGCGTGGCCCAGCAACTGAGTCTGGCATACCTTCTTACCATCTGTATAGTCCTAACATGGTCTAGAACCAAATTGGTTATGTCTGGATCATCTCAACAGACTTCTAACCAGCTTTCATGCATCTAGGCTTTCCCTTCTTTAAAGCAAGTAGTCACTGATAAGTCAACAATTCATAAAAGCTGTTTTCATGGGGTCCACGTGTTATGCAACAGCTACTGCTGTTCATCGTATCAAATCCAAGCTCCTCAATTTGGCCTTAATTAACCTCTTGTGCTGCTTCCCCCTCCCTCTCAACCTCCCATCCACCCCCATCTAATGGCTTTCTGAATGGAATCTCCTCTCTGGTTCAAGTTCTCTGCTTCTTCTCTTTCATACATGACATACTCATGCAAAGCTTCAAGCCTTTGTATCAAAAACGTTTGCCTCCTCTCCAGTAACTCAAATTTCTCTCCTTTAAAAATAATTATAGTTAAAACTTCTTGAATATTTATTATGTGCCGGGCATTGTGCTAAACTTTTTGCACATCTCATCTCTGTTAACATTAAAAAACAATCTTTCGGGAGAAACTAAGATGGCGGCAGAGATAAACACCGGGAAATTAAGGCCGCTCACAACAATTGATTAATACCTCAGAGAAACAATACGGACTTCATCCAGAACCATAGGAAGCCTGGCTGACTGTAAACTCTACAACTAGAAGGAAGGAAACGCACACTGAGACCCAGAGAAGCTGCAGGAGAGAAGCGCAGAGGTACGGGGCTCGCGC
>NW_006285917.1:767860-775226 GCF_000327345.1 Myotis davidii
CAGAAATACTTTGAAAACAGGGACTGAGGGAGGGTAGGGGAGGGGGGGGGTAAGGGGGAAAGAGCAACCAAAGAACTTACATGCAGGCATAGAGGCCTAACCAAGGGACCCGGACAACGGGGGGGGAGGGCAAGAGCGGGGGGGGTAGAGGGTAACGTGGGGACAAGGACACATATGTAATTTCTTAATCAATAAAAAATATATTAAAAAAAAACAATCTTTCGGCAGGTACTATTATTATTTGCATTTTATAAAAGCGTTAACTGGTATTTAGAAAGATTAGGCATTTTGCCCAATATTACCTAGCTAATGAGTTAAACTTTGGTTTTTCCAAACTCCATGTAAAACTCCCCTTCTGTTAGGGTTTTTAATCTAATTCTTTGGTGATGGTTGTAGTGGTCAGAGAGAATATGCTGTATGAATTCAGTCCTTTTCAATTTAGTAAGACTTGTCTTATGGCCCAGCAAATGGTCTATCTTGATGAATATTCCATGTGTACTTGAAAATAATATATATTCTGCAGTCACTAGTGGCAATCTATAATAATAAAAGCATAATATGCTAATTAGACTGGACGTCCTCTGGACATCCTTCCAGATGACCTTCTGGACGAAGCTGCATCAGCAGGGGCCGAGCCCCTTGCACGAATTTCATGCATCTGGCCTCTAGTATTCTATAAAGGAAAAGTAGATCAAATTAGTTAGTAATGTTATTCAAGCCTTCTATATCCTTACTAATAGTCTGACCATTTGTTCTATCAGTTCTTGAGAGACAATACTTAAAATCTTCAATTGTAATTGAAGAGTTGTCTATTTTTCCTTATAGTAATGGTGGTTTTGCTTCATATATTTTGATGCTCTATAATTTGCCAACTACTTATTTATTATTATTACTAGAGACCTGGTGCACAAAATTTGTACGGGGGGGGGGGTTGTCCCTCTGCCCAACCTGCAGCCTCTCCAATCTGGGACCCCTAAATTGACACCTAACAGCTCCCCTGCCAGCCTGATCACCCCCAACTTCCCTTCCCTGCCAGCCCAATCACCCACAACTGCCCTACCCTGCTGGCCCGATTGCCCACAACTGCCCTCTCCTGCCGTGACCCACCTCCTCCACCGGGACCCACCTCCTCCCTGCAAGACAGTGGAGACACCAGGACCCCCAGGCTTCACTGCGTGGAGTGGCTGCCAGGCCCCACCTCCACTGTGCGTGTGGCCATCTTGTGGTGGCCATCTTGTGATGACATCGCACGTGAGGGCACGAGGACCACCTAAGCTTTTATTAGTATAGATGGCCTCTTGATAGTCTGAACCTTCTATTATTATGAAATATCCCTCTTTATCCCTGGTACTATTCCATGTATTGAAGTCTACTTTGAGATTAATATAGTACCTTCAATCGTCTTGCAATGTGTTGGCATGCCACATCTTTTCTCAGCCTTTTACTTTCAACCTATCTGTGTCTCTATACTAAAAATGCATTTATGATAGAAGACATATTATTTTGTCATTTTTTTTCATTCTAACTGCAACCTTTTAATTAGGATATTTAGGCCATTATACTTAATGTAATTATCAGTATAATTGAGATTAAGTCTATTCTTCCCATCTGTTCTTTGTTTTCTTTTGTTGGCTTAATAGTTATGCTTTTCCATTTTATTATTTTATTGGTTGCTCAAGGATTTTTACAATATGCATCTTTAACTCAAAATCTATATTCAAATAATATTACACCATTTTATATATAATGTAAGAACTTTACAAGTTTACTTCCATTAACTTCGTGCTATTATTTTATGCATTTTACTTCTATGTGTGTTATAAGCCCCACAATACATTGTTATTATTTTTGTTTAAACAACCAGTTGTCTTTTTTAAATATATTTTTTTATTGATTTCAGAGAGGAAGGGAGAGGGAGAAAGAGAGAAACATCAATGATGAGAGAGAATCATTGATCGGCTGCCTTCTGCATGCTTCTCACTGGGGATTGAGTTTGCAACCTGGGCATGTGCCCTGACAGGGAATCGAACACTGAACTTCTGGTTCATAGGTCGATGCTCAACCACTGAGCCATGCTGGCCGGGCCAACCAGTTATCTTTTAAAGAAAATTTTAAAACAAAAAAAGTCTTTTAATATTTACCTACATATTTGCCATTTCTTAGATTCATATAAACATTTCCATCAACTATCATTTTCCTTCAGCCTGACAAATTTCCTTTAACACTCAAAATTCACTCAGCTTCTGTTGCCTGGAGGAAAAAACGTTTTTATGACACTTTCATTTTGAAAACCATTTTCACTGGATATAGAATTCTATGTTGTTACATACTTTTAACATTTAAAAAATGTTCTTCTAATGTCTCCTGGCTTGCATTGTTTCTGGCAAAACATCTTTAATAATATTTATCTTTGCTTCTTTATTTTACTGTCTTTTATTATGTTTTCCCCTTATTTTAATATATTTGGCTACTTTCAAATTTTTACCAATTTGATTCTGATGTGCTTTGATGCAGTTGTCTTTTTGAGGTTCATTGAGCTTCTTGAATTTGTAGGTTTATAGTTTCTATCAAAGTAGGAAGAAACTGGACACTATATCTTCAAGTATTTTTTTCAGTGTCATTACATGGATGTTAATTACTTGATATTGCCCCATAGGTCACTGAGTTTCATTCTTTTGGTTTTCAGTATTTTTTTCTCTGTGTGCTTTGGTTTGCATGTTTCCATGCTTTTAAGCTTACTGATCTTTTCTTCTGCAGTGTCTAATTGCTTTTAAGTCCATCAAGCAAAATTTCCATTAATGCTATTCCATTTTTACTTAGAGAAATCACACTTTAAAAATTATCTTTTACTTCTGTCTTCTTTAGGCTCATGTCTTCTTTTAAATCTTTGTGCATACTTTAATTGCTGTCTTAAGGTCTTTGTATACTAATTACATTATCTTTGTCTTTTTTATGTCTGTTTCTATGACTGATTTTCCTTCTGTTTATGGATCAAAGTTTGTTGCCTTTTGGTGTGTCTAGTAATTTTTTAAAAATCCTGATATTTTGAATGTTACCTTGCTGAGTACTTATATTCTTTTCTCTTTTAAAAAGTGTTGAAGTTTGTTTTGACAAACATTAAGTTAGCTGAAGACAAGCTTTACTTTTCTGTGGCTTATAAAGCTTTGTTAGGAATGAGTGTGGGCTACTTTAACCTTCATACTAAGGCATCACTCTTCTGAAGTCTCAACTGATTATCTAGATGTTGTTCAATGATATCCCTACTCTGGGTGGATGGAATTTGAATATTTCCCAGCCCTGCCTAAACTCTAAGAACTGTTCAACTTACACTTACCTGGTGTTGTTGTTTTCTCAGCATCATGGAATTTCACCCTACCCATGCACACATTAGCGTTCAGCCAAAGATTTCAAGAGACTGTATGTGACTTCTAGAACTCTTTTTCTACATAGCTCCCTCCTCTCAAGTGTTCTAACCCACCAGTTCTAGCTGCCTCCGCTTCCCTGAACTCCAATTTCCATCTCCTCCATGTAGGATGACCATCATATTCTGCTTGATGCCCCTGCCCCTGCTGCCGCTGTTTGAAAGATGCCCCCAGGCTGGAACTCAGAGTGATTATAGATTTCATCTTGTTTGTTTCCGATCTCTCAGGGATCATGGTCTGCATTGCTTCTTCTTCTTTCTTTCTTTTTTTAAAATTGATTTCAGAGAGGGAGAGGGAGAGGTAGATAAAGATAGAAACATCAATGATGAGAGAGAATCATTCATTGGCTGCCTCCTGCATGCCCCCAGCTGGAAATCAAGCCTGCAACCCAGGTATGTGCCCTTGACCAGAATTGAACCTGAGACCCTTCAGTCTGCAGGCCAGTGCCCTACCCACTAAGAAAACTGGCTAGGGCTGCATTGCTTCTTATCCTAATGTCTCAAAACAGTTTTTTGCATATATTTTCTAGTTCTTTACAGTAAAAGGATAAGTTTCATATCAGTTACTTCTTTGTGGTCAGAAGCAGATCTTTTACTTGGCTCCTTATTTTCTTTTTTTCTTCACTTTACATGTTCTGTAGTTCCATTAACACATGTTAGGTGTGAATTTCTTTTTATCTTTCTTGGGATTTACTGGGCTTCTTAGTAAATTTAGTCCATTTTAGAAAATTGTGTCATTATCTCTTCAAATACTATCTCTACCCTATTCTTTCTCTCCTTTTGTTTTTAAACTTTAATTAATGTGTGATAGGTCTTCTTGATCTGTCTTCCCTATCTCCCAAACCTCTTGCATATTTTTACATTTTTGTCTCTCTACTGCTTTCTGTAATTCTTCTGACTTGCCTTCTAGTTTATTAATTCTCTCTTCAACTAGATCCAATCTGCTGTTAGATTCATTCTATTTGGTTCTATTTCAAATCCACTAGGTCACTTTTCATATTTTCTTATTCCCTAGAACCATTTCAAGCTTGTTATATAATATATACCTGATAACTTTGATGTCCAACGTCATTGTGAGTATGTTTCTCCTCTCTCTCTCTCTCTCTCTCAATTCTCATTATGATACCTTCTCTCCCTGTGTGCTTGCTTATTCACTGCATTAAAAGAATTACTTGAGAGGATTTTTTAAGCTTAGAATGTAGGGGCCATGTAGGGGCCTTCAATGAGGGAGAATTTGTATTTGACTTTTCTAGGTGCCTAGAAGAAATACTTGTCTGTAATAATTTTATTTTATTTTTCTTTATTTAAATTTTTTTATTGATTTCAGAGAGGAAAGGAGAGGAAGAGAGAGATAGAAACATCAATGATGAGAGAAAATCATTGATCAGCTGCCTTCTGCATGCCCCCTACTGGGGGTCGAGCCTGCAACCTGGGCATGTGCCCTTGACTGGAATCAAACCCAGGACCCTTTAGTCCACAGGCCAACGCTCTATCCACTGAGCCAAAGCGGCTAGGGCTGGAATCATTTTAAAATAAATTCAAGGTTTGAGGTTTTCCCTGATTGCCTAGGTAATGTACATCTGGGCGACAAATGTCAGCCTGGCTTATCATTTTTTCCCCTGGCTCTGCTTAGCACCAAGGAAAGTCTCTTGCAATCCTTAGGAAGACTTAAGGTGGCAGAAGGGTTAGGTGTACCTCTGTTTTATCCATACCCTAAGGGTGTAACCCTTTGAGTCTTCAGTTTAATGCAGAGAGGGTCTTCTATTAGACTCCCCACTTTGTGCCAGCCCTGAGTTTTAACCCATCAAAACCAGAGTTCAAGCTTGCCTTTATCAGCTAATACCTTCTGGTCTAAAGGGACCTCTCTGTTCCACTTACACTTTGAGCTTTCACTTTTCATTAGATTTGACCTAGTATTCCCTTACTATCTTGTCAGCTCTTTGATGCTTTTAAGATGTTTTAAATATTTTACACAGCATTTTTAGTTGTACATTTAAATAGCAGGAAGTTGATTAAAATAACCTAACCTATCATGTTCCCAGAAACTGAAGTGGTTTTAGTGTGGTACATCTACACGATGGAATACTATTCTGCTCTAAAAAGGAAGGAACTCTTACCATTTGCAACAGCATGGATGGAACTGGAGAGCATTATGCTAAGTGAAATAAGCCAGTCAATGAAGGAAAAATACCACATGATCTCATTGTTTCCATAAAATAGTCTCTATAAACAATCCAAACTAGCATTGTTTTTTTTTTTATTTGGGGGTGGGGGTTATTTGTTAGTTGGTTTGTTGTTTTTGCTGGCTAATGTGTCTTCCCCAAAAAGAACCCAATTTTTAAAAATCAAGTGATTGAGAACAAACATATTCTATAATATGTAAGAATTCGAATATAAGACAATTTTCTCTTTCTGAGAAATTATTTGGGAAAGATAAAACTTTACCTTGTATTTAGGCAAATATGGTAAATAAAGAGTCTCATAATACCTAGCATAGGGTAGGTATTTAATAAATATTTGCCTATTCCACCTCTCTCTCCAGTAGCTCTTCAGGGTCTCCCCTTTTTAAAAAAATCTAATTAGTCTAATTGTTTACTAGTAAACTAATGTGAGTCTGTCCCTGCTTAGGGTAAGTGGGTATGGTCAGCATGACATTTCTCTAACTCTATTCTAATCCACAGTAACAATCACATGAATTGTTCTCTCTCTCTCTCAGCCACATAACCTTGTAAATTACTGGGTTTTATGGCCTTTTATTTTACAAGGATTGTTATGAAGCATAATGACCAATATATCATAGAAGAAACTTGAGTTCCATTTAGAAAATAAAGATTATTTTGGTTCCAGATAGAAACCGTTTTCTTTCTTACTCACATAGTATTTGGGAATTTCTAAGGAAGAAACGAGTCCGAACTTAATATCGTGCCTCTCTTCAGTGACTTTAGTGATGGTGGGCCAGGCCTTCCACAGTAGAGTTGGCATATGTCTAGGATATTAGGCCTCTGTGCAGAGGATGGAAGGCATAAGCCAGAGCCACTTCCCTACCCTCTAAAATGTATTACAGCCATTTTTGCAAGATCATAAGAGGGTAAGAGATGCAGGAGCCTTACCCCTCCTCTCTTATTCACTACAAATTACCAATCATTACTACCAGTACCACCAATATATTAAAATGCCTTTTTTTCTATCATTTATTTCCCTTTTGTGGCTTAAGCAGAAATGGATTTCTCACAGTTTTGGAGGCTACAAGTCCAAGATCCGGGTGTTGGACTGTTTGGTTTCTTCTGAGGCCCCTCTCCTTCACCTGTGTCTTCACATGGTCCCTCCTCTGTGAGTTATTATTATGTCTTTTAATTCGTTCTTCTTCTCCTATTCTGTGATTTCTTTGCTTGTAGAGTTCTCCATGATTTTGAAGAAGACTAAGAAAGAGAGGAAGACACAAATTCATAACATTTTTCAAGTTTGAAGAATTCTTAGAGAGGCTCTGATTTCATGCTTTCTTGTCCAAATAATTAAACTGAAAGGCCAGAGATGTTATGAATTGCCCAAAGTTGTAGACCCACACTAGAACCCTAGGGCACTTGCCTTCCATGTTATTACACACTTGTCTAGCTGCTGGTTCCCTGTAAGTTTCTCAGGTCTTTTCTTTTCTTTTCTTTTCTCTTTTCTTTTCATTTATTTTCTTTTAAATAAGTCTTTATTGTTCAGATTATTACAGTTTTTCCTCTTTTTTCTCCCCATAGCTCCCCTCCACCCGGTTCCCACCTGACCTCATGCCCTTACCCCCCCGCATTGTCCTTGTCCATAGGTGTTCGATTTTTGTGCAGTCTCTTCCCACACCCCCCGACATCCCCTTCCCCCCGAGAATTGTCAGTCCATTCCCTTTCTATGCCCCTGATTCTATTATATTCACCAGTTTATTCTGTTCATCATCTTTTTTATTCA
>NW_006285917.1:776120-795939 GCF_000327345.1 Myotis davidii
TTGCTGAGAGTTGTAATCTGGTATGGTCTCATACTGACCACTGGGTACACTGGCTCTTGGATCTCCAAGGAGGTGTAAAGTCAGCCAACTGCCTGGGGTCACCCAGCAGGATCTACAGAGAGATCTGCAGATTCCTCCTCTTTGCTTGGGGTTTGGACGTGCCCAGATGAGGCCCAGCTGTGAAGCAATGCAGGCTGCTGTTGAGCCTTAGCTCTTCTTTTGGAAGCTCTGGGGCTCTCTGACCCAGCTGCAGTTTGTTAGGTTTTAGATTGCAAAAGGCCAGGCCATTCATATGCAAAAGCCTCTGCGCACAGCTTGGGTGGGGTTGTAGATTGGGTGGGGTGGGGTCTCAGGGAATCACAGTGTGGTGAAAACAGCAATGGTTGCCCGTTGGCCCTGCCCTGGTTAGGTCCCTGGGTCTCTGTGTCCTGCGGCCCCATGCAGGAACAATGAACGCTACGAGCACCTCTGAGAAAAAGCCGCCCTCATGTCTGGCCTGATGCCAGAGAGTCCAGTTTCTCTCCGTATGAGTCTGGGTCCTCAGGGTCTCACCCAGAACTGGAGTTCAAAGCAGTCGGGAGTTTGTATCTCCCTCCCAATTGAAAAAGGCCACAGTGCATCCAGTTGCTAGCCTGTTTCACACGCCTCCGTACCTCTGCTCTTGCATACCGCTGCACCTCCAACCAGTCTAGATGCGCTTTTCTCTTTCCGATGATATCCGTTTTGTCTTTTAGTTGTAGTTTTGATATGGTTGTGTGAGGCAGCAAGTTCAGGTGTTTACCTATGCTGCCATCTTGGTTCCTCCCCTCGGGCCTTTTCTTAATCAGGACTTCATATTTGGAGACAGTGAGGCAAGAGCAGAACTTCAGGCCACATGAGTGAAGTTCTTTACATTGCTTCTAGGGGAATTGGAATGATTGAGAATACAGAGAGAATGCAGAGGGGGGCAGGGCATCTAGATTGAGAGATGGAACAGGATTCAGAAGGAATGGAAGGTTGGACTGATGAGAGGAAAAGGCATCTCAGGTGGAGAAAACTGATATTTGAAGTCTCAGTCTAAAGAAAGGATGAGATATGTTGGGTTTGGGGCACAATAACAATAGTGACCAAAATATGTAATACTAGCTGAGGTCAGCAATGCTCAGAGATGAGGTGAATTCCAAATAACACCAACTTTACTCTTTTGGCATAAGGAAGAGATGAGGCTAAACTAACATTTGAGAAGATATAAGAGGAACATGGACCTCCCTTTCCACAGTGAGAACTAATGGGCTGGAATTGCCATAAGAAATTAAGATTAGACAACAAGAGCAAAAGCTGTGCATGTTTAACCACATGATGCCAAAGATTCAGGAAACCTTGAAACAAGGTGTAGAGGAGACACCCTTCAGTCTGGGATGAGTTAAGTTCAGTCCTGCCTGGAGGCAGAGGGAGGGTTGTAATGTCCTGTCACAGAGTCTAGAAGTCTGGATCAGGGCCGATTCATGAAAACAAAGCATCTCATTATGGAGAGAGGTGGAGAACAGCAAGAAAAATCCCCAACCTATTTGCCTGGGGCTTCAAAGCAGTATAGAAACTTTCTGGTTTGATCAATTTTAGGTTCTGATTATAACAAAAAAGATTTCAGTTAAACAAAAATAAAAGAACATCCCATGATACTTTCATGGAGCTTGGATCTCACTTACTGGGAGTTTGCAACTGGGAATAATTAGCAACTATAGTTTAAGCATAACTGGGAATGAAAACAGAGAGGGATAAAATTATTGCTTGCTTTGGGAATTTAGGATTTGGCTTTGAGGTCTTGGAGCTTGTCAGGGAGTTGATTAAGTGAGGGTCCTCCCAGCCTAGTGGCTATGCAAGAGCCCGCTTCTGGGAACCCACTGTGAAGACTGGGTGTGTCAGAACGTGTGCTAAATTCCTGGCTTCAATTACAGACTACCAGGCGGCTAAAGAGTCTGTCATTGCCGATGTCATCACATTTACAAGATTCAGAGGTCCCCGCTCCAGTAAGACCCAAGAATGAAGGCCTCTCTCACCTGCAGCCCTGGCTCATTGCTGCGCACTGTATGAAGAAGCAGAGCATTGAGTGATGCCGAGGTGAGGGTCTGTCTGGTGTGTCCACTCACTCCCACCAGGGGACTGAGGATATGGGAGCTTGGAGAACTTACACTGAGCTTCCACTGCCCTGGTATGACCTTCATGTTATAGGTCAGAAAATATCCAAGGGCAGAGGTTTTTATTTATCTAAAATGAACGCAGAAGTATGAATAAGCTGATCTCTCAAATTTCCTTTCAGTTGAAATATTCTATGATACTTTGCTGTCTATGATTTGTCCTCTACCTATGAATTGTCCTCTTAACTTCTTGTCCTGCAAACATCTTGGGGGATTCAAAAATGTGTGGGTGTTCAATCTGTCTTCTTCAACTAATTGTTTCTGGGCTCTGCCCCTGGAGATGCCACTAGAGAACTGGCAGGCATGGGGAACCAGCTTCTCTTCACAGAGTGAAACTCCCAAACAACCAGCTCCACATTCCTCTCTGACTCATGCCACCAACCCCCCCATTGTGCCCTGCAGGTCAGTGGGCTGGGAGCCCTGCCACATCTGGAACAACTGCAGGTAGAATAAGATGTCTGTTCTGATAGCTGGGACTTACCTCCTCCCATCCCCAGCCCTGGATCACTCCCTGGCCTGTGCCTCAGGTATTATGATAAGATGCAGCCAGTGATAGGCAGAGGACAAGGGATCTACCCTAGAGCTGGCAGCCTCACTGGGAAGATCTGATCACAGTCTCTGTGGCTCATCTGCTTGTCATAGTATAGAATCTCCCAGTCCCTGAGACATAGGCACTTCTCATTGTCCAACTCAGTGGATGAGAACAGAAGCACACATAATTTTTCATTTGTTGAGTGCCTACGATGTGCCAAGTCCTATGCTAAGTGGTAACTATACGATGGTGCACAAAATAGATATAAGTCTTGCATGCAGCTTACTGTCTCATGGTAGAGGCTACCATTAAACAGACTCACAAATAAATATATCAGCTCAAAATGAATTAGTACTACAGAAAAGTTAAATAAATATACATTATTTTACCTACACAAAGTCAGTCACACACACACACACACACACACACACACACACACACACACACACACACGCCATCTGTGTCTATCTCTGATGCTTTTTCTGACACCGTGTTTCTGCCAAACCCAATGCAGTGGAAGTATGGAGTCTGAAAAAATCCACAAAGTGGATAATCTAAAAATCTGTAATAAAGATGTCAGTATGAAAATCAACCTTGGCTATTTATCTAGATATGAAAATAATATCAAAATTGGTCACAAAATCCCATTTACACATCTCGATTGAATAAATTTTATCCTCACTTCCTCAAAGTCTTCCATCTCTGAAGTAGAAGGGCAAAAAATATTTTGGGGGGAACCAGAGGGGCATGCAGCCACAGGAAAGAGAGGCCTGAAAAGATGGGTTCAAGTTGTTCTAGCTTCTTTTTCTCTGTGTCCTATTCTGAAATCACTGAGCCTTAGGCCTGAAGTCAGAACTTTGGCGATCTTCTCATTCATTCTGTTGCCTCCAAAATCAGGCAGACAATTGGTAATTGATTCAATTCCTCTAGCTCCTCAGAAAAAGGGACCACACAATTTCTTTCAATCATCTCAATAATCCACTCTGTTGGGAAGTTCTTTCTTTGATAATTCTAGTCTTTCTTTCTCTACTTGGAATTTTGTTTTTAAACCTAACTATACCAAAGGGAAGATGTAGACACAACACAATATCTTTCCCTCCTCATTCATAAGCATTTAAGCTTTATAAGAAAAGGAGTCCCCCTTCGTTCTGTAGCAGAGGAAATCTCAGCAGAGGTCCAAGGTGGAAAAATCATAAAAGTCTGGGACTCTCCTCTCCTGTAGTCAGTTAGCATAACCCAGATTTGGGAAATATTTCTCTAAAAGACTGGGAAAACCAAAGGCAGTTTCTTGGTGTATATTCCTCCTCTCAAGCATGGTCCATCCAGAAAGGTAAAGGTCAGTGGATAGACACCACGTGTGAATGTTTCTTTGCTTTACCACGAAATTTTGTTATACAGACAAAATGAGTAGACTGAAGGATAAAAGAGCATGTGACTGGATAACTTACTTCTGAAGGGTCATTTTAGGACTCCAAAATAGAACCAATCAAAATGCAGTTGAGAGTCCATTTGGATAAATAATCACTGCTGAAATTTAAGTCACATTTTAGAACAAACTAGACCTGAGGTTTATTGTTATTGGTCTTTGTTCTTTACCTCATGTTAGCACAGCACCTTAGACATGTAGTAGTCAGAGTTCCAAAAACCTTAATCCATTTTTCTCAAAAGCTAATGGAAATAATAAATTTTTTAGTTATCCTAAAGTTATTTTATGTATTCCCCCGACTCCAGCTAGGAAGACACATTATCCTATGCTGATCTAGGACCTAGGTCCTCCACCAATTCTACCCTAATCTCTCACCAAACCCATTTCTATTGACTTTTCCTTCTGAGACCTTGTGCTTCACCAACCCATCCACCAAGCCCCACACCCCCCAGTTATTCCCACAGCTAAGCCTGTGCTTGAACATTGGCTCCTATCTGCTGGAATGTTGTCTTCATGGCCTCTACTCGAAACCCAGCTCACAACACTTCCCTCCAAAGAGTCTTTCTTTATTAACTCTAACTAATTGAGATGACTTCTTTGCTCCAGTTTCACCTAACTATTTGGTTTCAATAATATTTCATTGCATATAGGTATATGTTTTATAGGATATTGGAAAAATTATGGTTTTTTTTGTCTTGTTTGTTACATTTTAAGTTCCTTAAGGGCAAGGACTATGGTTTCTATTTTTTTTGGACTATCTAGCCTCCCACCCCATTCCTTAGAGTTCTTCAGGAAATGTTAAAATTATGTTTCAGACAGACTAACTGCTCATCACAGAATGAGACACAGAACAACTTTTCTGTGTAAAGTTCTGAGAGACGGATCAATGATGAATAACAATACCAAGAATGGGGAGAATTGTTAACGAAAAAAAAGAAATCTTAATTCTGTACTCTATCAGGGACTTCCACACTTCCAACATTGTTTGGGAATATTTGATAAGTAATTTCTCATATCAGACCAATGCCTAAACTCCCACTCACAAAGAGCATTAATTATAAACTCGCAGAGGGAAAGCATTGGAAAACAAACAGTGCCTCATACATAGCAGATCCTCAGCCAGCATTTGTGGAATAAAGAAAAGGTGGAAAGAGTTAGAAAGGGATCAAGAAAGTCAGCAGCTTCTAAACCTCTCTTTACTGTTACCTGTTAATATTGTTGGTTTTCTAGGCAAGAGAAGGCCAGTCAATCACTTCTCTGAGTGGAGAAACTGGAGGCTATGTTTCTCTAGTTTACTTGTTTGGCAAGAAGGAAGCCGCAGAATTGAGCACAGAGGAGGAGGACTTAAGAAATTACTCACATGGGCCATCAGAAAAGAAAGAGGGTAACAGGAAAACAGTTTGACAATTTATCTTAAGATGAAAATGCCTTGTTGAAAGTCAGGAGAACTGAGATGGTGGGGTGTGAGTAGTTGATAGGAGGAATTGGTAAGAGACCTTGGAGGTTTAGATGTGTCTTTTCTTAAGTATATGGAATATTAGCAGTCATAAAACAGCCCGTTCTTCACCTTCTACCAACCAGCACATGGGAGCAGAACCGTGAGCCCCTCCTTTGGCACCTGACAGGAAAGCGCTGTCAGTGACATTATTGTAGCTTAAGGAAACAAGCTTGATGCCAAGAGTGGAATAAATACCTCTAAGCAAATATACTGCCCTTTTTGCTGACATACAAAATCCATAAACTAATCTTGTTCCCAGAAATCAGTTTCTTCTTATCTCCAGTTGCCTCTCCCTTGATCCTGGTTTCTCCCTGAGTGGCTCTGCACAGACATTCCTTCAAATACCTTTTGCCAAGCAGAAAAGCTCATCTCAAATCAGTCCAGAAACTTTCCAAAGATGAATCTGTTTACAGGGTCTGCTCAAACCTGTCAGTTCCATCTGCAGTCCAACATTTATTTTAGATGCTCTGCTCTTACCATAGACAGAGGTGGAGAATACCCAAAGACTGATTTGGACAGTGATAAAGGTGACATGGTTAAAGAAGAGCAAAATAAACATAAAACATGACCTTGTTATCCAATTAATTGATATTATTGAGCACCTAGTGTGCAAAGCATTAGCTAAACACAGAAAATAATATAAAGTTAAAAATATATATAATCTTCACCTTCCCAAGGCTTATAATCTAGGAAAAGAGACAACTACATATATAAATTAATCCAGTACAAAGCAGTGCTATTATAGAGGCTCAAATAATATGACAGCATAATTGGAGGAGAGACAAATAATTGTCTCTAGAGAGATCTAGGAAGTATTATTGGAGGACAAAATATTAAGCTTGGCTTTAAATGAAGGATAGGACCTTGATAGGTGGATGAGAAAAAGAATGCCATTCCAGAAAGAAAGAACATTATGTACAAAGACCTTGAGGGAAAAAGGAAAGAACAAGTTCAAGAACCTGACACAGACCCATGAAGTTGTAGTGTAGGTGATATGAAGGGATGCAGATGTAAATATAGGTAGTGTCACTATAGAGGGCTAAGAAGACCAAGAAACAGAGTTTGGATTCTACTTGCTATATAATGGAGAATCAAGTAATTATGATAAGATGCCTCATATTTCTTTGAAATTATTAGATAACTGACTCAATTTCTGAAGTTTTAGAATAAACAATCTTCAAGTTATCATAAGGAAAATGGCATTTCACATGGATTCCACCATTGGAAGCTCCTGTCTTGATCAAGTTCACCCACATCTATACAACTTCACTGGCCATAAAAATGGGAGACCAAGGAAGAATATAAAGTCTCTTTTTTGAAAGGCTTTAACAGAAAGGAGATTTTCATTCACCTAAGAAGATGATGGTAATAGTTTTGCTTTAAATCAGAAGGCTCATTCAGGTGGCCACACGCAGTCCATCTATAGACTTAAACAATAGGACAGAGAGATACATGCAAATAATATAATGTTGAAAACTGTAGAATAACAGAGTCCTAGGACCCAGGTAAGGCTGCTTTCTGGTGGAAAAGACTTTAGAACCAGATATACAAAGAGGAAAGGGAGAGAGTTGAACAAGGAGGATAGAAAAACAGTACATAAGTTTGGGGGAGGAGGGAATTGTCCTAAATAAATGTTTGAAGGCAAGTACCAGCATGCACATGTGGTTAGTGTCATGTGTGGGAGACAGAGAACAAATGAACTCAGCTGGAATGGACAGTCTGTAACAAGAGCTAACAAGGACTCAGTCCATATGTAGCCCAGTTTCCAGCACAACAGCCTGGGTCAACATCGGATGCTACTCCTGGCCTCTCCAGAGATAAGAAGAAACTTCAGTCTCCATTGTCCCCTTATAAGCTCATGAGACATAGGTTACATTCCTATTTGTTCTGGACTTTGACTCATCCTCCTGTAATGAATCTGAGTATTCTATGATGCTCTGTATTGTACTGAGGGATAAAGGGAGGCCACGCCAGAGAAGGCTATAAGGCCCAAATTTAAATTACACTTAAGAACTAAGTTCTGCTTGGCCTAACCTTATATTCTTAGAATTCCATACCTCATTCTCTTCTTCCTCTGTTCCCCCTGGAAATCCTGTAGGATGCTGAATTCTACCTAAGCCAGGCAAGGGAGTGGTCAGGTGTGGAAGCAGAGGCTATTATAGGATGAATTCAGAAGGACTACTATGCTTTGGGTTAGCTGCCTAGGCTAAGGGCACAACATTCTTATTTCTAATCCTATCTGAATTCACAAGTGGCCACAATGGAAATTTCCCGAAAAGTCTAAATGTCAGAGTAGGAACTGCTTGTTGACCATTCTGAGCAACCAGTGAAGCCATGTTGACCCTAAACCATGAAGGAAAAACTGGGTTCAATTTCGCTGAGTAGAGCA
Organism: Myotis davidii; assembly: GCF_000327345.1. Taxonomy (NCBI): domain Eukaryota; kingdom Metazoa; phylum Chordata; class Mammalia; order Chiroptera; family Vespertilionidae; genus Myotis; species Myotis davidii. The sequence continues at coordinate 784,140 of NW_006285917.1, forward strand.
AGACTTTCCTACAGCCCAACCGTGTAAAGCGTTTATTAACTGGGAACCAAGGCATCCCTGAAACCCAGCTGGAGAATCTCTCCCTCATGTTCTCTCTGAGCTCCACATTCTACCACAGAAAACAGTAAAAGGGGGGTTGCCCCACACCCTTCTGTAGGAAAAAGGTACATTTTGGGATGGTTTGGAGGCATCAAAATGGTAAGCAATTTTAGGGTACAATTAAGACCTGGCTGTTCAACCCTACCATAAATTACCATCAAAGGCACTCACACGTCAATAGAGAAAAAAACACATGTGCTTGCAAGACGATGTGTGTTTGATGCTCATAAAAAAGATAAAAATATAGGTCATCATCATGTAACGAGCTTGTAGGTGTCAGAACGTGTGCTGTTGGGGGAAGTAGGGGAGGGGAAATGTCGAGGGCTCAGCAAAGCAAAAAGGAAATGGCAATCATACTCATATCCCCACGTTCTTCCCTTCAGTAGGAGACAGTGGATGAGCCATGGGGGTCACAGATGGACCCATTACCTATTTTTATTTCTTGGAACACCCCCTACCCAGTTCCCCCCAGCTGGATTTCCAACATATTAATCATCTCTCCCATTTTGAAATCAACCGGTCAGGCTATTATTCAAGCATCGTTAATGACACCATCGACCAAGGTATCAATTAGGCAAGTTGGGATAAGAAGAGCAGAGAACAGGGCTGGTCAGAGAGCAGAACCCACGTCTGTTTTGGTGTAGGTAATCCACATGACAGCAAGAGTTTCTAACCTTTTCCTCTATTCCCCTTAAAGGCCACTACAAATACTCTGAATTCTCCACTCAAGACTTAAACCAAAACACTACTGCTTAAGCGTCTCCTACCTTGTCCCTCCCCCCCCTCAGTCAGCCCTGAAATGGACTTCAGCTCATCACATGACACCACTCAGGATATCCAGGTAAAGGGCCACAGTTAACCAGTTCTGGACACAGCTGTTCCTGTGGTTGGGGCCCAGTGTCACGGGAGGGAATGTTCCCTCAATCCACATCTGACCTTCCTTTAAAAACTAGCTCAACGTTTTCTCATCCACATCACTATTTTTTCAAATAAGGAAAGTCTTTCTATTTGCTGATTCTTTATTTGTTAAATTCAAGAGCTGAGTATTGTTTTTCCCATCAGACTGATAGTTTCCTAAAGACAGAGCTAACTTTTTTTTTTTTTTTTTGCTAAGTCTCCTGTTGCCCACATCTAACTGTACTCCTTCTCTCTTTGCAGACAGGCTCTGTTCAAAGGGGCTGTTCAGAACAAATGGGTGTGACAGGTACTCAGGTCACTAGAATCTGGATTCTGGAGAAAAGAAGGAAACCAAGACTAGAGTTAAAATTACAGCATGATAAGAGTCAATTCAGTCATCAAGACATCCACATTCCTTCTCATTATATACTTCGGGAGGTTTTCAGAGCATTTTGTTCTCAGGCTTCTTGAGTCATTCCCTAGCTCCTTCTCATCTTTCCACTCTCCAGATGGATGCGAGTTCTCCATGGCTTTCTTTCCACACCCACCAATTATCCAGATCTTCAGACAGATGTGAGAGACCAAAGAAGGATATAATGTCAATGCTTCTTTAAAAAAAATTTTTTTTTATTGATTTCGGAGAGTAAGGGAGAGAGAGATAGAAACATCAATGATGAGAGAGAATCGTTGATCGGCTGCCTTCTGCACATGCCTCACGAGGGATCCAGCCCACAACTTGGGCATGTGCCCTGACCAGGAATCAAACCATTGACCTCCTGGTTCACAGGTCAACGTTCAACTACTGAGCCACCGAGGATGGGCAATGCTTCATATTTTTAGTGTCTTTGGACCAAAAGAAGGTGGCTGGACCAACTCAGTTCCAAACACCGTAACTAAAATTAGAAATCTCAATAAAAAATATTCATGTTTAGAGTTTTGAAGACACAGTTCTTAACTAATTAGATTAGCTAGACTTCTCAGGATTCTCCCCAAAATACTTAGCTCCTTGGGTTCCCTTTTGCCCCTGTTCTCTGCCTTTTTTGCCTCCTCTAATGTCTTTCCTGCAACTTTACCCTAAACTCTGAAACACTAAGCTGCAGTAGCTGATAGAAAATAATTTTAAAAAAATAAACTTTCAAAATGGATTAGCCAGGATTTTTAAGATTAAGAACAAAAAAAAATTGTTTTCAACTAGCTTGTTGGTTCTGTAAGGGCAGGCACTGTATTATAATTCTCTCTCTCTCTCTTTTTTTTAAAATAAAACCTTTATTGGGATATAATTCACATACTATATGATTCACCTATTTAAAATGTACAATTCAATGGTTTTTAATATATTCACGGGTTTGGCAACCATCATTACAATCAATTTTAGAATATTTTCATCACACTAATAATTTCTGTATCTATTAACTCCCCATTTTCTCCCCCTCCATCCCCAACACTCCCAGCTCTAGTGAATCACTAATCCATTCTTTCACTTTAGAGTTACCTACTTTGAACACTTCATACAAATGGAATCACATGATATGTGATTTTTGTGACTGACTTCTTTTTGTTAGCTTAATGTTTTCAAGATTTAGCCAGGTTGTAACATGTATCAGTACTTCATTCCTTTTTTATTGCCAAATAATATTCCATTATATGACTATTCCACACTATATTATCCAGTTGATGGATATTTGGGATGTTTCCACTTTTCAGTTATTATGAATAATACTACTATGAAATTTATATACATGTTGTTATGTGAACAATTTGTTTTCATTTCTCTCGGGTATACATTTAAGAATGGAACTACTGGATAATATGGTAACTCTAGGTTTAACATTTTAAGTAACTGCCAGACAGTTTTCCAAAGATGTATCATTTTGTATACCCACGAGCAATATATGAGGACTACAGTTTTTTCCATTCCTCACCCTACCCTGGGGGAGGGTAGCAGGGGAAGTGAGAGCAAGCTGGGCGGACACCCTGCATTCTCACCACAGATGACCCCTGGGCCCTGAGCAACACCTGGGCCCTCGGCCCGTGCACCCCCCTCTGCTTGAGTCACGCCACACCAGTCCTGGCATCCCTGGGGGAGGGTAGCAGGGGAAGTGAGAGCAAGCTTGGATGATGCCCCACATTCTCACCACACCTCTGTCTCCATCACCCCTGCCTCCAGGTAGCTGGCGAGAGGTCAGAGCCCCCCGCCCGGGCACTGAGGGAGGTTGGTTGCCGCCACCCACCTCCAGTTCCACTTCCCAGCCCAGGGCCTGCTGGCCACTGGTTGCGGGCCTAGCCTGATTGGGCAATCAGGGCCTGCCAGCTGCTGGTCGCCGTCTGCGGGGTGATTGTCAGGGCCAGACCTTCCCCCCTTCCCCCCAGGACCACCACCCAGCTCCCTTAGTGCCTGGGAGCCAGGCGGCAGCCCCACCCCCGACCACTGCTGGACCATTGGTGGGGTCATTGGGCCCCTGATCACATCTGCCTTGGCCTGGCGCTTCCCGCTTACCTGCTCCACCAAGCCGCCCTCTCACTTTCATTGGGGCCCACTGGGGCCAGCAGCACCTCCACTGCCGCCCTGATGCCTGCCATGTTCCACACCACCCCTTGGTGGTCAGCGCACGTCATAGTGAGCGGTCAAAATCCCAGTTGAACTCCCAGTCGAACAATTTGCATATTAGGCTTTTAATTATATAGGATATATCTTCTTTAGAGAAATGTCTATTCAGTCCTTTGCCCATTTTTAATTGGGCTATTTGTCTTTTTATTATTAAGTTATAAGAATTCTTTATATAGTCTAGATAAAAGTCTCTTATCTTATATATGATTTGCACATACTTTTCCTATTCTGCAGGTTGTCTTTTAACTTTCTTGATGGTATTCTTTTAAGCAAAAAGTTTTATGGCCCTGGCCAGTGTGGCTCATTTGGTTGGACATCATCCTGTGCACTGAAAGGTTGCTGGTTTGATTCTTGGTCAGGGCCCTTGCCTGGGTTTTGGGCTCGGTCCTCTGTAGGGGCTGTGGAGGAGGCAGCTGATCGATGTTTCACTATCACATCAATGTTTCTCTCTCTTTCTCCTTCTCCCTTCCTCTCTAAAACATTTTTTAAAATCTTTTTTTTAAGTTTTATGAAGTCCAATTTATCTAATTTTTTCTTATTGTGCCTTTATCTAAGAAACCATTACCTAATTTAATGTCATGAGATTTACACCTATGTTTTCCTATAAGAGTATTATAGTTTTAGCTCTTACTTTTGGGTCTTTGATCCGTTTTGAGTTAATTTTTGTATGTAGTGTGAGATAGGGATCCAACTTAATTTTTTTTTGCATCTGGCTATCCAATTGTCCCAGCACCACTTGAAAAGACTATTTCCCCCCAATGAATTGTCTTGGCACTCATGTCAAAAATCAATTGACTGTAAATGTGAGGGTTTATTCTTGGACTCCCATGCTGTTCCATTGATCTACATGTCTTTCTGTATGCCTGCACCATAGTCTCTTGATTACCGTAGCTTGTATGTAAGTTTTAAAATTAGGAAATGTAAATCCTCCAACCTTGTTCTTTTTCAAGATTGTTTTGGCTATTTTGGGACCCTTGAGTTTCTATATGAATTCTGAGATTAGCCTGTCAATTTTTGCAAAGAAGCCAGATGAGATTCTGCTAGGTATTGTGTTGAATCAGTTTGGGAAGTATTGCTGTGAACATGGGATTTTTTAACATTTATTTAGTACTTCTTTAATCTGTTTCAACAGTGTTTTGTAGTTTTCAGAGTACAAGTTTTATACTTTTCTTGTTAAAATTTATTCCTAAGTATCTTATTATTTTTGATGCTGTTATAAATGGAATTATTTTTTCTTAATTCCACTTTTGGATTATTTATTGCAGGTATTATATTTTTCTTTTAAGTACAACAGTGATAAACATAGTTATTTCAAAAGCACCAACTAAGTGACAAGTGCTCTGCTAGGTTGAATGTCAAATAAAGAGTACAAGACTTGGTTTCTAAACTCAAGGAACATACAACCTAGTTAACTGGGGAAAAAAATGCTTTACACATGTTTTACCTGTACATTTTTTAAAAAATATATTTTATTGATTTTTTACAGAGAGGAAGGGAGAGAGATAGAAAGTCAGAAACATCGATGAGAAAGAGAGACATTGATCAGCTGCCTCCTGCACACTCCCCATCGGGGATGTGCCCACAACCAAGGTACATGCCCTTGACCGGAATTGAACCTGGGACCTTTCAATCTGCAGGCCGACGCTCTATCCACTGAGCCAAACTGGTTTCGGCTTTACCTGTACATTTTTCCTAAGGTATTTCAAATACTTCATCTTACTTGATTCTGACAATACCATTCATTTATTTATTCAAAAGTGTTTCTTGAGTGACTAGTATATACAAGCACTGTACTAGATGCTGGGAATTAAAAGGAAAGGAAAACAAACACAGTTCCTGTCTTCATGACTATTGCTGCCAAGCATTAATCACATATAAATAACAAATTGTGATAAATACCATAAAATAAAAGCACATTGAATAGTAAGTAGGGCAGGATTACCATATCCATTTTGCAGAAGAGAAAACTGAGGTTAGCAAGAATTTAAGTGTCCTAGAGGCCCAGAGCTAATAATTCTATAAGAAGTACCCCTTCAGCTCTAACACTTTTTAAGAGTATTATGCTAAGTGAAATAAACCAGTCAGAAAAAAGACAAGTGCCATATGATTTCACTTATATGTGGAATTTAATGAACAAAATAAATTATCAAAGTGGAGACAGACTCATGGATACAGAGAACAGATTGACAGCTGTCAGAGGGAAGTGAGTTGGGTGCTGAGTGAGAAGGAGGAAGGGATTAAGCAAAGAAAAAAAAGAAAGAAGGACTCCTGGACATGAACAACAGTATGGTGCTTGCCAGAGGGAAGCGGGGTGGGTAGAGGTAGAAGAGGGCAAAGGGGATAAATGGTGATAGAAGGACACTTGACTTGGGGAGGTAAACACACAATACAATATATAGATGATGTATTATGGAATTATATCCCTGAAACCTATATAATTTTATTACTCAATGTCACCTCCAATAAATTCAATAAAATAAGTAAATAGAAGATTAACAGAAAACTGGGAAAGGACATGGTTATAGTGAGCTGACAATGATTTTTTATGAATGGATTATAAAAAGAAAACTTTGGTTTTATTTCTTATGTCTTATACATATATTGGAAGGAGGGACAGTATATTTTATTTAACCAGAGAAGTGGAGGTCTGGAATTTGTCCAGGATTTTCCCCTAATTTCATCTTGACAAGCAGTGACAGGGCCAAACCATGAACTGTAATCGAGGAGCCTGGACCAGAGCCCAGATCCCCTGACTCCTATTACAGTGCTTTGCCACTGCATTTCAAGAGACTTACTGAACCCTTGATCAATTCATTCAACAAGCATGGCATCATAGTTAGGACAAGGAGATGCAAGGATGAATAAAATAAAGTTCTGGCTCTCATCACCTGCTCCTCCTTGACAGTCCACCCCCCACACACACCACACCCCAAACCCAGAGTGGGTTAGATACTGTTCCTTGTGCTTTCGTGATACTTAGTGCATTGGTTCTTTCACTGCACTTTACACATTGTATTGTACTTATTTGTTAACGTATCTGTTTCTTCCACTAATACTGTGAGTACCTTGTAGATGAAATCTTGTTCTCTGCTACCTTGCACAGTGCCCGGCACACAGTAGGGTTCCATAAATCTTTGTTGAATGAGTAAACCAGTAGCTGGTCCAGTCCTTCTAGTCCCACTTCATTCTGCTGGCACAAGCTTTGGTAGTAGGTGACCACATATCTCCCAGGTGGAAACCAAAACCTGATATGTCTAAATTATGAGTAATGGCATCACCAGTAGTGGATGAACTAGCACAGCATCCATGAAACTAACAGCAATCCCACTCCCTCTTCCTGCATATACATGCCAAAGTGGAGATCTGGATTCAAGTAAAACAACCAAAATTGGTTTTGCATTGGATGCATTTAATAAAGTGGAATGTTTGAGACAACTGACCAATTCAGAAAACTCCCTTATATTTTATTATTTATTATTTTTTTATTTGGTTAATCCTCACCTGAGGATATTTTTTTTCATTGATTTTCAGAGTAAGTAGGAGGGAAGGGGGAAAACACAGAGAGAGAAACATTGATATGAGAGAGACACATAGATTGACTGCTTCCTGCAGGTACCCCAACCAGGGCCAGGGATAGAACCTGCAACTGAGGTGCGTGCCCTTGTCTACAATTAAACCCCGACCCTTACGTCTGAGGGCTGACACTCTAACCAGAGTCAAACCGCCTAGGGCAAAACTCCCTTTTATTTTATTTCACCCATAAGTAGCTGATCTTGGGTTTAGACAGGGTTGTCTCTTTCCAAGGCCAGGTTGTTTTCTTCTCCTCATAGGACTCATCTTGGTTTTGCCAACAAGTTAAAAGAAGCCGTTAGGAGAATGAGATGCATGTATACAGCTAAATTGTCACTGAGCCAACCCAGACAGAGAGGAATCTTAATAACACTCATATATATCCTTCTTCATAAAAAAATCATCATAAATGGGCCTGTAAAGCGGAGTCTTGGGAGCCTCTGTAGTTGACTCAGTCTGAACTATCCACCGGGGACAGGAAGATGCAGTGGGTGGCCTCCCTCCCACTCCCTATTGTCCACCATGTGACTCTGAGCCCCAGCTCTTCAAAGCAGTTTGGGGAGACACGGTTCCAATATCTGTTCCACTTTCAGATACACCACCAAGCTGCGAGATAAGTAGAAATGTCAAAGAAGTCAGATAAGATTTTGCAGTTGTTTGTAAACAATTTCTTCATCAAGCCCTTTTGGGACAAAAGCATATCTCTACATAGGTTGGCATGTATCCACTATGTGGATAAAGTGTGCGGCTCTGTTCTTGCCTCTGGAGACTGCTTAGGTTTGCTTCCTCCCCTCTGTGGAGCATCAGCTGTTGTCAGTCCAGCCCAGAAAGAAATTAGAGTCAGTTTGACAAAAGGTGAGTGCATACTTATGCATGCATGTACCTGCATTTGTGTGTGCAGGTGTGACTGCGTGTGAGAGAGGAGGATAAAGAGTGAGAGATTTGATTCTGATTTCATCATAAAGCCAAATTGGAATTCTTTCTTGTAGCTATTTCTTGGATAGTTTTCCACTCTCCCTCCCTTCAAGAATGCAGATAACTAAAAGTAAACCCAATAGGTCCTACTGGCTATTCACCGACACCTATATCCTCAAAGGCAAAAGGAAATGCATTCAATTGGTTCAAAGTTTAAAGGGTCATATCTATGTAGCACCAAATAAGTAAAGATTCTAGAGCAGTGGTTCTCAACCTTCTGGCCCTTTAAATACAGTTCCTCATGTTGTGACCCAACCATAGAATTATTTTCATTGCTACTTCATAACTATAATGTTGCTACTGTTATGAATCGTAATGTAAATATCTGATATGCAGGATGGTCTTAGGCGATCCCTGTGAAAGGGTCATTCAACCACCAAAGGGGTCGCAACCCACAGGTTGAGAACCACTGTTCTAGAACCAAATTCCCATAATTGTAGTAAATGCAGATTATCTAAGCCCCAAAGTAGATTATTTGATTCTGAATTGTCCACTTTGGCTATCTACACAGAAGCTAGTATCTTTCCTTAAAAAGTTAACATAGAAACAACCAACATCTATATACAAAATAGAAAATATATGCATAATTTATAAATCTACATACTTGGAAGCATCACGATACTGGATAAATTTTCAGTCAAAATATGAAAATGGCTACAGTTTTCAAAAAATATGGCTGAGATATCTGCATAATTACCTCCATGCCTCATAAGGCTGGTGTAGTCATATAAATACGTTTATATACCACTCTATTTCAATCTACACATACACATTTATTTTATGTAAGCCACTAATACATATAAAGTTATATATGTTTATATGCTGAGATATATGGGGATTCATTTATGTATTTATTTTATTAATTTATTTATTAGATTTCTATTAGACATGTCTATTTTGGTTTATTATCTGGTGAGAATCTGGCCTCACATAGCCCTGCCCTCCCTCTTTCCATATTCCTGGCTGACAGGAAGGCTTGTGCCCTGAACCCTGGGGGCTTTTAGCTACTTTCTTCAAACTGGGGAAAAGGTCAATCATGGCCTAACCAAATCCAAACATACTGTCCCATCTCCTGGAATGCATATCTAGAGTCAATCATCCAAACTATCCTCCCTATAAATAATCTTCGTTAAGTAGATTAACGAAGCAATCCTCTCTGGGGATGGGGGAGAGGAGAGGTGGTCATCTATGGATTCCTGCTCTCATCTGGGTTTAAATATAACTCAGAGTTTGCCCTATGCTAACACTATCCTATATAATAAAGAGCTAATATGCTAATTAGACAGGACAGCAGAATGACCTTCCTGAATGACCACTGGGCAAGGGGCGGGGCCTTGAGGCAGCCAGGCTGCGAGGGCCAAGCCCCTTGCACGAATTTCGTGCATCGGGCCTCTGGTTTCATATAACTGTAAAATGAGCTTGACAATGCAGGCAGTCAAATTTGGGCTTCATGACCCTGTTTGGGTATCGTTACTAATCACCAAATCCCCGCATCATCTATGCCAGAAACAGCTTCCATCACTCCAGTGTTTTGTTGTTGTTTGTTTGTTAATATTTTTATTGATATCAGAGAGGAACAAAGAGGGAGAGGTAGAGAGAGATAGAAACAGCAATGATGAGACAGAATCATTGATTGGGTGCCCCCCCACCCTACATGCCCCACACGGGATTAAGCTCACAACCTAGGCATATGCTCTGACTGGGAATCGAACCCTGACCTCCTGGTTCATAGGTCGATGCTCAGCCACTGAGCCACGCCGGCTGGGCGCTCCAGTGGTTGTTATCCGTGGCTACACGTTATTAAAAAGTACTGATGCCTGGGCCCACTCCACACCAGCTGAATCAGCACATCTGAGGTAGGTGTCTCTAATGTTTAAAAGTTCCTCATTCTGCTCCATAGTGAGGGTTAAGAGCCACTTGTTTCTACTGACCTGATTCAATAGAAGCCAGAGAAGGATCCCAGGAGTTGGGGAGTGGTAGGCAGTCAGGGTGATTCTAGCTAAAAAACAAAACAAAGTAAGATTCCTTTCACAGAAGCATATTTCATCCTGTTAATATCTGCTTATATAGACACAGCCAGAGAAATTGGGCTGGGAATGTGGAGATGATTGTCTTCTAGAAGCCTCACATTTAAGAACCCACTCCCAGAGTAGTTACAAGGAAAACTGGAGCACACAGACACACACGAATACAACCACGCACAGGCACACATACATACCATGTGACTGCAAGTAACTTAAAACAAAAAAATTTTAATTGAATTTCGGGGCCTGGGGAAGATCTGAACCTATAATTATTTCTTAGCAAACTTGCTGAACACAGGGTTTCCCTCCTCTGGGACGAGATGAGACGGGTAGCATAATGAACCCTCTTTAATTAAAAATAAAATGTTTTAGGATGATCATATTCTTCCAAGTTACATTATTTTTTTAAAAGGAAAGGAAAGATGGTGAGAAAAATGTCAATTTTCAAATGCCCAGTGTTACACTACCTCAAATGGCCTCGTTTCTCATTCAACCCTCTAGATTCAAAATTCCATCCTGAAGGGAAAACTGGATTCCCTGCATTATTCCCAGTAGGAAGCTAACTTTTTTTCACTCCAGCTCTATTCCTCCATCTCTTAAAAACTACAGGTAGATTCAATGTCCATTGATTCCAGCCAAGCCAACCTGTGGGAAGGAAACAGGCGTTGAAGCACCAAAACAGAGACACTTAGCCCAACAACTCGCTGACCTACCTTTGTTGGATTCTCAGTAAAAAAGCGCACTGCTGATGTTTCCCCTGTAGAATTCTTCCCACGTTCCTTAGGAGATATTTGGGATGTGGATATATAGACAGAAGCAGGAAGCACTCTCCTGGATGCGAGGACTATGGAGAAGGGTGGGGAGAGGGCAGAGGGAAGTTCATGCTCTGATTAACTGAAAATGTCTCTCTTCAGACAGGCGAACAAAACAAAGATGTCCATGGAATTGGGGGGAGGAGAGGTTTAAGCCTGAGTTCTATCCCTCAATGGTTTCTGTGTGTGATTAGGAGACATCCAACTCAGGAGGTTTCTTTTTAATTTTGTTATTTTCATTTTTGTTGAATCCTATTTCCTTCTTTCCCACTTCTGGGTTTGACACCCAGAGTGCTAAAATTTCTGCTTCTAATTGGAGATCTCTTTATTCAAGGGAATAAGTAATATATTAGAAAATCTAAATGGAAATTCTATTGTCTCCCAAGCTTTTCCTACCCGATTTCCTCTTGACAGAAAAAGTAAAGATATAAAGCAGCTAAAACCTATGGCTGTCATTGATTTCACACCACATATTACCTCTGATAGACTGTGTCTATACTTCCAAGTGCAAGTATAGGCAGCTTCTTTAGCCACTTAGAAGACATTACAGCCCTGGCCGGTATAGCTCTGTTGGTTGAGTATCATCCCATGCACCAAAAGGTCACCCATTTGATACCTGGTCAGGGTACGTGCCCAAGTTGAGGGTCCAGTTTCCAGTTGGGGGTGTGTATTGGAATCAACCAATCGATGTTTCTCTCTCTCTCTCTCCCTCTCTCTCTCTCTCTCTTTCTCTTTCTTCTTCTTCTTCTTCTTCTTCTTCTTCTTCTTCTTCTTCTTCTTCTTCTCTCTATCAATAAAAACACTTTTAAATGGAC
>NW_006285917.1:796090-796445 GCF_000327345.1 Myotis davidii
TTCACACCACATATTACCTCTAATAGACTGTGTCTATACTTCCAAGTGCAAGTATAGGCAGCTTCTTTAGCCACTTAGAAGACATTACAGCCCTGGAGCATGCCGGTCAGTTGGTTGAGTATCATCCCATGCACCAAAAGGTCACCCATTTGATACCTGGTCAGGGTACGTGCCCAAGTTGAGGGTCCAGTTTCCAGTTGGGGGTGTGTATTGGAATCAACCAATCGATGTTTCTCTCTCTCTCTCTCCCTCTCTCTCTCTCTCTCTTTCTCTTTCTTCTTCTTCTTCTTCTTCTTCTTCTTCTTCTTCTTCTTCTTCTTCTTCTCTCTATCAATAAAAACACTTTTAAATGGAC
>NW_006285917.1:796523-815636 GCF_000327345.1 Myotis davidii
TCCCTAAGCAGTGTAAACCTACCTATGTTCTCACAGCTAAATGGGAAATATCTACACTTCAAGCTACATTTAGACAAGCACATGTGCATGCACATGCTTCCTCCCCATATACCTGTCATCCGAGCTACCTTCACTGGTCTCAGCTGTACTTAAACCAGATACCTTGGGAATTCTCTAAATTCCCAGTTATGGATTTAGCAAGGCAAAAGGAAGGTAGGTGAGCATTTTCTCCTCCCAAAAAGTAGATAGTGAGTAAAGGTAGTGAGAGTGGGAAACCTATTTTCTGAGATTTTATAAGGCAAAGTAGGGCAAACACACACACACACACACACACACACACACACACACACACAGTGCCTGTACCAGGAACATTCCCCGCTGTGGCTGAATGAAAAACTGAAGAGCCTGGAAATCTACCAGTGGGGGGAGGGGCCTCACAGTCAACAGCCTAGAGAGCTTTGCCCTGGCCAGGTCTACACCTGCCCAGGGAGAATTTTGGTAATTTTAATAAAACCAAATTAAATCCTAAAGTAAGACCAGTTGGTGATTCAGTAGGGACGGCCCTAGACCATTATGGAGTAGCTATAAAATAAAAATTATAGATGGATAAGAATAGGAGCAAAGCAAATAAAATCATTTTAATGGAGGAGAGAGGGAATATGGCAGAGAAGAGGAAAACTGCCAAGTGTGGAGAGAGGGTTGCTTATAGGATTCTCTGGAGTAAGTGGCTGTTGAAATAGGGGCCTACAGATCATAGGAAAAAAAATGGCACACATCATAGGGTTTGTGAGGGAAGGGGGGATGCTTGAGTACAAATGCCTCTTTACCCAAGCAGAGAAGAGGCCAAGAGGCCTGTGGTGCTAAAGAAGGTGGAGGGATGTGAAGGGGATGTGATTCCCACCCTCAAGGAATTTATCTTTTAATTAAAGGAGCAAGTTTGGATCTCAGACACTCTGTTTGGCACGTTACGTAGGTGTTTTACTCTGTTCTCATGACGTCCTGTGAGATGAATAGTTTATTACTCAATTTGTATTTGGAAACCAACGCTCAAAGGGTTAAGCAACTTTCCCAACGTCAAAAAGCCAGAAAGTTGAGGATCTAGGATTTGAACCCAGGTCTATCTCACTTCAAAACCCATGCACATTCTTACTAACAATTACAGAGGCCAACTATAATGTTGACGTTTCCCAAAGAGATACGGCTCTGAAAGGATGCTGTGTCAGTTTGTCCAACCTACTGCTCCTTAAACTAAATCCCTGCCTTCCTCCCTGGAGCCTCTTCCCTTGCCTGAGAACTACTGTGGGCAGAGCCTCTTTGGCTGAGGTTGGCTTCTTTCTCCCCATCATCCCTTCACGAAAAGAAGACATCAAAGATTTCGGCAGGGCCATAAAGAGAGGGAGGGTGTCAGGAGGGAACCACCCTGGGCTCGTAAACTGGGCGGGGTGGTGGGGAGGGGGGGGGTGGGTCCCACCCATTTGTCAGGCAACGCTGCATCTCACTTTCCCCAAAAACTGAGATCTCAGCTCTTGCTTTAGGGCAGGGCACTTAAGCAAAGTTTGGGTGGCGGGGGCGGCGAGGGAAGAGCACAACCCAGTGATTGGAGTTATTCTGACATAGAAATGGTGCCACCTCTCCCCCCAGCCCAGTGAGGCCAAGACATACAGGCAGGTTCATTTGAGACCTTAGTTGTAGTTTTAGTTCTTGCTGAGTGTCTCACTGAAGACCAGAGTGGACACAACCTACACAGCTCAGCCAAATTCCCTGTGCCACAACTAGACTATGCATCTTGAAGGACAGCTGGAGACACCAAAGAGTACGCATGGTCTTGCCATCACTATCTCCTTCTACTGGTAGAGCAACCCAGAGACTCCAAACCTGCAACAGTCATGCACATTTAATATAAATACCTGTGTCTTAGATCTGAGTGGAGCCACCTCCATTAACCTGGGAGTTTCCCAAGGACATAAATCCAGTCTTGTCCCTAGAATATTCCTTCACTGAATGGAGAGCTCTGTGCACAGTTGGGGCTCTTGAAACAGAGTCAGCAAAGCCCACGTGAATCAGAAGTCCATGTTCTCCAAGGCAAAATGGATAATCACAATTAAAACTTGCCCTTCCTCCCAATCATGTTCACCATAGAACCACTTCTTTCTCTATCATCATAATCATCAACAGGCATTTATTGAATATAACTAAATAGGGTGCTGTACTTGGTGCTTGATATGACAGACATCACAGGTACTGCCATCAGGAGACCTGATATATACATTTAAAAATATACAGAGAGATTGGGAGAGTGTGGGCTCTGGGTTGCAAGTACCTGAGTTCAAATCTCTGCTCCGTCTCTTTCTAGTCATGAGACATTGAACAATTTCTGTAATTACTCTGCGGCTTTGTTTCCTTATCCTTGAACAGAGAGAACAAAAGTCCCTACTAGACAGGGCTGATGTAGTGATTAATTTAGATGATGCATATAGAGCACTTAATATAATGCCTGACACATAGTAAGCACTCAACAAAGTAGCTATAGGAACCAGCAGAAAAGTGGCATGACTGGGGCCATGTTTTAGGAAGACAAATCTTGCAACAGAGTTTAGGATGGTTATAAGGAAGAGAATTAAAGGAGAGGAATCCTGTTAAGAAGGTTTTACAACAAATGAAGCAAAATGGCAAGAATGGCCTGAATCAGAGTGGAAGGAAATAACATCTCTTCATATTCTTGGAGCCTTGACCTCCCAGAGAGATCTGGCACAACCAGTATTATTTAAAAGATGATGTGAGAAGAAAAGGCCAAGGGAGTTGGAGTCATTTAGGCTAAAGAAGCCTGAAAAGTATGAATTCTGTTTATAAACTCACAAGTGGATATTACACTGGAAGCTTCTAGATAGCTTCCCAAATATCTTTTGATAGATAGATAGATAGATATGTAGATTAATATGTACATGTAGATATAGATAAATATAGATATTCCCCACCCCAAACTCCCACTAACACAGAACTGGTGTGACAGTAGCAAAAGAGATACTGATTAGGCCTAAGATAAAATTAATAATAGGAAGATGGATCAAATACTACAATGGGTTCCTGTTCCCCTGGTGTCTTTAAGAACTGGGCATCCAACCACACATTGACAGTATGGCCTAGAGCTGGGAACCTGGACAGAGTAGCCTCTGGAGATTCATTCTACATCAGACTACTTGGGACATCCACAATTTCATCAATAAAATATTATTAGCTTGCAGATGATGGCACTTATTTCCCAGTTTTCTTAATATTTTCTTGACCTTAGAGTTAGATTTGTTTTTTTATACCTCATTTCTTTTGGGCTCTAGGCCAAGACCATCTTATCCCAACCCTCTGAATTAGGAGCACATCGGTGACTTTGTTAGAAACTTTGTACCCCACACCCTAGAAATTATTCAAAAAGCGCTCCCTAACTTTTCCTTTCATAGCTGGACACTAAAAAGATCTTCAGATTCTTTGTAACAGTCACTAGACTTTGATCAAATGCCAACTCTGCCACATAGTAGTTCTATAACCTTAAGGAAATCACACAGGTACAGTATTCTATGCCTCAGTTTCCTCTTCTGTAAAATGAGGGTAAGAATTTCAAGCATACGAGGTTATGGTATGTTTATAAGTAAAAACAACTTAGAACTATAAAATGCCACTTAAACATTAGCTATTATTACTGTAAGATTCAGCACTATGCCCAGCTGGTATGGTTCAGAAATTGAGCACTGACCCAGGAACCAAGAAGTCACTGGTTCAACTCCCAGTCAGGGCTCATGCCCAGGTTGTGGGCTCCATCCCCAGCAGGGGCCATGCAGGAGGCAGCTGAGGATCAGTGATGTTTCTCTCTCATCGATGTTTCTGTTTCTCTATTCCTCTCTCTCTAAAAAAATTTTTTTCAATAAAAACATTTAAAAAGTAAGAAATATATAAAAAAATATTTCAGCACTACAAGAGAGAAAAAGGAGGCAGCTGGCAAGAACTTTGATCCCAACCAACCCTCTTTTGACCTAAACATTTTAACATTTTTTCTCCTTTTTATTGAATTTATTGGGGTGACACTATTAACAAAATTATATAAGTTTCAGGTGCACAGTTCTGCAACACATCATCTGTACACTGTATTATATGTTCACCACCCTGAGTCAAGTCTCCATCCATCACCATTTATCCCCTATACCCTCCTCCACCTTCTTCCACTCTCCTTCACCAGCAATATTTTGACTTTTTTTCTAAATCAAAATGCATTTTTGAAATCCTCGCCAAGTGGTAGCACCTGGAAGCTTGGTAAGCTTTGTTGGAGTATTGTGTGTCATCCAAA
Source organism: Myotis davidii (assembly GCF_000327345.1). Classification (NCBI taxonomy): domain Eukaryota; kingdom Metazoa; phylum Chordata; class Mammalia; order Chiroptera; family Vespertilionidae; genus Myotis; species Myotis davidii. Next base: position 800,857 of record NW_006285917.1, read on the forward strand.
AGATGGAGCTTTTGATGGAGCTTTCATAACACACTGCATGTTAGTCCTGCTACTGTCACTTCCTAGTTGGTTTTAAAGAACTTTTAGCCTCTAAACCCTGTGGAGGAGGCTGGGAAAGGAGCTAAATCTTCCATGAGAGGAGAGTGTAAATTCTGCTCCGGGCCATGAACATGAGGCCTAGAGGGAACACATCAAGGAATCAGGCACCATCCCTCCCCCAAATGCTATCTACAATAGTTACAGTAGGATGTGGGCTAAGGATAAAGAGCGAAGGAGTAGAGCTTCCATGAGCCCTCAGGACAGCTACTGTGTTGAACTACATGTGTTTGGAGTCAGGTTAATGGTCTGGCTTCCTCAAGGAATAAATAATAATAGTCCTAATCATCCCTCAACATCAGAAAACAATCACTAGTGTCCTGCTCCTTCCCCGGTTCTCTGCCCCCCCCCCCCCCCAAGAGAAAGGGTCACGGCTGGTCTTATCTTGTAGATAGAAAACTGATGCATCATGACTGAAGTTAGCCAGGAACAGGTAGCAGGTTCAGGAAAAAGTTCCGGGTGTTTCCAGCTGTTATTTCATCCACGGGCACAGGTTTACCCCCATAAAGATCTCTATCCAGCCACAGAGGATGCTTATCTGGATTTTGGCAATGACTGGAGTGGGAGGGAGGTGGAGTAGAATGTGGGCCCTGTCATAAGAAGGCACCAGGCAGAATGGAGCAACTCAGCATCCCTGAGGGGATGACACTCAGGGGGCTGGACAGGTCACCTCTCCTTTGGAAGCTTCAAGACTCTGCGTTGTCAGTGATTTCGTCTCCATGATCTCTACTGACAAAGTGCCACGCCTTTCCTCTTGCTTTACTTTAGTATTGTGAAATCTAAGAGAAAAGAGAAGAGAAGGACCCTCAGGACAGACGACTTCTCCCTTCTCTCCCAAATTAGAGAGGGGGCAGAGGGAAAGCGCTTCATTCTCAGCAAGCTTGTTTACCAGCTGCCAGCCCAGACACACCCCCAACAAAATGCCATGGAGAATGATGTTGTGACTCATGGCTTGGCAAGTACTGGGATCATGCCCCAGGCTCCCAGATACCACACTGGCTCCTCCAGGTCGCCCTGGCTGGGTCTCCTCCTCCTCCTTTTCCCCAAAGGCATTCCTCATCCAGCTCTCTTTTCCCAAGCCCCTCCTCCCCTCAAATTATTCCCCGAAGAAGTGGGGGGAGACAAGAATGGTTAGAATTGGGATTTGAGTTGAGGTTAATTTCAGGATCAGGATTAAGGATCGGGCTAGGGATAGAGCTACTTTGGGATTTGATTAGTCAGTGGACTTTTAGTTAGTAGAGACAACAGAACTCTGCTAACTTACACCCGTTAAAGTCCTAGGGTTAGCCAGTGTTAGATGTCTTGATAATAGGTCCACTTTTTCGGGGGTCAAATTAGAAGAGTTAGAATCTGCTTTAGAAAATGGAATATGTCAACACTGAATAAAGATGTAATCAAGAATCATCTCCTAGGAATCTGAGCACAGGTGTTTTTTTTTAAATCAACTACATTCCTAAGGATTGTAGATAGGGTAAAGCCATTATATCCACTCCCCAGGCATTGTGCAATGTTTTTTTACTTCACCTTGACCTCAGACCTAGAACTTTCTAGTGGAGCCAAGAGTCTTGGATTTCTTCTCCAAATCCTCTCCTAGTTTTATCAAAGGAATTACTCCTCTAGCCCACCAGCATTGGGAAATGGCTGGGGGAATAGCTGAGGCACCGGGCCCTGACATTTGGGCACTTCAGGCGCCGTCCTGGTGGAGAGGCACTAAGCAAAGCATGCTGGGGCTTCCCTGACTGAGACATCTGTCAGCAAGACTCAGGCAAAGGACAAGACACACTGCAAGTTCTGAGCTCAATTTCTGAGGACAGGAAGAAAATAAAACTAGAAACAATTGCGGACAGTCCAGGGTGGGGAGGGATATGGAGCAGGAGGCTTCACAGGAAGTCATGGGGGTCCTCCAGGAGAAGTTGGTAGATAAAAGTGACGGGCTGAATTCCTAGAAACTCATTCTGAGACATGTACACACACACACACACACACACACACACACACACACCAGCACCTCCTTACATAAGTTGTTCAACCTGGAAAGATAAACAAGCTGGCAGCCCACCCACTACTGTGCAACCAAAAACTCCTCCATTTGATACGGGCGTCAGACCCGCTTCCTTCTCTTCTGACTCTCCTTCTCCCACATCTGCCTCCATAGGTGCTTGGAGGTCCTCCTGCAGAGGGGCTAGGAGCTGGCACAAAGCCCACCTCAGCCCTGCCCTCCCCACGAGCAGCACCAAGACAGTGATTAGCAACTCTCCCCAAGGCTCAGCAGCGAGGGAATTTTTTTTTCTTTCAAACATGTCACATCTGGCACATCTGCTTTCCTAGCAATGATGCATCCCAAGGGGTATAATCAACAGTTGGGGCGGGGCCAGGATGCAGGTCTGTACTGACAGAAGCCTGAGCCAGAGACGCCAAGAGCAAAACTTAAGAACACCAACTACCCCCACTCCCATTATACCCCAGGGTTGAAGATGAGCCCTATCCCTGCTCATCTTTCTGCCTCAAAGCCAGGCACCCTCCTCACAACCCAAATCCATTATAGGGCACAGAGACAATGCAATGGCGCATTTTGCTTTGGGAAATTATATAAACCTTTTTATTGTCCAACCTTAAACTCTCCTACTGGAATTACAAGGAAAGTGGGAAAGAACCAGTCACCCTTTGCCCTGTCACAAGCTCCTCAGCAATATCCAGAAAGGCTGTGGTGGTGTTTTCTCATCTTTCACCCCTGCTTCTGTCAGCTGCCCTCATCTCCTCATTGTTGTGACTCCTTGCTCTTTTCAAGTTCGATCTCTCACTGCAGGGAATGCCCCCCCCAGGAACCCCCCCACACACACACACGCACCCCGCACCTTGGGCCTAGTGTTTCAAAGGCACTACCTAAATGCCTCCCAACAGCAGTTTGATGAAACACCACCAAGCACTTTGACTGCTCTACCATTGAAACACGCCTCTTCCCCCTCCACTGTCTTATGACTCCTTCATTCAGACACTTCCTTTCAGCTAGGCAAAACTGCTTCCTTTGATAAAAATTTCTCTCCCTTTGACCTTTAAGGTCAATCTTTTCTCTTTGGTCCTAATTCACCTCTTCCGAACACTCCCCACAACCCTTCCTGAAGGAAGTCTTCTGCCAATGTCACCCATTTTGTTTCCAGTATAGTGTCTCTCCATCCTCCATCACTACCCAAATCTCTGCCCTTATCTCATTAGGCCTGTGTGTTTGTCAGTATTCTGGGTATCACACAGTTCCCACCACACGAGAGTCTCCTGAAAAATAGGGACTCTCTCTGTCCAGTGCTCTGTATACTCCAGTTTCTTGATTTAGGAAAGGAAGGTAACTGAGTGGAAGAGAGACATAGGGCCAAACCACCCCCTCTGCTCCCACAAAAAGACATAACCAACATAAATACATATACATACATACACATGCATACACCACCTCATCTCAAAGATGACTGAGCTTGTCAGATATAAATCATGTTTGGCTTTCAAATGCAGTGCTAATTACACGGTATCTTAACTATCTGTGCAAACTGTCAGAGAAAATATATTGGCGATTCAGAGGAAAGAGGAGGGAAAGGCTGGAGCATCCATTGAACACCACCCTCACCTTCTCTGAAGTCATCCAGAGATGGGACACACAGAAGGGCGAAGGCGTGCCAGGGCCAGTCCCAACACTTTCAGAGCCTAATGGTTTTTCAGGTGAGATGTGCTGTCACAAGCTCCCAGGTAGGAGGGGACACTCAAAATGAATTGTCTGCATCACCAGTCACACAGTGCTGCACACACAGCAGGAGTGATTTAGGCTACATTTTTTTGAAGACATCCTGACAAAGTAGATTCTAGAAACAGAGGTCCCAAAGAGATTGAGTCCTTCCTCTGAGAGTTTGGGAATCATTTGGTCTAACCCTCAGCCTCTAGACAGAATGAGATCCAGGCTATTCCAGAAGGGGTGGGGAGTGTGATGTTTAAAATACCCAATTTTAAATTTATAACATATTAATATATTCAAAGAAGTCTGTACTGAGATTAGGATTGCATTATTTCTTCTTAGCCATAGTTACAGTTTGGGGTGCTCCTCTCCCAACTGCTATTCTCTCCTACATTCTTCCCAAACTCGGACTGACACCAGCCTCAGCTTCCCTTTACCTAGAAGCACTTGGCCTGTTTCCAGGCTATTTTTCATACCCGTCTTTCTGTTGTGTGTGCTGGAGAAAGCAGACTGATGGGTTTCAAAAGGAGGACCCCCGAAGGGTGTTGTATCTGGGACAGCCCAAGGAGGGAGACATAAAAGATGGAAGCCAGAGTAAGGAGGGAGAGGACAGCAGTGAGGGCCTAAGGGTGAGACTCTCATCCCTAAGGGCAGAGGAGGCAAGGGGAGCAAAGGGAAAATAAAAGAAGCAGAGATTCTTGTGGCTACTCTAGCCCATCTCTTGCCTCTGTGCAGGTTTCACATACACATACTTAGTGATTCACCAACACCAAGCCGGAGAAATGTGTTGTCTAAAGCTGGAAAAGAACAGTGCATTTATCAAGAACTTGCTTGTGGACATTTCCAAGGTGTGCATGTGAAGATATACTGGTGACTTTTCTGGCCAGAGAAGGAAAGCCGTTTCGACAAAAGTTTGTCACACATGGCAGCAGAGAGCAGGGCATCCTTCAGTAGAGACATAGGAAAATCAGATGGAACTCATCTTTCTAGATAGTTCTGGGTAGTTCATTCTGATATCTTTCTAGACCTTTCTGACCTAACCAACTAATGAAGCAAAAACCAACCAATTAAAAGTACATTGTAATATAAACTTGCATAAACAGTGACTCCCCATTTTCTAGTAGCATCTGGGTGAACGCTGTTTGGTTCAACACCCCCTGTCAAAGGAATAAGATTCTCTTCATTGTTCTCACTTGGGGACCTCAAGCTCACAAGCCCTATGTTAGTGTCTCTCCTATGATCAGTGCCTTATTCCACTAGAGTTATTGCTCAGGAGCCTTCTAACTATCCTATAAGTGACCACTCTGTCTATGGGCCAAAGGCAGTCTGACAAATGAGCAACACATTCAGGACACACCCTCATGGTTGTCACTTCCCCAACAGGATTACTCATTTGCTATGGGACAGGGAACTAGAGAATAAAAAAGTGACTCTTTTCTAGTTGACAGAAGACAGAGTTCCAAGTCAGATCATTCCCAAAATTCCTAGGTTCCTAAAGATCCAGCATTCCTGAACTCCAAACACTGTGAGACTGAGATTTCTTGACCCATCCCCACAAGCACATGAAATCCAGTTATAAGGCAAACAAGGCCATGTTTGTCCCATAAAACCACCATGTGTGAGCTAATTAAATGACATCATAAAAAAGGGAGATAAATGCAGGCAGCAGGGAGCCTGCCTAGGAATGAGGATGGGATCCGATGGGTGGCTGATAAAGTCATGCCAAGAGAAGAACTGGGAGTGAGGATCCTCAACGCCCACCTCAAGATGTCTCAGGGGCTTCCAACCAGCATCAAGTGATGGGTGAGGAGAAGGCAGGTCTGAAGGTAGAGAAAAGTTATGCTAGGTCTTAAGGAAAAGATGCTAGCAAAGGAAGCAAAGCAGCCTACACAAATGTGATCCTCCCTGCTCCTGACACATCCACTCACAGAGATTCTCACACCTAACAGTTCAGTCGATTTGCATGTATAACACATACTCATATGTAGAGATATACATAAGCACTCTCACATACACAAACATTCTCAGCAATATAACTTTCCTCCAATCACCTCATAACTGAATTAGACATCTACTGAAACAAAGGTCTGTCATGACCTTGGGGATTACTTCTAGCACTAAAAGAGTCTTTGATTTTGTGATCTCTGAGCATACCGAGAGCATTTTAAAGTGACATATGTTCACTGCTTCCCCTAAACAAGAAACCATTGAGAATGTCACCAAAATGATGGGTACCTGGAGGGAATGAAATTCACATTCATATCTAGTCATGTGGCCCAGAGAGCTCTGCTCCCTGCAGCAAAATAGATGAAGGCTATAACTAACTGATCAAGGTGTCTGTCCCAGATGAATACTCAGACCGGTGAAGGGCAGGAACTCAGAGAATTCCTGAAATAAGCTTAAAATTTAGTTTCCTTTATAGATCTTCTTAGGCAAAGTAAGAGTGAGTCCCAGGAACACCTCTCACCTATCACCTCCCCGATTCCCAGCCCACTAACCTAAGGAGCTTCTCACTGCTGCACCCAGGATCACATCTCATCCAGAGAAGTTTGACTCAAAGTTCAGTTCCTCATGCCCCTGCCCTTTCCAAAGATAGTTATATTAGAAGGAAAATTTGGGAGTGAAGAGGAAGACCAGACCAATAAGACAAATGCAGGCATTCCACCATTCCCTTGTTCACACATTCGTTCAGCAAACAGTTATAGGGTCTTTTATGTACCAAGCACAGTCAACCAGGCACAACTAAAGACACAAAAATGGATGACCCTCGCTTTGGTCTTGAAGAATGCACATCTCCTTGGGCAAGGCTGTCTTTCCCAGCAATCCAAAAAGGATTCTAGTATCCTGTAATGCTAGACCCAAATTTCACTGTTTTCTAGTGAGTTCTTTTTCTGCTGAATGTACAGAAAAGTGGAGCTCTGAATCACTAGCAGTAGAGGATATGGTCTCCCTGGACATCTAGGTTCCTTTCCTGGCTCCACTCTGACTCCCGGGCAGTTCTGGACAAGTCATGGACTCAGTTTCTCTACCTGGGAAGCGGGGGAGGCACCCACTGACTAGTTCTCAACTTCACAGAGTAACTTGGTGATTAATGGGTTAATGTCCGTGGGAGGCTTTGAGCTCTTGGGATGAAAGACACCCTAAAGCCCTGACTCTATTGGAAACTCTGCCCAGCCAACAAGATACCCTGAAACCAGAAAAGGGGCCTTTGATCATATATGAAGGGCTGTCTTTGGAAGAATGAACTAGAGGGAATGAGTTAAAACAGCAGCAAGAATTAAAGTAGCATGAAAAACCTAGGACTTTCTGGCTCCTGGGTGGAGTCCCTTGCCTGGAGTCATTTACAGATCTTTCACCTACCTATAGAGAGGGGTGGTCTGGATCATCTCTGGAAGCTTCTTCTGGACATCCTACAGTCAACTCCATGTTAGATACTCTCTGGAAGATGTTTAATACTGAAGGTTAAATATTGAAACTTCAATGGTTCCCCGCACCCAAATATGAAACAAGCCCCCTTCCCCACTGCACAAGTTGGTAGTAAGCACAAAGAAGGAGAGTCCATTTAATATATAACACATTTCTAAATTGTTTAACAATGTTACATGTGCAGAAAAGTTTTGCTATATGATTATTCAAAATCTATCAAATATTCATTATCAAGACAAAGTGTAAATATCAAGATTACCAAGTGGGGCGTGGAGTCAGGCTTCAGTTCAAATACTGGCTCTGCCATTTACCAGTTATACAACTTTGAGCAAGTTGTTTAAACACCCTGAACCTCAGTTTAATCATCTATAAAATGGGAATGAGAACAATTCCAACTTCAAATGATATTGTAAAGATCAAATTGGAAAATTGTGAGGCTACTAAGAATTGGCAAGGATGGTAGGACAACAGGAACTCTCAGATACTCTGGTTGGAGTGAAAATTGGTACAAATACTTTGGAAAACAATTTGGTATTACCCAGTAAATTTGAATGTTCACATAACCTACAACCCAGAAATTTCACTACTAGGTATAGATGCTACAAAATGTGAGTACTAGAATACACGTTTAAGTATATTCAAAGCAGCATTATCTTCAACTGATAAAAATTGGAAAGGATGCAGATGCCCATCAACAGTAGAAGAGATGAGTGGGTTAGGGTATATTCATACATTGAAATATGTACATCAATAAAAATGAACAAAGTACAGCTACAAGCAACAACGTGGATTCATCTCACAAATAAAATGCTGAGTAAAATGTGCACGGCACAGAAGAATACAGTTTGAGTGGATTTATATAAAAATTTTAAAAGACAAAACCATATTATTTAAAGATGCGTATATTGGTACTTAAACCATGATGAAAAACCAGAAAATTCTTATTACAAAATACAGGGTTGTTACCTTTGGGAAAGAGAAGCAATTGTGATCAGAAAGGGGGCTTCTGGGTGCTAGCAAAGTATTTTTTTATGAGTGGTGGTTTCATTGGATGTTTCTATGTGCCACATTACTCATTAAAATGCATATATAACCTGGCCAGTGTTGCTCAGTGGTTGAGTGTCAGCCTATGAACCAAGAGGTCCCGGTTCGATCCCTGGTCAGGGCACATGCTCAGGTTGCGGGCTCAATCCCCAGTGGGGGATGTGCAGGAGGCAGCCAATCAATGATTCTTTCTCATCATTGATATTTCTCTCTCCTGCTCCCTTACTCTCTGGAATCAATTAAAAAATATGCTTTTTAAAATGCACATATATTCTTTCTATACTCTAATTAATGTGTCATATTTCACAATTTAAACAATAAAAAGATTTAATTAGTTTACATTTGCAAAGGGATTAATAAAATACCTAGTGGATACTAAGTTCTCAATGAATGTTAGCTGTTATACCCATTATTTATCCACTGCTAGTTCAGAAATTATCTGTACCATTCTTTCCCTCCATTAATCATAGTAACTATGTGGGTATGTATTTAATAAACATTTACTGACTGCCTACTATGTGCTATGCACTATACTAGGAAGAAATGTACCAGTGTCTCCACCTAAGGTGCTCACTGAGGTGACCTGAATGCACCAGGATAGATAAGCCCCTGCTTCCTAAACCATCAACTTCTCTTTCCACATATCTGGGTTCAATGTTAACTTCTCAGTAATGACAATATCACAAATAGGGATTTGTGTCCAGAAAAAACCTCTACTTGAAACCACCCTCCTATCCTTACCAATCATATGGCTGCCCCAGGTCACAGGTATCTATTCACCCTGCTACACACAGCTGATGCAGCCTACACCTGTCTGCCACACCATGAACCATGGCAGAGAAAAAAGAACTGTGACAAAAATCTTCTGTGGTAGAAAAATCTAGTGTCTGCACGAGCCCCCTACTCATCCCTTTCTACCCCAACCTCACCATCCCAGCTTAAGGGCAAGAAATACATTATGACCCTGGGACTTCGTTTACATGTAACAAACAGAGGTCAGTTTATTTCTAAATCACTTTTTTTATGGCTCTATTGAACTATTTGCCACATTATTTATACGTTAATGGGCCAGGCCCCTCTGGGAAGCTCCCCATCTAATAAATAATGTGCCAAATCATTAAGCAAGGTGATAAAATCAAAGCCATTTAAAAATACATCAGCCTGCAGTTCCCTTCCAGTGAAATAAGCTCCAGGGGACCCGAAAGGGGTGTTGGGGGGGAGGGGGGGAGTAAAAAACCACCTTGTATTACTGAGTTTGGTCAGGTGTAGGATTTCCCACCCGCTGGGCTTGAGATAAAAATCAAAGCTGGGAGATCTAGATAACCTGGCGGCTCACCCATATCCCGAGCAGCCAGGGGGAGAGGAAGTGGGTAGGTATTACAATACAGATGGCTGCAAGTATGCTTCAGGCAGAAAGAAATAGGAGCATCATATTCTACCTCCCACCTGCCCCTTAGGGGTATTGGGGGCAGACAGAGAAGCCCAGCTGGGCCAAAGAAGTCATGTCCTCTGGCTGGAAGTTGGGGGTAAAAAGAAAATCCATTGAAGACCTTTGCTTTCTACCTATAAGCCATCACTACGATTCTCTCTTATGAGAGAATTATGAGTATTTATAATTAGTCTGAGTCACAGAGAAGAACATTAACAATAGTGATTACTCTGGCCCCCCACCCCCCATTTCCCACCTCTTACACCAAAGAACTTACCACACCCTTTTTCACCATCAACCCACTCAGAAAACCATAGCAGTAGCAAGAGAACGTGGGCTGGAAGACTCACTCTTGAGCTCCCTAAGCACTTGACCTTGAGCTTTTTCCAAGTGATTCAGAGAAAAAAAAAGCACATGGGAGCCTATAAGTCTATCTTTATCCTGAGGCCCCCTGTGCGTAGATCCCTGTCTTAGGTGCTACAAGGAATGATCCAGATAGACCATCCCCTGGTTGATGGGAAAGATAAGACCCCCTCTCCAGGACTCTGACCCAGACTGAAAACTTAAGCAGCAATACGAATGAAGAAAGTACAAGTTGAGTATCTAAGCAGAGAAGGCATGCAGAGCAAAGGAATGATCTGTGGGATAGAGGAGGTTTATATAAATATCTAAATTCTAAGCAAACACACCAAACATCATTTGCTTTAATCCTTACCAAGGCCTTGAAAGGTAATTTACAGACTCAGAGAAATGAAGAGATTTAATCAAGGTTACACAGCATGCTAGGGGGCCAGGGTTTGAATCTAGAACTATTTTTCTACAAAAGGCTTTATCCTTTTTATTAAATGATCAGGCCAAGAAGCAGAGATGGCTTTGAGTTGAGTTCTAAAGGAAGAGACACATACCGATAAACTAAAAGAAAAGGGAGGTGGGGTTGCCAAATGATATACAGGATGCCCAGGCCCAAATATTGCATGAGACATACACTAAATATTATTCTGTGTTTATCTGAAGTTCAAATTTCATTGGCATCCTGTCAACCTTTAAAGCAAGCAACTCTTCAACCTTAAATCATGGCATATTGCCTGAGGAAGTCTCCCAAGTGAAGGAAAACGAGGCTTTCAGGGAGGATGAGAAATAGGTTTGCTGAGTTGCTGCAGGTAGTTCCATACCAGAAAGTCAAAAACTGGGACGATGATGGTCATAGTCAGCTGCCAGAATTTTTTGAAGAATGGAAAGTTTAGACTTGAGAATAGAGAATAGAAAGTCTTTGGTTCTAAGTTGTAAACTTCAAGGAAAGGGCAAAAATAGTTTCATAGAATTTAGAACTGGAAGGTATTTTAGCTTATAATATAGCTAGAGGCCCAGTGCACAAAATTCATGCATTCGGAGTGCGGGGAGGTCCCTCAGCCTGGCTTGCACCCTCTTGCAGTCCAGGAGCACTCGGAGGGTGTCCAACAGATGGCTTAGGCCTGCTCCTTAGGGGGTGCGGGCCTAAGCCGGCAGTGGGACATCCTTAGGGCTGCCGTGGAGGCAGGAGAGGCTCCCGCCACTGCCACTGCACTTGCCAGCCATGAGCCCAGCTTCTGGCTGAGCAGCACTCCCGCTATGGGAGCACACTGACCACCAGGGGGCAGCTCCTGCATTGAGCATCTGCCCCCTGATGGTCAATGCACATTATAGCAATCAGTCATTTCGCCGTTTGGTGGAATTGCATATTAGCCTTTTATTATATAGTACACCTTCTATTTGCATAGTATTTTAAACGTTTCAAAGCACTTTCACGTACATTACAGTAGGTCCTTGGGTTATGTCAGAGATCCGTTCCAATGGCACGAGGTAACGTAATTTTCACCGTAAGTCGGAACCCACCTACATAAGCACCTACGTCACTCACATGGAGCACATACACAGCAGTAATGAAGTGAAACAGTAAAAAAATGTAAAAGAAAGATAACAATTCCTGACCTTTACTTGTGGTAAAAATAAATAAATAAAAAACATAAAGCACATATGTACATATGCCAAATGATGGAACTTTTTTTTTTAATAAATACTGTAAATGGGAGATGGTGACATAAGCATGAAACCATGTACATCAAGTCCGATGTAACCCGAGGACTGCCTGTATTTAATTTGATCCTCATAAACCCCCTGAATGGTAGACAAAATGGGTGTTATCCACTCCGCCTCAGCCTACTAGCTGGTCTCTATCCTTCCTTCTACCACCGACATCCAGAAAGACACTACTGGTACACTGCCTCCCACCCCCAACTCCACCACTCTGAAACTTCTCACAAAGTCACCAGTGACATATCCAATGGGTTCTTTTCATTCTTCATTCCACTTTACCATTTAACATTGTTGATAACCTACTCTAACTGTGATATGATTAATCTCTTGTTCTCCTCTTACCTCTTGGATCACTTTTTCTGTCTCCTTCACTCTTTTCTTGTTCCTCCATACTCCCCTTTAAGTAGTTATTCCCAAGTTTCCATCCTTGGTCTTCTCCTTGAGTAATTTCATCCATTCTATTTTCAATCCCTGTATGTGTGCTGATGACCCCACATCTGCATCTCCCACTGGTTTTCTAGATGCTAGATTAGAATTTTAAATTGCCTCCTAGACATCTCTACTTACTACTCCCATTCCAATTCATCCTCCAATTCTAGCTATCTTATTCACTTAATGAGTAGCTCCCCCATTGCTTATAGGTTTGTCCATAATCATACAGTCATGGCAAATGTGGTCCCAATCAGAAGGTCGGCAAACTTTTCTTTCAGTAAAGGATCCAAAAGTACCTATTTTAAGTTTTGAAAGCTACATGTGGTCTATGTTGACATTCTCCTTCTTTTTAAAAAAAAAAAAATACAACCCTTTAAAAACATTTTAAAAAACACCACTCAAACACATTTTTAGCTTGCAGGTTGAACAAAACAGGCACTGAGTCATAGTTTGCCAACCCGTAGGGCCAGGTCTCCTCACTCCCAATCTTGTTCTCTTTTCTTTGCTTTAAGAAGTTAAAAGCATAGATGTATGGGGTATTTACAGTTTAAAAATTCCTTTCACACACATCACTTCATTTGCTCTCTCTCCTTTGGACCCCCATAGGACTTTACATGTACCTCTCTTATTGTACAAACTCCAGTTCACAACTTATTATTCTACTAGGATATTCTTGAAGACAATGATTAATTTGCATTTTTTATATTCCATAACAACTAGCCCAATGTGTTATTCATAAGAAGCACTTTAAAATGTTTATTGAATGCATCAATAACCTAGTTTTAAGTTTTATTTAAATAGGAAAAGTAAAGAGGGTCTGAAAGCTGAACACGCAATCCAATGGCTGGTGCTATTCTGCGCTGTAAGGACAGTCGTGGGGTAAGAAGAAATGGAAAGGATGAGAGAAACCCACAACACCAAGGTCTCTGCTTCCCCCACTGGGAGCTCCATCTCTAAGAATTGAACTGCCTAAGGTTTTTCCAAGAGAAAACCCAAGCTGTCTGGGACCCCATGTGGGGTGTTAATTGACTCACTTGACCAGCAGAAGTCTTCAGGTGTGATTGAAATGAAATCAGAGAATCTTAAAGTTAGAAGGGACCTTAAAGGTTCAGCTCTCACCTAGATGGCTATAGTCAGGTCCTAGCTATCTGGACTAAAGCAGGAAAGCTGTGACAGCTCTCACCAAGTCTGTAGAAAAAGTAAATAACAATTTTTGGACTTCTAAAAAAATATATTTTTATTTATTTCAGAGAGGAAGGGAAAGGGAGAGAGAGTTGGAAACATCAATGATGAGAGAGAATCATTGATTGGCTGCCCTCCTGTACACCCCCTACAACCTAGGCTTGTGTCCTTGACAGGAATCAAACCTGGGACCCTTCAGTCCACAGGTTGACGCTCTATCCATTGAGCCAAACCAGCTAAGGCAACTTTGTGGACTTCTTAATGCAGTATTTTTTTAATCTTCCAAAATGTATCTGTGTCTTCAGAATTATCTTAGGAATTAGGCCTTGCTGGGACATAAAGGAGACACCAGTCTTGATTAGGAAAAGATATTGGATGAGAGTAGACAACACTGTGCCTACAGCTAATCTGAGGCCTGGCGGGGGGAGGGAGGAGATAAAATCATTGTTTTTTAATATCAAGACCTCAATAATACTTGTTAATAAATTTAGTGATCTACTCTTTTCATGAAGCTTTGTTCTCCTATACCTTCCTGCCTTCTCTTATTACTTGGGCATTTGGAAGGAGCCAACAGAGAAATCCAGAAAACTGAGCTTGGGGACTTCCAGAGGCAGTCCCCACAGACTACAGCAGAAGCCTGAGGCTTGGACACTTTCACCCTGAATACCTAGGTCTAATTCAATTAATGACTGCAATGGAATAGGGTGGAGGTGCCTCCACTGGTAGCAGCAAACCGTAGATGTGCTCAGAGCTTACAGTAGGCAGAGCCTCACCCAGTAAGTCTAGAGCCACCCTCCCTTTGCTTAGGTTCAGTTCCTCACATAAGGATCACAAAGATGTGTCAGTACAACTGGCCAATTGTCAACTGTCCTTTTCCTTCCAGGAAGAAGCTGGCTCCTATGATTTATAGAACTGTTTTTAAATAAATGTCTTGTCTTTTCAGGAAATAACTCTGACAGCTGCTGACAAAGGTGAGCCAGAAAAGTGGTTGAGGTTATAAACAAGGTGTAGAACCTCACTGCTCAACGCATGGTCCATGGACCAAACAGCATCAGCATCCCTGGGGAGCTTATTAAAAGTGCAGAAATTTGGACCCCACCACAGATTCACTGAACTAGGATATGATTTTAACCAGACTCCAGCACTCTGCATGCTTACTAAGGTTTAAGAGGCACTGGTGAGGAGAAACCAAGATGCCAGCATAGGTAAACACCAGAAATTGCTGCCTCCCACAACAAATTCAAAAATACAACTAAACGACAAAACAGACATTATCCAGAACCACAGGAAGGCTGGCTGAGTGGAAATTCTACAACTAGAAGCAAAGAGAAAAGCACACTGAGACTCAGAGGAGGTGTGGAAGTGCAGAGGTACGGAGGCGCA
>NW_006285917.1:817283-851539 GCF_000327345.1 Myotis davidii
GAGAGAGGATACAAATTATGAACAACAAATACACATCTATCAACAAGAGAATCTGAAAATCAAGTTGAGAATCTGATAAACAGAATGAACTGGTGATTATAATAAAATCAGGGGCATAGAATGGGAATGGACTGGCTATTCTTGGGGAGTAAAGGGGTGAGGGGGATGCGGGAAGAGACTGGACAAAAATCGTGCACCTATGGATGAGGACAGTATGTGTGTGTGGGGGGGGGCGGAGGGTGGGGGGGGGAACCGGGTAGAGGGGAGCTATGGGGGGAAAAAAGAGGAACAACTGTAATAATCTGAACAATAAAGATTTAATTTTAAAAAAATTAAAAAAAAATAAGAGACACTGGTATGTTGGACAAGGTTCTGCTACTTACCAGCTGTGTGACCTTGGGCAAGTTATTGACTTCTTCATAGCTCAGTTTCCTTATCTGTAAATTTGGGATAATAATAGTATCTCCTCATAAAGTTGTCGTGAGACATTAGTTAACATGTAAAGTGCTTAGAATTGTGCCTGGTACCTGGTAAGTATGCAAAAATGTTAGCATTATTAATGTTCTCTTTGATGCACTCTGTAAATCCCAGAACTGGCTGGACTTAAGGTGACAGGAGGGGAGGAGGCAGGGGGATACATGTGTGTGTGTGGTGGTGGGATGGAGAGAAGAGCACTGACAACAAGAGGAATAGCTTTTTTGATTGAAATGAAAAATTCAATTGTGGGGCATTAGACCAAGTTTGGGGTACCCAGAGCTCTAGGACTAGTGAATGGCCATTCATATGATGGATTTATTATCATATACTATTGCCAGGCCCTTTGCTGGGTACTGGAGACAGTGGTGCACAAGACAGACAAGGCCCCAGCCCCCAAATTAGGGAAATTCTGAAGTGTCTGCTTACGCTGAGAGAAGGGAAGGCCTATTACATTATATTACTGTGATGCATTTAGACAACCTGATACATCCAAATTCTGGGGCCTTGGAAATTTGGTTGGGTTCTCTCCCCACATCTTATTAACATGATAGTTTCCCCAACTTTTCTTTCTTCCATGTCTCACAGACAGCCAACTTAGGTAGTAATGCAGCTTCCTGTGGCTGTGTGGGCTGCTGAGCTAAACACATTGAATCAGACTAGCCATCTTAGAGGCCAGTTGTCCACATGGTCCGAGTTCTCTAGAACTGTGTTACTAAAACACAGATCGGATCTTGTTACTCCCCTTGTTTAGAGACCTCTAATGGTACACAAGCCATTCACACTACAACCCTAAACTATTTGACAGTCTCATTACAAATTATCACCCTTCCCTAGCATGTACTGTACACCTTAATTACAAGAGTAGTTACAAACTGGGCCTATTCAGAGCTGGGTTTTAAATCCAAACATTGTTGTTTACTGTCTATGAGATTGGGCAAGTTGTTCAACCTAAGCCCCAGTTTTTGCATCTGTTAAATAGGGATACCAATTAATAAAAATAGCTATTATTGCTCCGTATCAAGCACTATTCTAAGCATTTTCATCTATTGATTCACTTAATCTTTCCAACAGTGCTACCTCACAGCATTGTGCAAGTTCCGAGAACTGTGCCTGATGTGAAGTAATATTAGCTATAATTGTTGATATTAATATTACAACACAAACAGGCTTTATCGTGCCTTCATACCTTTAACAGTTCCCTCTCTCTGGAATGACCAACTGCCCTCCTCTGTGCCACAAACTCCTAGTGTTCCTCCAAAAAACCCAGCTTTTCAGGCATCCATACACAGAATAACTCATCTCTTACATACATGTTCTCATAGCACTTGTCTGAGTTCATTGAAAATAATGTTTACACAAAGGACTTGTATGCATGCATATAAGCATAACCAATGGACATAAGACACTGGGGGATAGGGGAGGCTAGGGGACTGTCTAGGGAGGGGGTGGGGAATGGACACATATGTAATACCCTTTGTGATAAAAAATTTAAAAAAAAATGTTTACAGCCCTGGCCAGTGTTCAGTGGTTAGAGCCTCAATTCTCAGACTGAAGGGTGGAGGGTTTGATTCCGGTCAAGGGTATGTACCTGGGTTGCAGGCTCGATACCCCGTCCCTGGTCAGGGTGCATGTGGGAGGCAACCAATCAATGTGCTCTCTCACATCGATGTATCTCTCTCTGTCTCTCCCCCTCCCTTCCCCTCTCTCTAAAAATCAGTAGAAAAAAACATCCTCAGGCGAGGATTATCAAAAAAACAAATAAAATAATCAGGCTTTATAGATCAGGCTTCACCACTAGCCTGTGGGCTCCTCAGCAGTAAAGATCCTATCTTACTTCTTATCACTGGGGCTCTAACATCTGGAACCAAGCAGCTACATCTGGACTCTAACATCTGGACTCTAACATCTGGAACCAAGCAGCTACAAAATGAATATTTATTGAATGAATAAACCAAGATCTGACTGAATGACTAAATACTTTCAGGAAAAGACCTAAAATGTGAAACTCCAGAGAGAAGCAACATTGGGAATAAAACAATCCAGATACCTTCTGCTCTACAAAGCCAGAGTACAAAGCCATTCGCCAGCCCAAGCTTCCTCATTGTCACTGGGTAGATTGCACCTCCCACCAAGGACACTCCCCAATCCCCTCTTGCTGTAGACACACCACTCACCTCTGGCAGCGACAGAAATAAAGATTACATCATTTGTTACAACAAAATGGTTATTATAGTAATAAGTATAATTAGCATCAGACAATTACAATAATAACACATTTCCTTGCAGCAGAGGTACTTTTTTAAAAAACAGGTTTATTTAATGCCCCCCTCACACACACCTCCTCCAAGAAAAAACAACTCTCTTCCCAGAGAGCAGAGTCTTCTTTCATTCTGCCGAGATGCTATCTTAATGAAGGAACATTATTGACAAACCCCATAAAATGGGAGCAGATTCCCTTGGAGCAAAATCTCTTTTGCTCTCTTTCTGGTTTCTCTAGGGCAGAAAAAACCTTGTGCCTTTCTTTCGAGGCATTAGGAAAAGTTGTTCAGGGAAGAAAAGATGAGGCCAGAAAAAGCAAAAAGAAAAGAAAAATCTTCTCAAACAGCGAGAGCTTGATATACATTGTTGACCATCGCCCAGCCTTCCTTCCTGGTTGCACACACTAGGAAGGGAAACGGGCCATTTGCTTACAGTGATACACGCGTGTCTTCGGTCGTTTTCCAAGCCCTTTGGGAGCAAGAAGCTGTAGGGTGAGATGGTAGAGAGGCCTGGGAGGGAATTGCAAATGGATAATGAGCAGGCCATCTTACTCCATATGGACATACCCACATTAGATGCTTATACGAAATCTACTTAATCTTCTGCTTTTTACAAAAATATTTAGGAGAGCTTACAGTAACATGCACAGCAAGATTTAAAAATCAGATGAGAAAATTAGGATACACACGGAGATTTCATAAGCTTGTTGACATATACATAAGTGCATGTGCACTTTCCATTCATGTATACAAACACAGACACACCCCACGTACATATCTAGAATGTAACACACATAGTAGGCTCTCAAAAATATTTGGTGAATTAATGAAACAAATCCACCCCTAAAGGCAAAGAAATATAAAAATAAGTAACTCTGATACAGCCTAAGATAGACATTAAACACATATAAACATTTATACATAAAAATATATATGAATACATGTCTCATGTATACAAAACAGACCACTATTCACATGTAGTGCACACATCATTTTATACACATACACATAAAATTAAACCTCACCCTTTTACAATTGCCATAGTCATAATAGATGAACATAGAAGCACTTTTGCTAACATATATATATATAAAAAACACGGCCACATTGCAATATGTGTGTGTGAGTGCATACTCACTCATATAAGCACACATTCATACACAGACAGGTGCATACAGACTACACACACACACACACACACACGAACACACACACGCACACACACACACACACACACGCACACACACACACACACGAACACACACACACACACACGCACACACACACACACACGAACACACACACACACACACGCACACACACACACACACGAACACACACACACACACACGCACACA
The DNA here is from genome assembly GCF_000327345.1 of Myotis davidii. NCBI lineage: Eukaryota > Metazoa > Chordata > Mammalia > Chiroptera > Vespertilionidae > Myotis > Myotis davidii. The sequence continues at coordinate 821,377 of NW_006285917.1, forward strand.
CACACACACACACGCACACACACACACACACACACACGAACACACGCACACAGAACAAATCAAATCAGAACAGCTATAAAGATAAGTGTCTCTGCTCCTCACTCTTATCTTCTCTAAGTGACAGTGCCCAGAGGCATGAACTTTAATCTAGGGCTCTAGCCCATCACACCCAATGCAAGAGAAGGCAAAAGGTGTGGACCACCCACTAGGGAACCTGTCTGTCTCCAAGGCCATCCATACATGTGCATGTCTTGTCCAAGTACCCTGGGATTTCAACCTCACCACAGATCACTGGGAATGAAATCTTGTTGACCTACTTTCTCAGGTAAATCTCCTCTTCACCCTCACTTACTCCCAGTATGTGGTCTATATTTCATCATACTTCCCCAATGAACATTCTTCCATTCTCTGAATTTTCAGCCAAGTAAGTTGCCCCACAAACCAGGGATACTCCCCTCTCTTCACCCACCACATTAGCAGAGAATATCCTTTCCTCCTTTGGTATCAGTGCTCCTCTATTCCAAGGAACCTTCTCAGATTTTTCCCTTAAGACATTAAGCTGCATGTAAAACAGTTATTTTTTCCATAAATAGTTTTTATTTCCTGTAATGTTTAAAGTGCATTTATTCCAGCCCTCTTTAATCACGTACACAGGTTTAATGTTTTATTCCATTTTTATATGTCTTTTATGGGAATGTCAAGATATCTATCTTAGATTTCATGTTTCTGGTTCTTAGGGGATTGTGTCTGTCTATGGATGCCTTTGTACAGTGGCCAACACTTGCTGGATATTTTTATTCTATTCCACTCAATATTTGGATGGACCCTGTCTTAGGTGTTTCAGGAAGACACACAGAAAAAAAGAGATATAATACCATCTTAGGGAATCTCAGACTGATGGTAGAAACAAACATAAAGAAAGAAACAGAATAATAAGGAAAAAAATCTATAATGTCAGACTAGAAGAGGATTGTGGGATGATTTAATCCAGACTCCTCATTTTTCAAAGTAAAGGAATTGAGATTTGGAGAAGTGAAGTGACTTTCCCAGAGTCACCTAGAAAAATGAATGGCAGAAAGGGAGGCAGTTCCAGGTTCCTGTCTCTTAGGCCAACACACCTTCCACAGTGTCAGCATTTCCCAAACTGAATTTTACTAATTTCCCAAAAAGCGATGAGATTTTTTTTTAAAGAGGTTCTGTGGTCTAATAATATTGCACATTATGTCCTCTCTTGGAGATCCAAAATGAATTATTAATATGTTAAAGGTTCTGAGAAGTCCTACAGTTTACAATTTTAGTTTTGTCTAGTCCAATGTTTCAGAAACTGGCCTGATCATGTAATACTTTTTAAAGGCACTCCTATTAACATCATATGAACACGAGTGTTTTGAGGAGTACACCGTTTAGGCAGCCCATCACAGCAATGGGGAGGGTCTGAGTTGGGTTTCTTCTAAAACAGAGAGGGAAGGAATTGAGTACAAACATGAGCATAAGACTGCCTCCTTCCTATGGAGGAAAATATGAGCAGCATTTAATGAAGTGTTGGGAGAGACAGTGACTCTGGGGCAGGGGAGAGGGTATGTCTCAAACACAGGCATTAGCCTTTCTTGGAAATGTTGTCTGACAGTGGACACTGGTTCAAATCACATCAAACCAATGGTGTGCTGCAACTGGTTCATTCACTCCTGAGAGCTGACTGTAAAATGTTCAAGAATTTTTGAAACTGGTTATTAAACACAACCATTATTTAAAATTAAATTATATAAACTTTTATTAAATAAATTATATTTTTAAAAAGCTAATAAATACTAAAAAATAAAAAAAAGAGTTGGCAAGCCCTAATCATGAGAGTAGAGAGAGCTTCACACATAGTAGGCATTCAATAAATATTTGTTGAATGAATGAATCAGTGAAGCAAGCTGATTTACCTCAAGCAACAAGAGAGCCCAAGACAAGTGAATTCGAAGTTACTTCTAGTTTTCTGCACCTTCAAGGAGAATGACTGTTATATGGGGGAAAGGAGTAGGAATATATATAAGACCTATAACCACTGGTTCTCTTATTTCCACAGGGTCTGAGGAAGTTTTCCTGGCAAACCCCAGCAATAAAATTAAGCACAGTTGGTGGAGTGAATGAGTCAGGTTGAGCTGTTTGTTTGTTCTCCAGGGCAAGGACATGCAAGAGTTAATAAACACACTGGAGCCTCTTAGACTGGGCCTTGGAGCAAGAGATCAGCTTGTTTGTTCTACAGAATTTGAACTCAGGTCAAAATGGCTCTCAGGGCCTCCCTTCCCTGAGGTAGAGACCTCCAGGCGGCAACTGAGGTCATCCACTGGGCAGCCAGGTGCTCCACCTAACAATGCATTCCACATAAGAAGTTCCTCTCACCAAGCTATTTTTTGTCTTCATAACATGCAGTAGACACACCAATCTTCCACCTACTAGTTGCAGGATGTCTTATTACTTAACACAGGCCACAAACTGGCAAGCATCAGGTTAAGGCTGTGGCATATCCAAGTTGATTCAGAAGATGATAGAATCCCAGGACTAGAAAGAACCTTAAGAAATTATTTCAAATACCCCTAAGCATCATCACCATACTCACCCACCTCTACGTCAGTCTTGTTTTTGTGTTTCCTCTCCCCAATTACAGAAGTGATTTTCACTCTCTTGGCCTATCCAATCCCAGCTGTGGTCAGGCAACAACACGAGATACCCCCTGTGCGTTCCAGGCCTTGCTGTTAGGAAGCTCCTAATCTAAGTAAATTGGTAGAACATAAATATCTAAAACTGACTTTGAAATGCTTTTAAGCAACCAACCAGCAAATGCGAATCAACACCTGGGCCAAAAAGATGAAGAGCCAAGAGGCATTCAAAAACAGGAGAGGTTACTTAGGGAGGCTTCCTGGAAGAGGGAGTATGAAGCTGGGTTGGAGAAGAATAAAGGGGCAGAAGGGACAGAGAAGTGAAGATCTTCCAGCCTGAGGAGGGACGTGCTTAAGGGATCCCAGCTTTTAGAGGCCAAAAACAAAAAACAAAAAACGCTGTGTAGCATGGACAGGAGGCTAAAGTAGGCAATAGGGAGGGACAGAAAAGAACCGAGTGGAAGGAAGGCAATAAGAGTCTTGAAAGTAAAGCTAGCGTTTGAATATGCCATGTAGTAAGTAGCATGGTAGAATTAAAAGTCTAATGTAGTATTAAAAGAGTGAGTCAAGGGACATGGGTTCCTGTCCTGGACCTGCTACCATCTCGTGTATTATAGGTCTCAGTCTTCGCATCAGTAAGATAAGGGCACTGGATTAGAGCAGTGGTTCTCAACCTTCCTAATGCCATGACCCTTTAATACAGTTCCTCATGTTGTGGTGACCCCCAATTTCATTGTTACAAACTGAACATAATTAAAGCATAGTGATTAATCACAAACACTATGTAATTATATATGTGTTTTCCAATGGTCTTAGGCAATCTCTGTGAAAGGGTCGTTTGACCCCCAAAGGGGTCGTGACCCACAGGTTGAGAACCGCTGGATTAGAGGCTCTACTGGGTCCCTTGCAGTTTTAAAAGTCTCAACGCTAAGATGCAAGAGACAATCAGGACTACCGTGGCAGTTCCTTAACAAATCCATTTAATATTTTCCCCTGATACAAGACAAGTCTAAGTTCCCTTAACCCCTGCAACTGAATTACAACTTGAGCATATTTACTACATCAAAGATTAATCCTCTAAACCCAGCAAGCTTGCTGGTTGAGCAGCAAGGAAATCTCTCTATAAAAAGAATAGACTCTATAAATTATTGGTCACTTACCTAGGGTTGTTACTAAATTATTGTAAAAGGATATATATTCTGCTCCTACACTCTCACTTCTGTTCTCTCTCAGACTAATTGCTTCCTGAACTAGGAAGGGTGTCCAGACAGAGACCTAGGAAGTTTGATATATACTGGATCTTTAAACTGCTGAAATTCCAGATGATAAATAAACTGCACAGTGGAATTTGAATCAACCTATTCACAGCCTTGAAAGGAGCAGGAGGGTAAGTCATTGAAATTATCCTCTTTATATCCTTTCTGAGCATTCTAAGCAGCATAACATTTCCTCTGGTTTTCACTAAGGAGTTGTCAGTTTTCCCATGCTTCCACCTCTGGCCTTATCATATCATATTTTAAACATTTATTCTGCTGTCCTCCTCTCTAGATTGGAAGCTCCTTGATGGCAGGGATTAATCGTATTCATCTTTAAGTAAGACCTATCGTGGTCAATAAGTCAATAGAGCATGATCAGACCTGCCACAGAGGTGTGCAATAGAAGTGTGCAGGCTTTATTATAATCGAATTGAGAAAGACTTTCTAGTGTCTAGGGAGAGTCTTATGTTTCCATAACCACTCACCCCCTTTTACCAAGTGGGCCAGTAAATGATACCCCCTTGCATCACAGAACCCTATGCATACTTGTATCACTGGTCTGATCACTCTCTATTGTAAATGCTGGCTTATCTATCCCACCAACCTGAAAGCACCTAAAAGGTAGAGACTATGTTTTACTCATTTTGCATCCTTTATCCAGAGCAATAGCTATCACAAATAAGGCAATTTGCTGACTGAATCAAAGAAGCACAGTAGCTTATCTTTTTAGTGTTATGATCAAAGAAAGAATCCTTTAGGAGAATATCAAAGGTCAATCTCTATGATAAAAAATACACCCATAACAATGTGTCTACTTAATCAAAGTAGAGGATTGTAGAAGCAGTCACATATATATTTTAATTTTCTAAACATGCTTCAAGAAAAACAAAAGTTGTCTATACAGATCAAATTATCTAGGTAACTATTCACCTCTAGCACTTTGGGATATTATGAATTCAGGCTCTAAATTGCACTGTGAGGGATGTGGACTAAAGCAAAAAATGTAAACACAGGCTCTGTTGTCAAGGATACCCAGACTGAAACACATCAGTGAGGATGAACATACGTTGAAGACCATTAATGCCATACAATTAGCCAAAGAAAGGTATCAGACAAGGTAAAGCTCTGGGAGATAAAATTTTTTATTTATTTTTATTTTTTTAGAGAGAGAGGGAGAGGGAGAGAAATAGAGAGCTAGAAACATCAATGAGAAAGGAACATCATGATCGGCTGCCTCCTGCACGCCCCCCACTGGGGACCAAGCCCACAACCCTGGTATGTGCCCTGACTGGGAATCGAACCGGCGCCTCCTTGGTTCCTGGGTCAATGCTCAACCCCTGAGCCACACTGGCTGGCCTAATCATTCATGTTTTTTTGTTTGTTTGTTTGTTTGTTCGTTTGTTTTAAATATATTTTATTGACTTCCCACAGAGTGGAAGGGAGAGGGATAGAGAGTTAGAAACATGGATGAGAGAGAAAGATTGATCAGCTGCCTGCTGCACATCCCCTACTGGGTATGTGCCTGCAACCAAGGTACATGCCCTTGACCAGAATCGAACCTGGGACCCTTGAGTCCGCAGGCCAACGCTCTATCCATTGAGCCAAACTGGTTAAGGCAATCATTCACGTTTTGACAAGCTGTCCTCTCATTGTCCCAGGAGAGCTTCTTAATGTAGTGAGGAAAGCAAGACAGCTAGACGGATAAGAAAAAGACTATTTTGCAGTTTGAGGGAAATCAAGGCCTGAAATGCAATATGAAAAAGATGTTCATATTCTTACATATATCTTACAGGAGAATTAGACCAAAAAGTCATTAAACAAGGTGAGCCAAGGAGAGTGGTGATAAAATAGGAAGATTTCAGGCCTGCTTCCAGGGTGTCATGAAATTCTTATAAAAGCTAGAGGCATACTGTAGGAGATCACTAGGAGAAATTTATAGGAATATGAACTAAAGAATCAACTGGAAAACTAAGATGACAAAACTATTTTTTTCTTATTTTTTAAATAAATTTTTATTGATTTCAGAGAGGAAGGAAGAGGGAGAGAGAGATAGAAACATCAGTGATGAGAGAGAATCAGTGATTGGCTGCCTCCTGCATGCCCCCTACAGGGGATCAAGCCCGCAACCCTGGCATGTGCCCTGACCAGAATTGAGCCATGACCTCCTGGTTCATAGGTAGACGTTCAACCACTGAGCCATTCTGGCTGGGCCACTTCCTCACCTGTTGTCGCTTACTGTCTACTTCTGAAAATTGCAATCTGTCTTATTTCAAGACTCTTATTTCAAGAGCTCCCAGAATAGAAATCATCTTATCCTTATATGTGAATTTTGCTCCCCAAAGTTGTCCATGGTAGGAAAGCACAGTCTGCCTGAAGAAGACAGCCCTCAGACGGCTCAATTCCCCGCCTCACAGAGCCTGCAATGGGCTCTTCTCTCACACTGGAGTTATGGAGCAGGAGTTATGGCTCTCCCTGTAAAAAGTCATTATAATTATGAAAAATGTCTACGGCTCTTTCCGCAGTTTAGGCAAAGCCTCTGGCTGTCCTGAGGAGCAGAGATTTAAGATCCTGTTCTCCATAAAGATGGCTAGATAGCTCCAAAGATAGATGTGTTAACGCCTAATTGGTCATTGTTGAGTCATCAAATCTGTTTCAGTCAGCGGGATTGGACTATCCTGACTGATAAGGAAGACAGAAAACAGTTTAGGAGGGTGGCAAAGGATTATTTTAATCAGTGTTCTCTCTTTTTCTATCTATCTATCTATCTATCTCCACTCTCCCCCTCCCACTGCCCCCCCCACCACACACACACACACACTTTCACTGTTCCTTTGCACAGGATTTTTAAAAACAGAAGAGTCCACAGTCTTGCTCAGCAGCAGCCTATTCAACTTCCTAGGATAGCAATGCTTCCTTCAGTCTAACCCTAATCTCTCATGTTAATGTCCCAGTTGTTTCTGCTTTGGCCTCAGGAAAGGCTAGCATTCTTCTTTTCTTGAGGTTTCAATACTTTAAATCCATTGGTCAGCATTTTCTCTTCTCCCTACATTCTCTATCTTTCTCCTCCATGCCCAACCTTTCTCTTCTCCATATTAATCACAGCTGTCTTATTTATTTCCTTTTTTCAAAGCCATGTGACATTTAAACAATCATTTTCTAGAACCCCTAATAATTGTAACAACTATCACTTAATTCAGAGCGGGTAAAATATATTATTTAAACAACAGTCACTTTTGGCAGCAAACAATGCAGAATGTGGGCCAAACCGCAAGAAGCTGTAGACTTGGAGGGTAATAACTGATCCAGTGTAGATGTGAGTGAAGATGGCACTGTTCACAATCTGCGGCTTTAAAAACAGGAGAAAAGACCATCTGTGGTTAAGGTGAAAATTTTAAGATGCTCTAGTGTGTGAAATGTTCATTTCAGGCTTTTCTACACAAAAGAGCATCTCCCCTACCTGAGTTAGAAGATTTTTTTCCAGGAGGTAAACAATACCTTCCCAGAAAGATGGGACAAAATGACCCCTCAAGGAAACTCTGTGCCTTTCCTTCCTCCCTCCCCAAGGAAGATTATTGGTGGATTGTTGTTTTTTGAAATGGTGTTCATTCCCAGAGTAAAGGTGTAGAAGATAAGGGCAAGATGGGAGATAAGGTTTTCTCTGTGGTTGCAACTGAACAGCAACTCTATTGGAGTTAACCCTGAAAATACTCTCACATCATCCACTATTATTAGGAATGAAAGCCCAGAACATAAACCCCACCCCTTTCAGACAGAAAAGTGGAGCATCATTGTGGCCTGTGGATTTACTCACTTAGGAGTACATATTCCTTAAAGTTATCCCCAGTATCCTTCTGCCCCTGGAATGCTCTTCCATGTCAACCATCCAAGTCAGAGATGAAAAGTCTCTTCATTTAGAATGCTTCAGAGGAGGTGCCTCTGTCACTTCCTTGGTTTGACATGTTTCACCTCTCTTCTATACACTTCACATTGCTCCTGAGCAGCTGTACTCAGAACCTGTTTGGCTAACCAGTACAATTGGTTTTCTCAAGTTCCCCTGCACCAACCACCCCGCCTCTTTATATCCTAGAGACAGAGGTCAGATGAGGTGGTCATCATCCATCCCTAAGTTCCGAATGTTCCTCCACATCCAGTCCCGCTTGCGATACAGAAGCTGGAAAGAGGAGTCTGGTTTGTGTTGCTCTATACCCCTCAGAGCCACTTCATCCCCTAGAGAGTAAGCGTTTCAGAGTTTCCTGAGCTTTTGCAATACTACCTGTCCCGCTACAGAGAGAAGATGGCAGATAGTAAAAGGAACCCCAGAGGAACCCAAGGCAGCTGCAGTAAGGCAGATGGCCATTCCCCTTGAGAGCCTGGCACTCCCTTGAGGCACAAAGGGAGCTGGATGCCCTGATTATCTAGTAATTGCCGCCGCCACCACCCTGACAATAATAACACCGAATCACTGACAGCCCTTTTCATCTGAAAGATCTCAAAGCACTTAGCCGCCAGGTGCTCATTAAGCCCTCTTGGATGAGGTTGGTTTGATGGGTCTAGCCCTTGCTACAGACGGTCAGGGTCAGGGGTGACTCAGAGAACCCAGGGAGCCAAATGTTGCAGAGGAGGGGGCCCATCAGCTTCCTACACATGGGAAAATGAGCCTCCTTGGCCCACAACTGGATCCCAACTGCAGGGGAATGAAAAGGAGGCTAGCTCCTCCCCCAGCAGTCTACAAGCAGGGTCATGTAGAATTAAGTCAACACAGAGCTCATATACCCCAAATACCAGACAGGACTGTTTACACCCCAAGAACTGGTGGGAGGCATAGGGCAGTGGGCATGAGCAACAGTAATTTTGGAATAGAGAAGCAGAAATTAGGAAACATGGATGATGGATGATGGTGAGGAAACACTCCCTGAATCAAGAGGGGGCCTGCGAAGGATGTTTCTGGGAAACTCGAGTTTAGGAGTGACAGTGGACAGCAAAGCAAGGATGAGCTGGTCTTCATTTTCCTGGGTATCAACAGAGGCAAAACCAATGTTTCTACAGAAGTAGCCTCTATACCAGCTGTGGGCAAACTACAGCCCGCGGGCTGGATCCGGCCCGTTTGAAATGAATAAAACTATTGAAATAAAAGACCGTACCCTTTTATGTAATGATGTTTACTTTGAATTTATATTAGTTCACACAAACACTCCATCCATGCTTTTGTTCCGGCTCTCCAGTCCAGTTTAAGAACCCATTGTGGCCCTCAAGTCAAAAAGTTTGCCCACCCCTGCTCTATACAAAGCCTAGATTCAGACTGAGAAGGGAGAGTTGTCATCCACTGTACTCTGCAGCCATAGAGTATAGTGATTTCTATTTGCCACCGACCCTGCTGTCCTGCCTCACTTTAGAGCCTCGATAATGGCACTCCAAGAGCTTCCTGGATCAGGTAAATGCAAATATTCCAACCTGCCACCCCCAGTGCCACAGAGGTCACTACATTAGAGTAAATCCAAAATCATCCTGAATGGCTCTTCTGATATAGGTCACAAAGCTTGCCTTTGAAAAAATGGACCACAGACTAATTCAGATAGACCATTCAGATGGGACATTAGACATCTCAGAAAATCATATCTTCTTCTCATTCCCTTTTGCTACTGCAACTACCACAACAAAGGTCTAAAGGGCTTTTGCCTGATGGCATATGTGTTTTGTTTTTGTGGGGGGGTTTTAATCCTCACCCAAGGATATGCTTATTGATTTTAGAAAGTGGGAGAGAGACATCGAAACAGCAATCAGTTGCCTCTCGCTCGCCTCGTGCTCGTGCCCTTACCGGGGGTGGAGCCCACCACCTTTCGATATACAGGACAATACTCCAACCAACTGAGCCACACTGGCCAGGGCTACCATATGTTTTTTAATAGAGTCAAACCTACATCAGAAAATAATGGCACTTTTGGTGACAATTTAAAAATGCATAAATGGACAAGATTGCACATCTATCCTGTTCTCATTAGGTGACCCAAAGCCAAATCACCACTGATTCTCCTGGCGGCAACTACTAGAACTTCTGGTACAAGTCCTTCTAGAAAACTGCCTTTGGTGCTAACACTAATACTCCCCAAAGTAAAAAGACAGTCAAGTCACTGAGTGGCCTCACCTGTGGAATCGGAGGAAGATGACTTCCTGAGTATCAGACTTAGAAAACCATTGACTTAGAAAGACATTCATTGAGGAGAGAGATGGGGTCTGGTAATAGCTCCCTCGTTTGCCTCTAGAACCAAAGCCCAGAAGACCCCAAAAAATGCAGAGTCCCAGACCTGTTGTCCCGCTCCTGAAGATTTCCATCTCTCCAAAACTCTGCAATCAGAAGAAATATTAGTATACTCTATTTTTATCTAGTATGCTCTTCAAGGCCATTTCTATATTCCTCTGCCCCTAAAAAGGACCTTCCCCCACCCTCCAACCTTAACTGTCCAAGACAGAAAAAAGGAGAAAGCATCCATTTGCCCAGAATTCAGGGGTTCCCACCCCCAACCTCCAAGAGGTGAGCGAGGCAGGGGAAAGACTCTCATTAGCAAGTTGCAGGTGGTGTTACCAGGGTATTATTTATTATTTGTTGGCTGCCAAGGCTTCCCTGAGCCTGCAAAGACAGAGCCACTGCCTCAGGGGCTGCAAAGTCTGAGACAGACAAACAACACACAACCCAGGCATGAAATCCGCCCCACTGAGGAGCTGGGGGCAACCTCGGGGATAGGCGCCACACTCCATTCTGGAAGTCCTCTGGTTCCTGAAAGTCTTGGGAAAAGTACCAATATTCAGGGGAGATCCTCCATCAGATAGGAGTGGGCTTTCCAAAGGAATGAGAGGGGCTGCAAAGAAAGGAGCCCAGGCACAGGTTGAGGCAAGAGGTCTTAGAACGGTGTGAGAGGTAGGAGGAAATGAGATCAGGGTTACAGGCTGGGACAGCAGGCAGAGGAGGCGGGCTGGGGGGAGAGGCGTTGCTGAATGGATGGGGGAAGCCAAGAGATGTCATCAGCTGTTGCGTGGGGGAACACTGAGCCAGAACACAAGTTGTGGCAAGAATGAACCACCAGAGGTACCAAATGATTGGGAGTTTAACCAGAGGGGAAGAGGGGCTTGGTCATTGGTAATACCCTGTGCTGAGATGCTATTGCTCCATGGAAACTGGTCCATTCCCAGTATAAATCAGACTAGTTCATGGCATGGTAAGACTCTTCAAGACAACATGTGTCTATTTATCCCTTTGCTGGGAGAAACCCAACTAACCCAGAGAGTGGTGAAAGCCTTACGTTTCACCAATGACTTCTTTTCCTAGGAAAGTCATTTGAGAGCCCACTTCCCCCTAGGAGTTCTACCCCCTGGAATCTTTGCTCGGTGCTCCTCATAGACTTCGTTGTCTGGCCTCACGGCTCTCCTCGGTTGCCTCTCGCTCGCCTCTTGCTCGTGCCCTTACCGGGGATGGAACCCACCACCTTTCGATATACAGGACGACACTCCAACCAACTGAGCCACCCTGGCCAGGGCTAGCATATTTAGACGTCACTAAAACAAGGGAGGTTCTTCAGAGGTTTAGCAGGGAAGACTGCTCCTAACCAAAGAAAGCACTTCTCACCAAAGAAAAGCACTTCCTGTTTGGGGTGTTGCTGTTTTTTAATATGTGCATGAAATGGAGAGGGGAGGAGAAACTCCTGTCCAGGCAACCCTGAAAATGGATGAGGTGAGAGATGTCAGAACCACACTTGGCTCTTGTGCTCAACATGGGGCAGCAGATAACAAGGCCTGGGGGGAGGACAGAAGGGACTCTGCACTGAGTTGCTCATGTTGTGTTACTGTCAGGAAGTCCTTTGCTACGTTTAACCTCGGCGTCTCCAGATTAGAATGATCACTTTTCCTCTTATTTGGGAAAGGAGATAAGCAAGACTCCTTCTCCTTCCTTGAGGTGCTCCAGAAACTGGTTGTAAAAGCCCTGAGCCAGGTGATCAAGTCCCTGGGCTCCCGGTAAACAGCAATCCTGTATATACTTTGCTGGTCTCTTCCCAAGAATACGGGGCTGCGCCAAGTGAGGAACTCTGAAAACAAGAAACCCACCAGAGTTTATTTATGTCTCTCCTTCAAAATATGCACCCATTACTCAATGTCCTTGTAGGGCTCACCCACAAAAACAACTTAATACAAGCAAACACTGTAGGACCGCTCTCTCCTGCTCTTTGTGCCCAAGCAGAGAGGACAAATACCAGCCTCTTGCTTTAGAATCACTAAAGCTCTCTGCCACAGAATGGAAACTCTCTAAAGGTCTGATCTAAAATGGCTCTGGGAGCCAGAACATCACTCCTGTAGGGACAATTTCGGGTCACTGCATAAAGCAGGTCTGACCCCCTCCACTGCATCCCCAAACAGTAGTGAATGGAAAGTCTTCTACCCCCACCTTCCTCCAAACTGCCAACCCCCCTAAATGGGATAGGAAATAGACAAGACTATACTGCAGGATAAATCTCTAAGTTCCCTCTTTCACCCCAAATTGTGAATTCCTATACTCTACGAATATTGGGAATAGAGAGCAATGTCACAGACAATCCAAAAATGTTTGATAAATTTTTAAGAATCCATGTGGCTCTGAAATGTATTATGCAACATTTTGTACAGTGTTTATCTATGTCATTTGGGCAGCCTTAGATTGTTTTTCCTTTTTTTTTTTTCCTTTTTTTATTATTATTAAGGTATTACAAATGTGTCCTCAGCCCCCTGTTTTTCCTTAATAACCCTGTGTAGGGGGAGCAAGTCTAGGGTTACAATTCCCTGAAAATGAAATGAAAACTAAATAATTGACCATAACTTAATCAATCCGTTTCCTACCAAACTCTCACAGTCATTATACACAGAGAAACCCAGACCTACCATGCATCCACCAGGGGGCCAACAGCCCGCAGTCTTTGCCTACAGCAAACACAGGGACGAAGGGGAGTGAGGTATTATTACTCACCGCTGCAGGCGTTGAGGGCATGGGAGGGTCTACTCTCATATGTTAGTGGTGGAATCAATTCTATCCTTCAATTGGTTTTCAATTTGACTAATTTATTGAAGGAGGAGGCAATGAGCCAGGCACGGTGGAAAACTTCCTAATAGGAATATGGGCCTATTAACCTCTAGGAGCTCTTCGACTGCTTGGCTTTAAAAGCATCGAATTTGTTCTCTTTTTCAAGCTAGATTATAGAAGAGTCTGTCCTGAGGCAGCGGAATTGGCAAAATGACACTCCTGCTTGCTCAGAGTCTTGAATCTTCTCTCCTAGGGGAAGCAGATCCAATATCAAGAAGGTGAGGGCTGCAGTGTTATTTTACAAACAAGCCCTCCCTATATCAACGCCATTTACTGTACTGGAAGCCGGTATTAAGTGAACCACTAGTGTAGTGCATCAAGGGCTTATTGAATATTGATTCCCATTTACGTGACAGCAAAATGGCCTAAGAAATCTTCTCTAGATGCCTCAGCCTCTTGATAAAGAGGGTGTTAGTTTTGTTTTATGAAGCCGGGATCCAGGCCAGTCACATCTTATAGCTCCACTTACTTTTATTTAATAAAAACAACGGATGATATGAGTGAGGAGGGGGAATGTGTGTGTCATGTTGTTTTTCAAGAGGATTCGATCTGTTAGCAAAGCAAGAGGAATAGGAGTTAGACTTCAGGAAGGATTTTGCATCAGGCCGTGGGCCAACAAAAGGAATAGAGAAATCCTAAAATGGGTCACCCCAAAGGCAGATACAGATATTTCTTCTAAGGAAAGAATGCTCCCTGGGTGAGATAGGGGAAGGATTTTGCTGGCCAGCAGATTCTATGCCAGCAAACAATGGAAGAGACTTTCGGGAAGAGTCGGCCTTTGGCATCAAGAGCAGAGTCAGAGTCTGCTCAGGGGAGCAGGGATCCAAAGGTTGCCATATGCCCTCCCCAGATGCCAGCTCTCCCCCGACCCAGCACTTAATTTATATGGGAATTCCTCCTATTCTCCAAATTTTCCAGAAAAAGAGATTATACTCGTTTTCCCATCCCACTCCCAGTGTCTAGCAGAGAATTCCTTAATGTTACACCTTAGTTATATTCAACCGTTTCTTCAAAATGTGCCCCCTGGAAAATAAGCTGCAATCGTTCTATGGAGACGAACTGACAGCTCCATCCCAGAACATGGGGGCAGAGGGAGCCATGGAGAACAGGGCTTAGAAAGTGAATCTTCTCCTGGTCCCCACCCCTACCCCTCTCAACCTCAACGCTGAAGGTTAGACACGTGACAGAACTGCTCAGCATGGAGGACCACAGCAGCCATTTCCTCTAGCCCAGTGGTCGGCAAACTGCAGCTCGCAAGCCACATGCGGCTCTTTGGCCCCTTGAGTGTGGCTCTTCCACAAAATACCGACTTCTGCGCATGGGCCACGAAGTTTCAATCCACTGCACGTGCGCGCCCGCACGTGGTATTTTGTGGAAGAGCCACACTCAAGGGGCCAAAGAGCCGCATGTGGCTCGCGAGCCGCAGTTTGCCGACCACTGCTCTAGCCCAACTAGATGGGGTGCAGAGGCAGAGGGAGGCCAAGGTTAGAGACACGGCAACAAGGAGGGTGAACAGAGGAGCTGAGGAGTGACCACAAATCGGCCAGCCTGCCAAGAGCCACTGACCCCGTTTTAATATCCCAGAGGTTGGAGGCGAGAGTAGAAATCACAGGCTCCAGAAAAAACAATCTTTGAAAGAAAATTGCCTGTCGCAGCCAGAGATATATGAAAGTGCTGTTACAGTCGGAGGCGGGGGGTGGGGGGGAGCGACTGTAAAACTACACCTGGTTATTGCACTGACTGGCTGACACCACGATGCTTTTGCACTCCAAACAGTTTTGTTTGAAATGAAAAATCCCCATGGACTTGGGTAACTAGGATGGTGTGGGATGAAGTAAGCAGACAAGAAGCGGGCAGGGCTGCCCAAGCTTCAGGGTAGAGGCAGATCCGTGATGGCTGGGTTTGGAGTGGGATGACTGGACTGTGAAGAGGAACGGGAGGTGGGACTGGGGACTTGGCACTCAAGTCCCACAATAGCACGGGGCAAGAAGAAAGCAGGACAGTTTTTGCTGGAGGGATCTTATGCCACCTTCCACAACTGAACTATCCATCCCTGTACTCTGTCAGCCTTTGTCTGGCTTTCACTCTAGTCTCTGTCTTTCCTTCCTTTCTTTATTTCACTTACCTTTCTCTGTTCCTCTCTCCCTTGTCCATTTTTGTAGCTTTCACTTTCTTCTGCTGCTTGGTTTTCACTATCTGTTTCTCTGTCCCCATGGTGTCTATCTCTCTTGTTATCCCTTCATTTTTCTTGCAGTCAACATCTTATGCCCACTTCCTTGACCAGCACACTTTTTCTCCCTGATTCTATCTCCCAAAAAGTGCCCAGGGAGCAGAGAGAGTGCATGCTAAATAAAACTGTTAACTACCTTTTACTATGCATTTACTCAGTGTCAAGCCCTCACTTAACAAACATTCTCTTGTTTAACCCTTACAACTAGTCTGAGAAGTAGGTCTTATAATCCCTATTTGATAGGTTGGGAAATAAGATCAAAGATACAATACAATACTAAGTGTCAGAGCTAGGATTCAAACCCAGTTCTGCTGGTTTTGAATATCCAGCCCTTAACAGTTAATGGGTAAGAAAAATCAGACAGAAAAATGGCAAGAGGGCAAGTAGATGCCCTAGAGAAAATTATGGAGGTAGGAACAGGCAAGGTTCTAATCAGTGGGAACAACTGGATATCAATTCTTAATCTTCCTGCCGTCAGACCCGATGGACCAATTACCAGATACGTCAAGGTCATCAGTCCTGTCCTAACTCAAAAGTTGGTTGTAAGGGGAAAGGGAACCACTAGCTCCAGAAGAGCATTCTCCCTGCCCGTCTCAGCCTGGTCTTTCCTACACCTCTTAAACCTCCTAAAGCAAATCATTTCCAATTGAGCCTTCAAATCCTTTGTGGGAAAAGACCGGCTCCGTGTGGCTTGTATGACACTAGCTTCACAGCCAAAGAAACCTGTAATAACACCATCAGAAGCTAGGTTGGATCACAAAATTCTCTGGATGAAAGATAGTTCTTTTCTCTATCCCCAATAAATCTCTCTCATTTTAAACTACAGTTCTCTCCACGCCCTCTTCCAGTACCTTACCTTACCTTCCTGTTCACAAAGTTTTCCTTAGCACGCACATCTATCTCTCCTGCTAGAACTGATTGAAATACTCTAGTCATCCAATTCTTGTAGCTCCCATGAGTGCCTGGCGTGTGCCATGGCGCATGAGATGAGATCTCTGTTATCTCAGTGTCATTACAAATGGAATAATTGGTCGTAAAAATTATGCAGCCTGTTGGAAAAGAAATAACAACACACACACTCATTACAGATTCCTGAGATAGCTTCTCCTGGCTAAAATTTCATGGTTCTCCATATCCCAGTCATTACCAATATCTCCTCCGCTCCAAGTGCCCAAAACATTGAGTCTCCTCTAGAAAGAAACCTGAAACAGCTCCAGCCTCCTCAGAGGTTTCTTCAACTAAACCAACACAACCTGATCTAGAAGTTGAGGAGTTGTTAAAGAATGCCTACAACTTCTCTCATAAAGGAACTATGTGCCAATAAGTCAACATCTTAAATACTCTGAAGTAGAAAGATGGGATCCCCTTAAACTCTCCTCACCAGCCAGTCTATACTGACATCGGTATGAAATGGGATCAAGAGAATGGAGGTCCTCGCCTGCAGGGAGCTTTCAGCCTGATGGAGAAAATGGACATATAATTTAGGACACAGAAATACTGAGCCCAATACCAGAGCAGTGGTTTTAAGGGCCCAGAGCTGGTACAAAATATAAGAGTGAGATAGCCTGGTAATAGATGAAATGATCAACCCCATGCCACCCCCCAGAGAAAAGAGAAGTGAGGGTTATTATTATTTACTCTGAATGACAGAAATGCCAGAATCTCATATTCTGATACCCTAGGTCAACCCCCCTCCTGGTCCTGACAACCAGGCCCCAGTGCCTCACCCTGACACTTCTAGTCATGCAATAACCCCCAATGATTAGATTATAGCTCATGGTAAAATTTAAAGGGCACTGCTTCAAAGGGTAAAGACTTTTGGAGATAACAAGAGGTCTTTGGCTCGGTCTGTACACGATGCCTGTGCTATAGAATAACCAGTAAGAGAAGATTGATAAACACACTTCTCCACCAATAGAACAAAATCCAAAGACCCAGGAATCTGGAAAACATGGGAAAGACTCAGTGATCTTTTCCCATAACTCTGGGAAGAAATCTCTCATTTATATTATTTTCTCATTCAACAGACCACCTCTTCTTCCCCGTTTACCCCAAACTACTTTTCCCTCCAGTTACTTCATAATCCCTTTATGCCATAACAGCAGCAAGGCCAGTGGTTCCTAGCATCCTCTTCTGAAGATAACCAAGAAGGGTAAGGCACTAGCCCAAAGAATTTCAAACTCCTTCCTCCAGCCTGTGCTTCAGTACATCATGGTTCTTCTATATCTGGAAGTGGGAGAGCAGGGGAAGATGCTACCTGCTCCCTTTGATTCCCAAAGGGAAAAGGAATAAAAAAAAAAAAAAAAGAGGGAGGCTGGATATGAGCCAAGCAGACTCAGAGACTGGCTCCTAGTTTTCCCAGCGGTGGAGTGAGAGCAAAGAGTGAGATGAGGCGATTGCTATGTGAAGAACAGGTTTGACTCCTACACCCTGTCTCCACTCTTCATGCCTCTCCTCGCTCCCTCCTGGTCGGGTGAGGAAGAAGGAGAGAATTACACCAGCTCCTCAGCCATTCCCAACTATAGTCAAACCTACAAAATATGAATCAGCACGAGCCATGGAGACAGAAACCAGAAAGTTATTTTGAGACCTGTAGTTCTGCTTCTCCCAGGACTTTGGTGACAATTGTCTGCTTGGGTGCAAGTGCTAATTCTGGGGAAACACCATCAGCTGACCTCAAATTGAATGTTATGGAATATTGCCCCTGTTCTGCCTCACCAGGAGGCAGGCCGCTAAGGAGGTTCCCATGCCTTTCCCTGGAGAACACTGACTTCTGTTCCTTCTCAGCATTGGAGTCAGGTCCCAGCTTTCTAGACAATTCTGATAGGTTCTCATAAATTCAAAGGACACAACATTTCTCTCTTCCCTCTCCTCAAAAATACCCATAGTTTGACTCTAGTCTATAGCTGTTACTTAGATAGCTTTTATTTATGCACACCTGCAATATAAATTGTGTATCACCTCTCTCACTTGAATATGCATGTCAATCATCTGGGGATCTTAAAATTCAGATTCAGATTCAGTAGGTCTGAGGTGGAGCCTAAGATCCTGCATTTCTAACAAGCTCCTGAGTGGTGCTAATGCCCCTAGAGCCCAGACCACACAGTGAGAATTGAGGATCAGAACAAAGTACATGAACCCAAAATGGACTTCAGAGAGAGGCTCCTGCCTTGAGGTTGCCTCCATTCTCAGAAGGAACTAAGACACAGAATAAAGAGGCAAGAACAGGATAAGAGCAACCATGCAGAATACTATGGAGTTTGGGAAGGAGGGTCAGTAAGAGAAACTGGGCATCGCAGGGGAGCATCAGGGGGGATGTCTTAAACCAGGAAAAGTATGGAACAGAATAAGAAAGCAAGGCCCAACTGCACTGAGGGGAGAGGGGGAGGGGCGACACATCCAAAGCACCAGGTGGGAAAGAGGGACACTGGCACAAGGGCACAGGCTCAGAATTGACTCTGAGTGGGACTCGTGAGACAAGAAATGATAGGAGCTCATTGGAGTGAGTCTATGGGGGCCAGTGGAGAAGGGTCTTGAATTCAGTCTGAGAACCTGAGATTCAACAGAAAAAATAGAACTTTTTAGTCAGAATGGTGCTGAGTCAAATCCTAGAGGAGGCATGCCAGGGCCTGGGGTGAGTGGGCAATGGGGAGTTATTGTTTAATGGGCACAGAGTTTCCATTTAAGAAGATGAAAAAGTTCTGGAGAAGGATGGTATCAAAGGTTAACAAAGATGTAAATGTACTTAATGCTGCTGAACTGCACGTCTAAAAATGGTTAAAATCGTTAATTTTATGTCATGTATATTTTTCCATAATAAAAAATAGTGGAGGCAGAGCCCATAAGAAGATGGCACTACTATCTAAATATGATTAAGATCTAAGCCCACCCGAGGCAGAGGAGAAACTCAAAAATGAGCCTCCTGAAGTCAAAATAAAATCTGAAACATCTTCAACCCCAAACCCCACCCCCTCCACTTTGCTCTTCTATCATAATATAGGCTGCTTATGTTCTTAAGGATCTGGAAGAAAAACAACCACATTACACATGGGTTTCTGTTGTGCCTTTGAGCTTCACCTGCTCATCTTGAGTCATGAGGAGCTGCTCTGCGGGTGCCATGCATGGATCCCCTTGCTCAGCAGCCAGCAGATGAAAGAAGCAGGCTAACAATGGGTGCGGAAAGGTGAGCTCTTAAAATGCCTAGGCTCGGAGTCCTTGGGAACACGTAGCTGTTTTCTGGCTCCACAAAGGAATTAGAGAGAAAAGGGATGAGCTGAACTGGTAGAGACTGAAAACAACCTACCGATTATCAAAACTTGCCTTGAAGAAAATAGTGGCTACCCTAAGAAGCCAGGAAAGCAAAGAAACCATTCTGCCTAAAGTCAGAAGTATGGAAGATACAGACGAAAAATGCCAAGAAAAAAGTAAAAAGTGCATGCTTGGGCTAGAGAAGGGGCTACACACAGAGAATCCCAGTAGGTGTAAGCCTTTCCACCAGGCACAGGCTGTGAAGTAGACTACACCTCAAAAAGGATAAGCCCCCAGATGGACAACTGGAAAAATTCCTTTTAGGAGTATGAGGGCTGAGAAGGGGGTTTGAGAAACCAAAAGCCTTCCTTTGGGTCAGTCTGGAGACAAGTAGAGGGGAAAGAAAACCTAGGAGAACTCAGGCAGTTGTTCTGAAACCTGTTGCACTGAGCTGTCCAATGGGGAAGTGCCAGAATGGATACCCATTACCTCCTGTCCATCAGGGTGAGTCCAGACAGCAAGGACTCAAATGACCTGGGAAGAGGCTGGCTTCCCAATCCGGAAAGTTTTCTGCCCCTGAGCAGCGTCTGCCCCCGCTCTCTGCCTCCACCCTCTGAAAGTAATGGGGTGAATCCAGCAGCTGCTCTTAAGTCATTAACAGGAGCAAAGCTTGATAATATTTTCTGACTCAGAACAGCCTAGTCAAACTCTTAACTCCATCATCTGGGATCAAGCGTCCCTACCGCTCTCCCATGTAATCCTTGGGCTTCTCCTGGATCGTCATAGCAATTCTCCTCCAACGGTAACGCAAAGGAGCTGCGTTGTGATGGGGAGAGGGGGTCCTCCTATTATTTGTGTTCTCATTCCTAGATGGTTAAGGACTCCCATCTGAAGTCTGCCCTCAATCCATGTCACTACAGTAAAAAGCATTTGTTTTCTTCAAGGAAAGTTTGTGTGTTTTCTTAAGGGACATGAATCTCATTGGCTACAAAGATCAAAGAATTGCCATCTACAAATAATGAGTAAATAGAAAAGAGAGTAAAAAGTTGACACACTTCACAACTATTTAAAATTATCTTTTAAGCTGTTCTATTTGTAGGAGAAAAGGGCTCTCTCCTCCATCTCCACTAAGTTAAAAGGGAGTCATTAAGTAACATTTGCAATGTTTTAGAGAACTTTACACCCATTATTTCAACCAATCTTCACAAACATCCCAGGACATGGGGAATGTAGGCATTATAATTATGATGCTCATTTTTTTTAAAAGTATATGTGAGTAAACTGAAGCCCAGGAGATTACCTTAACTGCAGGAGTAACTAAAGTTGGCATTGAGAAGGACTTACCCCCTGTAAGAATTGTGAAACAATGGACCACACTACTAAGGGATGTGAATCAATCTAACTTGTCGCAGCTAAAGGAGGACTTTTGAAGAAGAAGGCCAAGGGACTTCACTTGTCACATTACTTGTTGCCCAAGTACTTGTGTCTTGAGTACTTTGTGCTTCTTCAAATGGCTCAGGCATGTGTGCCCTCAGAACTGACCAGAGGGCCTGGCATTCTAGGTACTCAATAAATATTTGGTAAAGGAAAGGGGAGGGAGAAAAGGAGAAGATGTAGGCAGGGCTGAGGGACATTGTGCAGGAGATGAGCGGAGACTGAGAGGAAACTGGAAGAAGGAGACAAGAGCTAAGGGCACACAGGGAAAGGCACAGGTACTATGGTATTCAGGAGAAGGAGAAACAGGTATGTGGGGTGGGGGCAAGAGAACTAGGGCTACCAGAACACCAGTGGAACCAGAGTGGGGTCAGGGTCACAGGGAAAAAAGGAGGATGTAGGGAAGTTTCTGTGCAAGAGGCATTTCCTTGTAGCCCCCACAGGTGGTGCCTCCTATTGGAGGAGGCACCTTCTCAGGGATCCCATAAGTCAGGGGCTATGGATACGATGGCTAAGAAGAACTGAGCAGAGCACAGCCAAGCAGGAGGTGGATAGTTTTTCAGCAAACATTCCATAGCAAATTGTGAATAGAGGAGCCAGCTTTGGCAGCTGCCTTACTCTAAAGTCACTAGACAAGTCAGGCAGGTGGAAGGAATTTAGGGAGCACATAGAAGCTACTGTGCCTAAGACATGATCTCATTATACTGGGCTCCTGGGCACCCATCTCAAACCACAGCAGATTACAAAGGGGGTATGACTGGGGCAAAAGTCAGGATACTCTAGGATAGGAAGCAAGTTTGAATCCTCTAGGGGACAGGTGTCTTTTGGTAAGTCACTTAAGCTCTCTGGCCCTCACAGGAAAAGTAAATAGAACTGTACAGCCAGGATTTTTACAAGATCCAGGCCCTACACATTTGGCACTTGAATATCATAGAAGCAACAGCTTCTTCACTGGCCTTTCCTCCCCACTCACCATTGTCAACCTCTTCTCCCCTGATTCAATCCCCGGTGCCAAATAATAGCCAGGCTGTATGGAAGCTCCTTCAAGAGCTGGAGAGACTCTGTGGATGGGAAATAGGTTCTTAGTGCTTCGAAGAAATTGCAGGAAGGATCATTGGTACCCACACTTAGTCTCTGGTTTCAGAGGAGAGGTCCACTTGTCTATATTCAGATTAGGAAGGCATTGCTTGAAAGCACTTCCTGAAACCCCAGACCACCCCACAGGTAAGAAAGGGACTCTGGCTTCTGCTGTTTATTTCCATCCACAGACTTCTTAAATGTACCTAGAGATGTCAGAGGAGATTATTAACCTTGGAACTAGAGACTCTACCCCTGGCAAAGATCCCTAACCTCACCAACTGCCCCATTCTACCCCAGATCTGGATTCTTTTGAGGAGATGAAAAGGCAGCAGTTTTTCCTAACAGCTTATCCTGACCTGCTGCAGAAATCAGGAGAATAGAAATGATTCCGGCCATCACCATGGAAACTGGCAGTCTCTATGGCTCCCCCTCGCACACATTCCCCCATCAACTCTTTTCCTCCCACTTATAAGTCATATCGGCTCATAAGATTTCTCTTTGTGGCCAATACTAATTCATTTGGAACAAAGAACAGAAAAGTAGCTGGGGGTGGGGAGGCTAACCCCTGACTTTCTAACCACGCACCTCAGCTGAGGTCCCTCCCAGAGCATCACACCTCTTCTTCCCTCACACAGACTCCTCTTGACACCCACCATCCAGTTTCCGATCCCTCTGATGAATCCCCTTTCTCATAGTCACCCCATCCAGAACTCCTGTTCTGTTGGTCCCCAAATACAGATCCTTTAGCTTCATAAGCCCTCAGTTCAGACCTGGTCACCCTCAAACTGCCATCTTCTGAGTGCCTTCACCCCCATCTAGACCCATGCTTCATACCACCCCCATACATGTCACTATTTTCACAGTCCAAGAGCTTCTCACTCCCAGCCAATTCCCCTCCATTCTTAATGTTCTCCAACTCAGGGTCGTCATCACCTATCCTGCATCCAGAATCTCAAACATTCTGTAATTTTAAAAAGGGGGTCTTACAAAATATCAATATTTCCCATTATCCAATCCCCTTTTCCCCTCAGTTTTAATTTAACCTCCAAATTAGTTTGAATCCCTGAGCCCCTTGCAAGAAGAGGGAGAGAAGGGAGACCTATTCAGTGCTCCCTTCTCCTAACTTGGTCCTGCCCTGGTCCAGCTCCAGTCCCCACTGGGGGCTGTGAGACTTCATCAGCCTTTCCAGGTTACTCTGAAATTCTTGAGAGAGGCTCCCAAGACTCTTCTGAGTGAGGAGGAATTTTATCGGAGTCTTTTACAGCTTTGTTTGTTCTTCAATTTCTCCAGCTCAGAGTCTTTATCCGAGTCTCTTCAGTCATAAAACAACCTCAAAACGATGAGCTGAACCCGAACTACATAGAGCCACCTTGATGCCTGCCCCTCACCTGGCCCAGTGACTGGGAAGGGGCACCTGGATCCCCACAGTCGCCCCACCCCCACCCCACCCACCCTGAAGCACCCATCCCCGAGCATGGTATCCCACTTCCCCCTCCCATCTGGGAAAATGGAAGCAGAAGATGACTCAGGGGGTCAGGGAGGATCAAGGCTTGTTTAGAGCTTTGAGATCTCTGGATGAAAGGGAAAAGGGTGGGGAGTTGTGAAAAAGTCAGGTGAAGCATCTGGGGCTCAAGAGCAAATCACTGTCCACCCCACCCACCCACTTCCCAGACTGCGGCTCTTAGTCTTTCATAAAGGGGAGCAACACAGGCTTGCATTGAAGCATGGGCACTTTAAGCTAGCCTGAACAGAACTGCCCAAGTATTTACTTATTCTTCTCCAGGGAGCTGGAAATGGAGAAGACAGACACATTTATTTAGGATAGACTCCATCTGTTTCAGCCAGATGAGCTAAAAATTTTCCGTGAAGCCTGGCCTAGTACTGTACTGGTCAAGATCCAGACTTCAGCAGAAAAGAGAAGACTTACAGAGGGCTGAGTATAGGGTCTTTTATGTTTCCAGAGAATTATTTAACCTCATCTTTAAGAACAAGACAAGTAAACATCTGGTAACGACACCAGAGGACATTAAAGGTGGCCCTGTAATGTGTTCTCTCTTTCCCAAAGATACCTCCAACTGTCCAGTTTTCCCTCTATTTTTGTGAAAGCGTGATGAACAAACTTTTTTTTCTCAGTTATCTTATCCATTTTCACAGCTTCAAGTATTATTTCTATGAGAGGGAGGGGAAGAGTCTGAATCTGTTCTTCCGAACTTGACCACATTCTCTTTAGACTTCCATTTCCAATGTTGCTCCTAGTTTAGTCTTTCAGCATCTCTCGTCTAAACTTCTACACTACATCCTGATTGATCGCCCTGCCTCTGTCTCCTTTCCAAGTTATCCTCCCACAATATCAAGAATAATCACATTGGCCCTGGCTGGGTGGCTCATTTTGGAGCATCATTCTGTACACCAAAAGGCGGTGGGTTCAATTCCCAGTCAGGGCGCATATAGGAGGCAGCTAATCAATATTTCTCTCTCATATTGGTGTCTCTCTCTCTCTCTCTCTCTCTCTCTCTCTCTCTCTCAAAAAAATCAATAAAACCATAATATATCCTTGGGTGAGGATTTTAAGAGAAAGAATAATCACATTTAAACAGTTTTTGCATGTCATTTCATCCCCTTTACTAGAGCCTAAAGTTTTACTCATCTCTTTCAAGGTCTTTGCATGAATTCTCTGTGCTAGATAAATGGGTCATTCATGCATTTATTCAACAAATGTTCATTTAACATCTAACTAGTATATCTTTGGCATATTGAGAAAGCAAATGTAAATATATATCATCCTTGACCTTAGGAAATTCAAGAAAGCTCTGTTTAGTATCCTCAGAATATATCTTTTGTTTTCTTGCTTCCATGACTCTGTGTCATTCCATGTAGAAGGTTCTCCTCTCTGTCTAGTATTAAATTTTTTCTCAAAATCCTACCAATTCCATGAAGCTTTCCCTAACCACCCCATCACAACTTCTCAGAATTCCAATAACACTTAATTGTCTATCATTCACTGGACATTACCTTACTGTCTTGACTTATAGTTCCCAATGCTACACTTAAATGCGTACTATATGTATATAAAGTATACACTATAGAGATTTTATATACATATATATAATCTCCCCAAATAAATTCAAGCACCTGGATACTAGGGACTCTGCTTTTCTTTTTGTCACCCTAAAACATTTAACCCCATGCCTTAACATGATTGTGTATGTAATGTGATTAGAGGTGCCATACTGTCCAACTGAAGAAGTAAATTTCTGGAATGGAAATGCAGTGTAGCACCATTTTAAAAAGCAATAGTTCCAAAGGCAGAAGATATGAGTTTGCTTCTCAGCTCCACCAGTTTTTAGCTGAGACCTTAAATCCTGAACCTAGTACACAGGGCTTTATGAGGATCTAACTTCATGAGAAAATATATGGAAAGAGTAGGCCAGTGTCTAGCAGCTAATAAGCGCTCAATAAATATTCGTTTCCTTCATTTCAGTTTGGTTCTGTTAAGGAGGCGGGCCTCCTCTGGGGGCCTTCCAACTTCAGCTGTGCAGATCCAGGAGAACACAACCAGGAGAAAAGCACTGAACTACTCAGTCACTGCTGGATTTCTCTCCATATTTATTCTTGAAATCCTCAGCACTCAGACTACTTTTTGTTATTACATTTGTTATATCCCAACATTCCTTCATGGAGCCCATTCTCCTCATCAGCCTCAGCCACCACGTCTCCCAGCATCTCACAGATACTGTGAAAATGCTCGGGACAGTGAAGGCTCAGCTCAATGGAAATAAGTCAAGGGTCATCCATATTAGAAGGAGGGGAAGTGATTAAAAGGTTCTTTCAATTTTCCTTTAGATTCGGGTAAGGGTCTAAAAACAGACAAATAAAGAAACACAAAATGGTAAAACCCAGGAGTCCTGGCCCAGTGGGCTCATCCTTTCCCATCACTGCTACCAGCAGCAGCAGCAGCAGGCCTCCCCCAGCGCTGTGAGAGCTCCTCTAATGGAGGGAAGAGGGAAAGGGAGGGATGAGTCAGCAGGAGCTGAAAACAGAGGGTTTTGTTCAAGGGGAAGAAGTCTGTGATGCAAGCTCTGGCGAACAATGTACTCCCTGTATCTTCACCCTTTCCCCTCCACCTCTCTCCTCTCCCCACAGCCCAGCCAGGTCACTGACCAAGTCTCTGGTCAGAATCAGGGCAATAGAAGTTTCCTAAGCCTCTGGTTTCCATCTAGTCATTCCCTGCTCAACAACCTTAACTTTTACCATCATCCTGACCTTTCCCCCTTCTCAGGGGCCAGCGGTGGCTCACTATTATTTGTAATTTCAAATCGTTATTTCTTAACTGAATCTTTAGCTTAATCTTCAGCTGCAATTCTCTTTGCTTTAAGCAAAGCAAACCTGTTTCAACTCCCTCTGCAACTAAATCCTCACACTGACCTCTGTTTGGCATGTCTTCTTCTTTTACTCAGATCTATCCTTTCCTTTCTTTCAAGCCCTACTCAATATTTCCCTCCACCCGGAAGGCTCCCCTAAAGAAGACTCATCTCCAATTCCAAGCCCCCTTTTACACCGTATACTCCTAGTATCTGGTACCCAGTTTACAATTTCATGTGTCTATATCTATCAGACCCTAACCTGTATAGCCTGGTGCTCCTTCTCAACCTCAATATTTTTTTTGAGAGTTTTATGTTCAGAACCAGGCATAAAAAGAGTCGGAGTTACAGAGTTATAAAAAATGGAGTGGGCAGCCTGGGGAGGGAGGAGGGAGGCAGTGATGGGTGGATGATGACAAATGTGGGAAAGTGGGATGTAGAATTGACATAAGAGGCAGCAGGACATAAGGATATAATCATTAAGCTTTTCTTCATTGTCCATCATGTCCATCTGCACATATTCTGGGCTGGGCTATCTGGGAAGAAATTATACAGATGGGCTTCCTGCGTGTAACGGTCTCATAATATGTATATTTACAATGATATAATAAATAAAGGACAAATGAAGCCAAAAAAAAAACAAAGAAGAAAAATCAGAAGACTATAAACTAAAATATTAAATAATTACAGCTCACAGAAATCAGAAGTAAATGTAATTGAGAATAGAGACCAAGATGTGTGCAAAATGAAAGGGGAAGACGGGATTTGAAAAGTGGAGTGGGCCCTAACTGGTTTGGCTCAGTGGATAGAGCATCGGCCTGTGGACTGAAAGGTTCCCAGATTCGATTCCGGTCGAGGGCATGTACCTTGGTTGCGGGCACATCCCCAGTAGGGGGTGTGCAGGAGGCAGCTGATCAATGTTTCTCTTTCATTGATGTTTCTAACTCTCTATCCCTCTCCCCTACTCTCTGTAAAAAATCAATAAAATATATTTTTTTAAAAAAAGAAAAGTAGAGTGGGGGAGGAACACAGGATAAGGCTGGGGCAGGGGTCTCCAAGTCCAGTAAGACTCAGGAAGTCACCAGCTCTCCTCTAGTCAAAGAAGACAGCCTTTAAATGAAGGAACTTTTGGGATGCTTTGGATGTTTGGAAAAAGATGGCTTGCTAAAGAACATATCCCCCATTTGAGAAGAAATAGAAAACAAACAAGTGGAAGGAGATTATAGCGGATAAACCTGAGTCAGGTGGGAGACATGTTCTGCTCCAATCTCAGTCCTCCACCAATCAGCTCTCTAATGGCAGGCCCACACAGTTCCCTGGAACAGAGCACTATTCCCAGCAGGACTGGCCTGCTTTGGATGAGTTTCAACCCCCAAGACCCCTTCTACTTCCTACTGGAATGCAGAACCTCAAACCCTGAAATAAATCTCCTCATCGACAGCCCATATACCTGGGGCATAATTTACAGTTTTCAAAGCACTCTCATTTAACTGTCCTCATTTGAATTTCTGTTCCATTCTTTGTGCATAATCCTTAAACCCTGTATAGACACAACGCTTCAAGTACGGATTTGACAGTGCCTAGCTCATAGCTGGTGCTCAATAAACACCAAGGAATAAAGGGATGATTAACTGATCAAATGTTTTAATTTCAACAGGATAGAGTGAAGTTTGATATCAGAAAGGAGTTTCTAACTGTGGATGGGGGAATAGTAAGAGCCAAAACCATCAATAGTCACAGAATTGTTCCACCAATTCCTAGGCCAATGTGGACCTCTAAAATGTCTTTCTGCCCTGGCCAGTATGGCGCGGTTGGTTGGGTGTTGTCCAATGCACCAAAAGACTGCTGGTTCTTTTCTTGGGCTCAATCCCTGGTAGGGGCGTGCAGAGGCAGCCAATCGATGTTATGATCTAACAGCGATGTTTCTCTTTCTCCTTCTCCCTTTTTAAAAACTATTCTTTTAAAAAATGTTATTTTTGCCCTAGCTGGTTTGGCTCAGTGGATAGAGCATCGGCCTGTGGACTGAAGGTCTCAGGGTCTATTCCGGTCAAGGGCACGTGCCCGGGTTGTGGGCTGGATCCCCATTGTGGGGCATGTAGGAGGCAGCTGATCAATGATTCTCTCTCATCATTGATGTTTCTATCTCTCTCTCCCTCTCCCTTCTTCTCTGAAATCAATAAAAATATATTTTTAAAAAATAAATAAATAATAAAAATGTCATTTCCTCTAACCCTAGCTTCTAAGAAAGAAAAAAAATGGTACTTGTTCTATCCTTCCTATGTACCAGTAGTGGGTACTGACGCCTACATTATCTCATGTATGTGTCCCAGCTTCCAGAAAGGTTGGTTGTACTTTTTTTTTAATATCCTGCAGGGAGGGCGACGTCACACACTCCAGATAGGGCCTTCCTGTTTTCACTTTTAAGGTTTTTCTTTTGACTGAGGGCATTACTTTATGGTGCAATTTATTTTTTTTAAATCCTCACCCAAGGATATGTTTTTATTGATCTTTAGAGAGAGGGAGAGAGATAGAGATAGAGAAACATTGATGTGAGAGAGAAACATTGATCAGTTGCCTCCTGTCCATGCCCTGACTGGGACTCAAACCCACAACTTTTTGGTGTACAGCATGACATTCCAATCAACAGCCATCTGGTCAGGGCTTTATGGTGCAATTTAAACTCATTTCTATTCAAAGCTTCTCTCTTATAATCCTTATATTATCTCTCTCTCTCTCCCTTATCCCAGCACCCTTACATACACCCCGTATATACTTTGTTTTCTTCTCCTCTGGGTTCCTTGCTCCCTTTTTTCATCCCAAAAGCAAACAATCCTCCCTAAACCAGTAAAAGGTAAATGGAAAAAAGGAAGGAGAGGATACTGGGCTAAGATGGAAGCCTTGAGCCCAGAGAGACTAATGAGGGTGGGAGGAGAGAGCCACCCGCCCTCTGTCAAGGTGGCTTTGCCTGCAGTTTTTATTATGCATCGATTTTCTTATCCATCTTCTTTAGAGCCTCTTAGATCTTCAGGCTGCGGCTGTTTCTCCAAATTGTCATTCACTCCAAGCTCTCTAGCTCCTTGCAGCAGCTAAGGGAGGGAGTGGGGGGAAGAGGGGAGTAAAGGGAGAAGGCAGCCAAGAGAGGTGAATGAGGGTTGCTAAGTAACCGTTGCCAAGGAGCCAGTCCAAGGAGCATCCCAAGTTGCCTGCTTATTCCAACCTATCCTCCCCCCTTCCACAGCCTCCCCTCACTGAAGTTCTCTCAGGTCTATAAAGCAGCTTGATTCTGTCACCTTCACCAGCTGCAGAGCTGTTTTCTCAGCTCTTCAGGTGGAGGGCCACAGATCCCAGTGACTGAGAATCTCAAATTCCTAGACTGGGGCTGGTCCTCATGGTCACCCGTCTGTCTTTCAGGTGGCACAGTTAAAAACAAATTACTAAAACATTATAACTTAACTAGAGGCCCAGTGCACTAGGCTCAGTCTGGAGCATCATTCTGTACACCAAAAGGCAAAAGGTGGTAGGTTCAACTCCACCTTGCAGGGAGTCCCTCAACCCGGCCTGTACCCTCTCGCAATCCATGACCCCTTGGGGGATGTCTGACTGCCACAGGAATCAGGCCTAAACTGGCAGTCGGACATCCCTCTAGCAATCCAGGACCACTGGCTCCTAACTGCTCGCCTGCCTGCTGATTGCCCCTAACCACTTGCCTGCCTGTCTGATTGCCCCTAACTGCCTCTGCCTTGACCCCTGCCACTGTGGCTTCATCCGGAAAGATGTCCGGAATGATGTCCAGAAAGTTGTTCCTCTTT
>NW_006285917.1:851698-852700 GCF_000327345.1 Myotis davidii
CCCCTCAGCCCAGCCTGGACCCTCCTCCAATCCAGGACGCTTGGGGGATGTCCGACTGCCGGTTTAGGCCCCATCCCTGTGGCAATCGGATATCCCTCTTACAATTGCTGTCTCCTAACGGCTTACCTGCCTCATCGCCCCTAACCACTCTACCTGCCTGCGTCATTGCCCCTAACCCCTCTGCCTGCCTGCCTGACAAGAACCCTTACCACTCAGCTGCCTGTCTCATCACCCCTAACTGCTCGCCTGCCTGTCTGATTGCCCCTAACCCCTCTGCCTACCTGCCTGATGCCCCTAACTGATTGCCTGCTTGCCTGATCGCCCCTAACTGCCTTTGCCTGCCTGCCTCATTGCCCCTAACCATTCACCTGCCTGTCTGATCACCCCTGATTGCCTGCGTGTCTGATAGCCCCTAACCACTCTGCTGCCTACCTGATGCTGTCTGCATTGGTAGGTTATTTGTAGTAATCTGAGTTCAGAGGGTGGACATGGGGGCCAGGACAAGAGCCGAGTGTGTCCATCTCTCTAAGAGGATGTGAACCTCCTCAAGGAAGTTCCATTATTTGTCCTGAAATTTTGAGAATTCCAAGAACAAAAGATATATCCTGTTCCTGTGAGGATCGATTCCAAACTAGAATGACATCTGAATTGTTTAAAAATTGGATTATCTGCTCATTAGGATTATCCATGACTGCCCCTCCAACTGATGCAGAGATTCCAGAGAATACTACATAATCTATATATATAAAAGCCTAAGCGACCAGTTGACCGGCCTACCTGCTGGTAGCTATGATATGCACTGACCACCAGGGGGCAGACACTCAATGCAGGAGCAGAAACCACAGGTATGGAAACATGGAACAGGCTGATGAATCTCAGAGGGAAGGGAGGGAGAGAGTGGGAAGAGATTATCCAAAGATCTTATATGCATACTAAAGGCACAGTGCACAGATCCATGCACAGGTAAGGTCCCTCAGCCTGGCCTGCAGGGATTGGGCTGAA
>NW_006285917.1:853248-889611 GCF_000327345.1 Myotis davidii
CTATTCCACAGAATTCTTGTAGAATTGAAGTATGTGCAGTCTCAACATCAGTGCTCAATAAATGGTTGCTGCCATTATCATCATCATTATCCCTGTTCCACTCAGAATTGGGCAAATGGACAAGTCAAAACTAGAAACTGCCCACTCAAAAAAAGCCCATGTTTTTGTGGACACTCAACTTCCAAATGTGAGCTAATTATCAATGAAGTGAAGCCAGAAGGCTGAGGCTATTGTTCTAAGGAAAAACACGGACCAAAGAAGGTAACCTCCAGTGAAGCTGGGATAGAGCTAGAGTCCAGGCCATAACCTTGGTCCATACTTTCTTCTTAAGGATCACCAATTACACTCTACGCCCACAAAACAAAGTCAAATTAAGACTCTGAGAAGAAACAATGACTAAAGGAATATTGCTCCATAGGACCAAGGAGTCCCCTTTGCACTAGCCCCTCAATCCAACCACATTTTATTTAAATCTCCGTCACCTGCACCTCGGCCCCGTCTATTAGAGAGGATTGGTCAGGAGGCAACGTCCCCTTATGCCATGTCAATGTCTATCAGGTTCTTCCTGATGTCTGACCACCATGCTTCTTGCTGTACCCAGAGCCCACTCCCTCACAGATGCTATCTCTAAAACTTTATATTCCCATCTCCTCAAAGTTACAATTAATTATAGATGAAGGAAGTTGAGAGGAGAAAAAGAAATGGAATGAGAAAGAAAGAAAGAAAGAAGAACTGACCAAGCAGTGGATGGAAAGGAGTTAAGAGGACAGGAAGTAGGAAGGAAAGAGGTTGCAGAAGGAAAATAAAAAAACTGAAGAACCAAGAGTAGAGTGAATGAAATGTATAGAACTTTCTCCCCAACTCCACTAAGTGGTATAGAAAGAAATAGGCTTGGCAAGGAGAGAAAAGAGGAATAGGAGAGAGGAATGAGGAGGTAGGCAGACAGTTTTTCTGGAAGGGACTTTGGATTTCAAGATGTTCCCCTGACTGAGATGGGTCACAGAAGTATCTGCCCAAAGAAGACTTGGCAAGATAAACATGATCAGGGAATTTATTAACCATCAGTTTGGCTTGGTTTGTTGTTATTCTTTGTTTTTGTTGGAAAGCGGTTAAAAGGGGATAAAGTATGAAAGCAAAGCAGTTAATGGAGACCATGATTTTGACTGAAGCCTCCCCTTCTCCCTCATCCCCTCATCCCCTCACCCCCTCATCCAATGAACCCAGAGAGGCTAACTGGACCCTCTTTCTTCCTCTCTCTCCCATCCTCTCCACCTCCTTCTACCATCTTTTAAACAAAACTCCTTGGGATAATCTGCCCGTATCCATCCACATTAATGTCAGTCCTGGCTCCAGAATCCGCCCTGGCCTGCCCTGAGCTACATGCCCTATCTTGTCTGCCTTCCAAGGGAACCAATACTGCTGCCCACTGAGGAATAGACTCCAGAAAGGACCTCCAGCTAAGCACTATAATATTAGTACATCTCAGAGATTATTAACTCTGTCCTCTAGATAAATCTGGGCTCCCTGAGTTCAGGAATCCCATTATACTATCTCCATGTATTTTCTTGCTTTACTCTTCCTTTTCTTCTTCCAAGCAGTGTTATTTCTGTTCCACCCCATGTACCCTGCACCCATAGCATAAAGTCCCTTATCAGATCTAAAACCGATTATAGGTTATCTCAGGTTCTGGTCTTAGTGCAGATGGAAGATATGCGACCACTGCATGCTTCCTGCTTCAGGCACAGCAAGTGACCCAGCTTGGACAAGAACTTGGCTGTTTGACCTCAAGGGATCACTACTCTAAAGTGTCTGTCTGTCTGTCTGTCTGTCTGTCTCTGATGATCAGAAGTCTGTCTTGTGTATGCCCTTAGCCACTAAAAGAAATTATAGTTCTTCTTCTTCCAATAATTATCTCTTCAAAACAAACCAATATGAGTCCTCTCAGTACACTTCTGGACTATGCAGAAGAGTGGTAGGGTTCATCTAGAAGTAGGGGCACAGTCTTTGTCCTTGTGCAGGATACCAGCTGCAGAGAAGCTGGTCCCAGTGGGATGGGAGAAGGCTGAAAAACTTATGTTAACCTAAATAAGACCGTCTCAATAGTCTGGGGTGCCCCTTACCATGCAAGCCCAAGATTTTTGTGAGAAGGGGAACCATTAGTCTTGAGGTAACAACTGAAATGTGTCACCCCAACAGGAAGCAGGGGTCAGGAAATGGTTAGTGGATATAAAATCTCCAAGTACCAGTCTTAAATTCTTCTTACTCCCTCCCAAGCCTTTCTTAATGTAACCAGTTCTCTACAAGAGACAGAAACTAACGTTACCATCTTGTGCCAGGAGGAGGAGGGCAAGAAAGTGGTCAAAGGAAACCCCTGATAATGAAAGAACTACCCAAAGCTGTTGGGACATTGGGAGACTGCATGCTCCTCACAGCCTGGGTTATCTTCAACCTTGGAGCAGGGATCCAGGGATGACCAAGGGGGTCTTTAAAGTCAGGGCTCATCTTCCCCCTCCCCCAAAGCTCAAAGTCTCTGACCAATTCCCCAAAAAGATACAGAGCTCAGAATCCACTGAGACTGCGATGGGATGTAAATGGGAGTCTCTGCGACAGCAATTTGCCTCTCCCTTTGTCTACCTCCGTCTCCATCTCTTCCCCAGCTTCTCACATCCTGGGGCATTATTTCAGAGGCCTCTACCTTGATCTGTCTCCAAGTCTCTAGCAAGATCAAAGCTCTTAACACCTGTTTTCTTGCCGACTCCTAGGCTAGAGAAGAGGGGGCAGGGTCCATCCTGAGGCAAGAGGAGGGCCCTGACTTCCCCTCTTCCCAAGGTAGAAGAGAGATTGGATAGGTTGGACCAAGGAAAGAACTAAATCTAAGGTTGAGTTGTGAAAAACGCCCCCTGGTGGAAAGGCTGTTATTCTTATTCTGTTATTAATTTTACTATTATTATTCAGGTTACAAATTGAATTAACTCAGAGTAATAGTAGGGTATATATATTACAGTGACCAGAAAGGTCTTTCCTAACTTCCCTATCTAAAAAAACTCCCTGTTATTCTTTA
This sequence comes from Myotis davidii, assembly GCF_000327345.1. Taxonomy (NCBI): domain Eukaryota; kingdom Metazoa; phylum Chordata; class Mammalia; order Chiroptera; family Vespertilionidae; genus Myotis; species Myotis davidii. The sequence goes on from NW_006285917.1 coordinate 856,310, forward strand.
TTACAGGACCCTGTTTGTTTTCTTCGGGGTTTTATCACAATCTGTAATGATTTGAGCATTTGTTTTCTTGCTTATTGTTTATTTCCCACTAGCAATGAAAAGCTCCACATTTGAATGAGAGAAAGAATGAATGATGAATAAATAATTATCCGGGAATAAATCTACTTGTGAGATAAAAATTTTCTAATAATGTGATCTATACCTGAAAGTATCATGTTTAGACTTTTATTAACAATCATAGTCTTAGTCAATATACATAATGCCCTTACATCTATATTAATCTACCAAAGACCTCTTTCTCTACAACTGTATACTACTTATTAAAGTTCTTTAACAATTATTTACCTTTGTGTTAAGTATTGTGGAGATAATATAAAAATATACAGATAATATAAAAATATCCACTCCAGAAGCTTACAGTTGAATAAGGGAAAATGAGAAGATACATGATAACTACAACAGAAGACAGTATACAGTAAGATAGCCTATAATAAGACTGAATATAGGAATTCAAAGGAAATAAATTACTTCTGGCTGGGGCTATCCAGGAAGACTCAGGCAGGAGGTGGCATTTAAGCCGACCATGATGATTGTGTAGGATTTCAAGTAGTCAGAAATTGGGAGGAAGGAATTCTAAAGAAAAGACAGAGCTTACTGGGAGGATTTCATGACTTTGGGCATCATTTGATGCTGAACTTCTGTTCATCATTAGAGAATGAAATTCAAGGACCAGTGAAATTCAAGATTAAACTGCAGAAGCTCAAGGATTTGAATAAGGAAGACAGGGGCCAGGACCTGGGTCCCAACTCAGATTCGGTTTATCTCCACTTCTCTTATGTCTGGTCTTACATAAGGATAATTGAGACCATTATAAACTTTTGAACAATAATAGATACAGAGGCAGAGCCGCCTCAAACAGAGTGTCAAACTGCATCGGGAAGGCCGGGGAGGGCAGTGGCCCAGGATCCGTCCTCATGTTACTAGTGATGATGAGGGGAATGAAATTGGGAACTGTCACCTAGAGACCGGAATAAAGGAAAATAAAATAAATAAAATTAAAAAAAAAAAAAAAAGGAATATAAGGTTCAAATAGGACAGGATACCCATTATACCTCCACCTATATGTCTCTCATCTCCTCTCTCCCCCCACTGAGTTATTAACAATGAAGCAATTTCTTCTTTTAAATATGTTTTTATTTATTTTAAAGAGAAACATCTATTGGAATCAAACCAGCGACCTTATGACCCTTCAGTGCATGGGATGATGCTCAACCAACTGAGCCACACCAGCCAGGGCCTAGGCTAGGGCGACAATGAAGCAATTTCTTCTTTAAATATATTTTTATTGATTTCAGAGAGGAAGGGAGAGGGAGAGAGAGATAGAAACATCAATGATGACAGAGAATAATTGATCAACTGCCTCCTGTATGCCCCCTACTGGGGATCAAGCCCAGAACCCAGGCATGTGCCCTGACCGGAATCAAACCATGACTTCCTGGTTCATAGGTCCACACTCAGCCACTGAGCCACTCCACCTGGGCACAATTTCTTTTTTTAATGTTTTAATTAATTTTTAGAGAGAGAGGGAGGGAGAGGGATAGAGAAATAGAAACATCGATCTGCTGCCTCACTCCTTACTAGGGATCGAGCCTACAATCCAGGCATATGCCCTGACTGGGAATCAAACATTGAACCAGTGGCCTTTTGGTTCATGGGGTCATGCTCAAACACTGAGCCACACCAGGCAGGCAGCCTTGAAGCAATTTCTTAATCTCATGACTGAGAAGAGCACAAAGCACAGAAAGCATATGCTAATTAAGTTGGGTAATTTGAATACCTGGAGAAAAGGGGGAAGCCCCTCCTCCTTTCTTCTCAATAGCCAATTGTCCTTGATCTTCCAACACCATATGTCAGTAAATATATTTCCTCCTTCCCTGGACAAGAGATGCTATTAAATGTCAAATGTAAAGTAAAGTTTGTCATAAAAATCCCTCATAAAAATATCTCCCTACTATCAGCATTGGAAGGTGGAGGAGGGGAGTTCCTATGCTGTGCTTGCCTCTTGATAATGTCCAGGTCATCTCACCTTCTGCTTCCAGGAGCATCTCAGGCAACCTTTTCTTAGTTTCCTAAAGAAGTAGTCAGAGACATTCTAACTCCTCACACCACCCTTGCTTCTGTGAAAGTTTTATGAAATCAGTTTCATAAATAACCAGTTTCTCACAATCTCAACTCCACATTTCTAAATTAGTATAATCTTTAATTCTCCTCTTTCTGGAATGGCTAACGTATAGCATGCCACTTGGAAGCAACAAAGGAAATGAAATACCTTCCATCAAGGGGTTCTAGGAGAGTGGAGGCAGTTAGATGGGTGGCGTACACACAAGGGCGACTGTGTATTAGGCTAGAAAGTAAAAGACAGGAGGGGTTTGCCTTGCGGCTGCTGTTTCTCTTTCTCTGCAAACCTCTGCTGATTACAGCAGATTTATAGGGGCCCCAAAGCAGCCCAGCATCTTAGCCATAAACTTCCCAGAAAGAAAACTCATTGAGGTTCCCTTGAGAGGTGATGAAAAATAAATATCAGGGTTTGGTACAAACACATCAACCAGGGCCAGGGGTGGAAGGCAGCCAGTTCCCTATAGCTGGTTTAACTCCTTCAGGAGTTGTGTACACACATACACCATACCCCAAAAGTCTAATAAATATACTCATGTCTATAGACGACTGAGATAAGCATTCCCCATCCTTTGGTGCATATTTCCAGTCAAATGCAAACACATATGTCCATATAGTATGCATACACACATGATTTTCAATAAGTTGCTTTATGACTATAATATAACCAGCCTCTCCCCCTTCCCAAGCTCCTGACTATAGGGTGGGGCACAGTGAAGGTGAATGAGGGAATGTCTGAGTATAAGCTAGCATGTGTCACTAAGTGTGTCTCTGACTACATTCCAAAAAACAAATAGAAATTGTTTTTTCATTGCTCACTATTTGGAATTTATCCACTGTCTTTCAATGACCTCTAAATAGGCCATCCAGTTTCAATGATCATCTATCCCTTACTGAGCCGCTACTCTGTGCTCAGGGGATGGGAGCACGAGCATTGTTTAAACTTGGTACAAACCCTTCCCTCACAACTTACTTTGCACAAATACTTAACCTCCCTGAGCCTTAGTTTCAACTTCTGTAGAATAGCATCACAATACTCACCTCATAAAAGTGTTGTATTCAATTAGATGATTATGTAAAGTGCTCTGGACAAAGTACAGGGCATAGTACTAAAAAATGGTAGCTATTATTATCATTTTTTAGGTGTTGGAGATGTAAAGAAGTAATAAAATAAAGAGATTTTCTGTTCCCTTGGGAGTTTTTAAAATCTTGTTGATGAGACAAGATAATCACATGGAGCGTGACAAGACATGGAAATCTAAAATTCATATTTGAGCCCTAAAATGCAACATATTCTCCTAAATCCAAGCCCTGTTTTGAAACTTTTAGCAATGATTTCAGTGCTCTAATGAAACGGTAGGCTTTTTTTAAAAATTCTATCATTAATCATCCCCATGCCTTACCATCTTACATATACCGCACATCCACCACAACCTTTTATTTAAGTAGCTGACTTGGGACAGAAAAGACTTTGAGAGTTCATTTTGTGCATTTTCCTATTTCAGGGCAGGGCCTTCTAAGGCCTTCCAAACCACACTCACACCCTGTGCACGACCAGAGAGTCTTTCTTCTTCCATCTCCCTCAGTCATCTCTCTAACCTCAGAAAATTCTTCCTTATATTTAATTTCAATCTCTTTTTTACCTCTCTGTCACTCATTCTTATTGGGGATGCAGTACACAAACCCTTATAACTTAGGAAAAGATTTCAAATGCCCACCTGGTAACCTTTTCCATTGCCAATCACCCCAGGTCTCTGAAATTCTATGTCTCATATAGTTTATTTTCATTAGCCCATTAAAAATCATCAAAATATCCTTTTAAAAGTATTAATTTGGTCCCTGCTAGGGTAGAAACTCTTATCCAGTCATCTGGTCTCTCCTTAAAGATGAAAGATGAAAATATCCTAATTTCCATTACAGATGGTTGAGAACTCATTTCAATCCTTCCAGCCCCCATAAGCCTCCTCAATTAGAACCATCAAATTGTTACTCATTTGATGAAGGGACAGTACAACCCTGAGGCAGAGGCATGACTAATATGACCTCCCCAGTCCCTTTCAGTCCGTCCATTTGAAGTTGGGGGAGCAAAATTGGCACCAGTCTCAACCCACGCAATGCTTGCTCCAGGGAATACCCTTAGGACCAGGCCGACTCCAGCGTGGGCACAGCAGGCAGAGTGCCAAACCCTAGCATAGTGACTGGTGTGGGAAGCGTACAGACAAGGAGGTGAGCCCAGGCCCACACTTCTCCCTCTCCCCTAAATTCAATTTCCCCGGCCTCCGCCCCTGCTTTGGAATTGTGTTCCCACGTCCGAAGTTCTCAGACCCTTTCACAGCGCTCATCATCCAAGGCCAGACACCTGTCATCGATCATCTAAGACCAATGCTCCTCAAACTTGAAAAAGCATACAAATAACTTGGGAGCTTGTTAAAAATGTAGGTTCTGCTCAATAGGTCTAAGTTGGGACCTAAGATTCTGCATTTCTAACAGCCATCAGGTGACATGAATGCTACTGGTCCATGGACCATACTTCTAAGAGCAAAGATCTAGATGACTGTAGCAGGTTTCTACAAAAGTCTCCCAGGAAGAGTCCATGTATCCATCTCCATCAGCCTACCTCTTCTTCAGATGAGAATCATATCTCATACGTTTCCGATTCAGAAATCTCTCCCTATGGTACATACACAATACAAACCTGGCTACACTTCAAATGTGAACAAAACATCCTTCACAAGAGTCTCATTCTTTCATAACTCTAAAGGTCCATGTAGCCTAGAATTACTATCCCATTTATTTTCCAACTTGCCTATCCCTCTTTTATTCCCCAAATTGCTCCATAGGCATCCTCCTCCGGGAAATGCCTCTTGACCAACATCTCTTTCTCAATTTTTGCTCAGACCTACCTCTTCCAAAGTAATGGTGTCTCAATCCTTGACTAGTTACTAATTCCTCCTATTTCAGTCCCAGTCTTCCTCCCCATTTCGGTTGTGAATTATCTCTCCCCAAAGAATCTTAGATGCTCTCACAAGGTTTTTGCACCAGTCTCTCAAAAAAGCATCTAAAGAAGTTGGTAACTACATAGGTAACCTTGCCTCTAGCAGGCTTCCCTGGTGTTACCTACTCCCTGTTGGGAATATCAGGAAGCCCAGAGTAAGAGAGTAGCTTCCCATTCCTCCCTCCCAGGGCAGGTCCCACACATAAATACAATAGAAAAACACTGGCCCTTCTATGCCAATGCATAAAAACTGATTGCTTCGAGAAAGATGCCTGTTGTACCCACGCTGGAGCCAGTCTAGTCTTCAGGCATTCCCTGGAGTCAGGTAGAGTGGGATGGGTCTTCTGTCAATTTCGCTACTTCCTGCCCCTCCCAAATTCCATAGGAATAGATGGTGAGGGACCGGGAGAGGTCGTTTCAGGCATTCTCCTGCCCCAGGGTTGTATTATCCCTTGTTGCTCTTCGAATGAACAACACTATCCTCACTGTTAGATCTAGGGAGGGGAGAACCTAGCCCTTGCCCTGAACAAGATTCCACTATAATGAAATAGACAAGATTGTCACCATGACTCAGGAGTAGCCAAACAAAGGCTAAATTAGAAGCAACTGGGTACCGTTCTAGATACTGGAAAGATGTGTGTGTGGGGGGTGGGGGGGCTATTTTCCAGAGAAGTCTCCTAGAAGATAGTTTTAAAGAAGTAGGGCAGTGCTAGCCTGAAAGTAAGCAGAACCTTCTGTACAAAAAAAAAAAAAAAGTATAAGGATCAAGTCAACAAAACAAGTATTTATTAAATGCTCATTATGTGCCTGGCACCAAGCTGGATGCTGTGGGGTAGTGAACAAGACACACTCCTTATCTATGTCCTACAAGCCAGGGAACAATATTAAGAAAATAAAGACACAGGTAACTATGGTATTTTAGTTTTTTTATTTCAGCTTCACTGAGGTATAATTGACATGTAAAATTTAAGATATATGAAGTGTACATCATGATTATTTGATATGCATATACACTGTGAAAGGATTCCCTATCATTTCCCCATTGTGAAAGGAGTAACTATAGTAACCTTTTCACATAGGTGTTTTATTAAATGAAGTGAAGTGCTAGAAGGGAGCCTCTGTTTCCCTCCGTTCATTTTTGCATGTACAGGGGCTTCCATTGTCACTTTGGTTTTCAAAGTGTGATCCCTGGACCAGCCTCACCTGGGAATTTGTTAGAAATACAAATTCTGGGCCCCACCCAGACTTACTGAATTTCAAACGCTGTGACCAGCAATCTGTTTGAACAAGCCCTCCAGGCGATACTGATATGCAGTGCAATTTGAGAACCTCTGAGCAATGTTCCTAAGCCCCTCTCCACCACCCTTTCTCTCACTGTGACCTCTTTAGATTAGTGAGTTAAATAGACAGCACTGAGCATGCCCATGTTTTTCGGCTGGTTTTCTTTTTTTCCCCCAGAGCTAGCCTGCCCACAGGACACATGCATTTCAATCCGCTCGCACCTGAGAAAACCTGCTACGAGCAGGCTCTGCCCTGTAGGGAGGTGGGCCGGTGTTCAGCACTGCCTGGGATGAGGAGTAATTCAGGGGTGCAACACTAGCCAAGGGATGAGGCTGCAGATAACGCTGGCAGTTTAGTCATCTATCTGTCTCTGTGTCTTGATTATCAACTGATTCCAAACATAGGAGGGAAAATGGGATGTTATTTGTTGTACCCCTAAGACCCCAAAATGGGTTATAGTGAAAGGCGGGCAGGATGCAGGCTCAGTTTGCTTGCAGTAGGGAGACTTAGTTGAGAGAAGAAGAGAACAGAAGACCCAGAGGAAATCCTAGAGTTTGTTTTTAACTAAATGGAACTTCAAAAAATGATCAGTTCTCACCTCTCAGATAAAAGGATCAGTTCTCACCTCGCAGATTAAAAAAAAAGCATTTCAGGGACGGAGCAGCTGGTCAAGGTCACATTGCTGGTTAGCGGGGGAACAAGGCTGGAACCCAGGACACTTAACTCTCAGGTATGCACCTTTTGAGCAGGTGGGCCAAAGCAGACAACAGTAGGGAAACTTGAAAGTCCAAGAACACAGATGTTGCCAACAGAAGAAGCAACCCGGGGGACTTCTAGCATGGGTAGTGGGCTCAAAGCCAAAGGGCTTTACGCTCGTAGGAAAGCTCTGGCTCCGATCCACTGGTGCATGTTGGCCCCGCACATAGCAGAGGCTCAAGCTATACCGCCTGCTCAGTGCGCTCTGAGCACTGCCTCATTTCCTGTGCTTTTCCTGGTGTTATTCTCTCTGCCTAGAATCTCTCTCCGCCCCCCATGTGTGGGGAAATCCTATCTGTCCTTGAGGAAAGGCAACTCAAATGCCATTCCTCTACAAAGTCTTCTCTGATTTCACTAAACAGCCCTCACAGAGGTGCCAGCCAGAAACGATCACCGCCCCCACTCTCAACACCCAAGACAGTTTACTTGCATGTTACTTGTGGCGCTTACCACTTTGTACCTTGTGTTGCAGGTAGGCTGTATTAGAATATAAGCTCCTTAAGGGCAGAGGCCATACTTCATCTTCTATGGGCTCTCCCTCCATAATGCCTACGATGTGGTGCACAATAAATATTTACCAAGCCCATTAGCCAATCAACCAACCAAAGCTCAGAAGTTGCATGTCACCTGTTGCAGCCCAATATCACAGACACTGACACCAAAGGACATCATAGAAAAATTAACCCTGCTTCCCCCCAGAAAAAGCACCAAATACCTTCCAACATTCTGCTTTTTTACGCACCACATGACATAATCCCATTTGGGTTCGTCTAACTCATGTAGCTTCATGTACTAATTAAGCTGTAAGACACAACAGGGCATGAATTTATTGTGCAATAATTCACACGCGGGATGTTTGCGCAGTGCTTGGGCGTGAGTTATGACACATTAATTCACGGCCTAGAGGGCCTCGTTGCAATTACAGGACCATTTTTTAAATATAATCTGGGATTAAAATACAAATATTGGTCCCCCCATCTTAAAATCTTTCTTTAGCCCCAAAATGCATCTAGCCACGGTTAGATATCTCTTTGACCCACTTTTTTCTCATTCTGCATTTATCCATTTAGCTGTACTGATGGCAAAGAATGTACAGTCCAACCCTTCACTTTACTCACCAAAGATCATGGGGGCTCTGTGAAAAGAGAGGAAGAGACAGAAAGGGGCAAGAACTTCATCACTACCAGAAAGAACAAGAGATAAACTGGCTGTTGGGTAAGGAAACACTGGAGAAATGGCTGCAGCAGACAGCTCAGGGTCCATTACTAAGAAAGGAGAACCAGAAAGAACTTTTTATGAATTCTGACATTCAGTAAACTTCACCCAAAGCAGTAAAGTAAGATTCACTACAGTTGTTACGTCCAGAGTTAGGAGAGTGTGACGGGTAGGTAAAAAAGAAATAAGTCACCTGGCTCAGGAGCTCACAACCAAAAACAATTCCCTCTGTCTCCTGTCTCCCCCGGGTTCTGGGAGAGAAGGTGAGCTCATTTCTGCAGACGACTCTCCTCTCCTCGCTGGCCACACCGCGCTCTATAAACACCTTGCCCCATATGTGATGTCAGCCACCAGCCACCGAGAGAATATGCCCTGCTCCGTGAGCTTGTATTAAAACACTCACTTATAACTCCCTATTAATTTTTCACGAGGAGTTATTTTTAACTCGCTCAAACCATTGTCTGAATATGCCAAATATATTTTCTTAATGAACGAGAGCCCTGCGTGTGGTTCCTCCTTCCCTCTACTCCCCTGCTGCTATTCAAATGTCCCCTCCTCATGGGGAGCAAGCAGCCTTCCGGTGAGCAATTCACAGCAAAGCCCCAGAAATGAGTAGTGGCGAACACAGGAAACAAGTCATGCGGCCCACCCTCGCCTCCCCACTCAGGCTTTGGTTTTCAGAGAATTTCAGGAAATGTTGTCAGAGGTTTTTAAAAACAGAAAGATCAAGTCAAAATTGAAAAGTCTTCTCTATAGATTATCAGAAGGTACCCTCGGGTCCTGAGGCCAAGCCTTCCCTCTACTAGTCCATGTAGACTCGTTTATCTGCCACTCATCAGTTCCAATGTTATGATTTACTCAGGAGCAAGCAAGACAGATAAGGAGAGTCGATTCTTAACTCATGGAACCTTTCTACACGGTAAATGTGATTGAGTTGACCCCCCTCCCCCAACAGGCATAAAATCTTTCAATGGTTTCCCACTGCCCTCAGGATAAAACCTAAACTTCTTAGCCCTGCGCATCCTTTCTTCATAGTCTGAAAAACGCATATTCCTCCAGCTTCATTCTTTTCCTAGTTCATGCTCCAGCCACTAAATTCTAGACTCACTTGGTTCCCTTGCCTCTAATGACCTCTTGACGCCCCTTCACTTAGCACAACTGGTTGCTAACTCCTACTTACTTATCTTTCAATTCCCAGCTCAGATATTGATTCCCCAGGAAGCCTTTCCTGACTCTTATGCTGCCCTTCCTATGTACTCTCATGACACCTGTGCTCACCCCATTTGCCAATGAACATAATGCATCAAAATTCCAGCTCAGCATCTGTCTCCTCCACTAGCCTGTGAGTTAGGTGCTCAATAAACATTTGTTGAACAAATATACAAACAGAGAAGAGAAACTTGAAAGGGCATATAATCCAGCATTCCTATCTACTTGACTTTGAGATACCTACTTTGTAGCCAAGAAACCTTTATAAATCTGACTCAGGTAAATATATAAATAGTATTACATTCCTGTAGAAGGCAATCAAAATGAAAAGTGTGAAGGGGAAAGCAACTATGATAAAACCTTGACCACAGGTAATTCATGGCACATGAGGTGATAAAGAACTGTTTGCCTTTGAGGATACTTGTTTTAGAAATATGAGGCTGCCTTGGGTGACAAGGCAACCAACCACTCACACCTAGTTAGACAACCCTTACTTTTATGAAGGTATCATACTCGGCCCTATAATCTAGGTAGGACATCCCCTAGACAAGAGGTTCTCACCTGGGGGACAGGGGAACAGAGAAGGCATAATGAAGACACGATGGGAACATTTGCACACTTCATATCGTCACAATTTGGAGATTCTTTCCAACTAGCCCCTTCCTTCCTATCACTGCCTAAATCGTCCCAACTGGCAAGGAATTGTGCTAAATTTAAAAGGGAAGAGATTCTAAAAGCTTCCTTCACCGGAAGGCAGCACGGTCTAGTTAGTTAAGAGTAAAGGCTCTGCAGGTGGACGGCTTAGGTTCAAACCTCATCTCACCTCATAGCTGGGTGACTCTGGGCAATTTTTTTTAACCTCTCTGCTTTTGTTCCCACAACTGTCAAATGGGAGTAAAAGTAAATATCTCATAGGGTTGCTGTAAGAATTAAGTGAAATAATACTTGTAAAGCACTTAACTCAGTACCTAGCAAATAATATATATTCAATGTAATCTACCTAATATTTAATATTAAAATCTGATCCAAAATCCCCACACTTTGAAAATCAATTAGTTTTTACAAACATCTAGCCACAAAATTATCTACTAAAACTCAAGCCTGTTAGCTAGCCCTTGTGAGAAAATGAAAACAGTTTTATTCCATATAATTTTCATCAATGCATTGACTCTGATTAGACATTCTCATACATGCTGGTGCTAAATGCTAGGCTTACTGAGTTAGACCAGACATTGTAAAGTGCAAGGCTCAAATATAATAAAATAATAATAATAATAATAATAATAGCTGGCATTTATTGAACATTTACTATGTGCACTATTTAAGCATTTTAGCTGTATCCTATATTATAAAAGCATAATATGCTAATTAGACCAGACGTCCTTCTGGACATCCTTCCGGACAACCTTACAAAGAAAGCCAGAGCTGCGAGGGCCAAAGCAGAGGTGGCCACCCTGGTGGTGGGGGCCAAGTCCCTTGCACGAATTTCATGCATCAGGCCTCTAGTTTCCTCATAATAATCCTAAGGGACAAGTCTTATTATTATCTCAATTTTACATATTGGGAAACTGAAGTTTAGATGAGTTAAGAAACCTGTGCAAATCACAAAAATAGTATGTGATAAAGCCAGGAAATGGACTAAAACTCAAGTTGAACTACTCTGCCATACTGCACTCCTTCCTTATGGCTGTGCTGGGACTGTGCACAGCTTAATTCAACATCCCAATTCCTAAAATGGGCAGAGATTGAGAGGGAGGCCACCGTTCTCCTTTAGTGGTTCCTTGAGCCTCAGGAATTATGTCTTCTGTTCAATCAGCCCTGAAGAGAGGAAATAATTAGAAAAGGAAGATAGTATAAATATTAATAATCATAATAATGGCATATTTGGCTATGGGTGCCTCATCTTATTTCTGGAAGTGGCAGTATTAGGTACTAATGTGATAAGAGCAAAGAACATTATGTCAAAAATTCTGGATTTGAGCCTGGCTCTTCCACTTGACTATATAAACTTGGATCATTTGCTTAATCCCTCTAAACCTCAGTTTACTTATCCATAAAATGGGAATAATAGTACTTACCTCCCTGGATCAATGAGAGAATCAAATGAGAAGATACAAACTATCACACACTGCTGGTGAGAGTGTAACTGGGGACACCGTTCTGAAGCGCAGTCTCAGTGGAACTAAGTATTTGTACACCCTCCAACCCAGCAATCCCACTGCTAGGTATACACCCCAAGAAACTCTCCTGAATCATAAGGAGGCCCATATGAGGTCATTCATCACAGTACTATTTGTGATAGTAAAAAGCTGGAGGCTACCCAAGCATCTATTCCTAGAGGATTATTTATGTTCACAACTGTCAGAAATAATGAAGTAGATTTGCAGATAGCAGCAACAATGTTAAGTGGGAAAAGTAAATGCAGGATGAGGTATATAACGCAGTGCCATTTGTGTAGATTTTAAAAAACAGCTCCAGCTCTGATCAGTTTGGCTCAGTTGGTTAAGCAGCATCCCATGCACCGAAAGATTCCCAGTCAGGCACATACTCAGGTTGTGGGTTCAATCCCTGGTCAGGGTGCATATTCGGAGACAACCGACACATTAATGTTTCTCTCTCTCTCTCTCTCTCTCTCTCTCTCTCTCGCCCCCCCCCATCAATAAAAACATATTTTTTTAAACAGCCACAAAACATTCTATATTTATTAAGGATACACATAAATCTGTTAAAAATGTCACAGTATTCATCTGCTCAAAACCTTCCACTGGTTTCCCTTTTCATGCAGAATATAAGCCAAAGTCTGTATGTATTTCAATGGCCTCCAGGTGCCTCCAGGAAGTGGAGGAAAAAGAATAGAGATGAGGGATGGAAGGGGAAAATAACAAAGAATAAAACATAGGGGGAATTAATCATATTTCGTGGCTCAAATAAAAGCAAGCAGAACAAACAAACAACCAAATGGAAGAAAAAGAAAATACATGATTGGGAACCCTGAGAGAGCCTCCCTGCAGTTCAGCCTGGGATTAGAGGAACATCTTCCTTAAATGCAATATGCAGAAACACCCTTTCCCTCTGCAATAACCTGCAATTATTCCAATAGCTTATATTCATGCCAGACTCTGGACCCAGCTGTCAGAGTCCCTCCCTAAGTCTACCTCCCCCTACCCTCACGTCCATCACCACATTCCTAAGTCAACTCATCACACCCTGGCCTCCCCTTCATGCAATGAGCCTTTGGCCTGTGTGTTACTTGCCCTGCCAGGGATGCTCTCCTCACTCTAGCTCTTCTCCACCCTATTCTACAACCTCTCCCCGACTGCTAGGAAGCCTTTCCTAAACATCCTGACTGATTCCCCATCTCCAACCTTCTTCCCATCCCAACAGCACATGCAGCACTAATTTTCCCCTTCTGTCTGGTGGTTTCCTGGGTGTGTCCCTTAAATTCCTTTATCGTCTAAAAGCAGGGCCAGGACCCATGTACTTCCTCCTTCTGAATTCCATACTCCCACCCCCCAACCCTCACTACCCAGGAAAAGGATCTGTTCAGCCTTGTACTAAGCAACCAAAAGAGGCATTTAGAGCAGAGAAAATGAATATAGAGACGTACTGATGGGCTCCTACAGCTTACAATTCCTAGAAGTAGGAAATATTTATTTTGGAAAGAGAGAAAGGGCCAGACGGAGGTGGAAACAGGAGACAAACGTGCACAATCACCCATTTCAAGAGCATTTCCTGAGGACATTTCCTAATGAGGGCCCTGGGTCTGTGAATCTCAGTTTAATTAGGAAATAGTCTCTCCCAAAGGAGGTGCTTGGTGCCGGGGAGGAGCCTAAAGAAATGCCAGCAGAGGCCAGGGAACTTGAAGCCAGCTTCTATGAATCCCATAAGGCCCCTGGCTCCCTCCTTCTTTCCCTCCTCCCCCTCCCTGTGTTTCTCTCCATCTCTGAGCTCATTCCAAACTCCAAAACAAAAGTTCCATCCCAAGTAGCCAAGAAGAACTCCTGTCAAATCCAACAATCCACCCACTAAATTGCTGGCTGTCTTGCTTTCCCAGCCAACCCCACCTACTCTCCTTCATCCTAGAGGTCGTTATGTTCATTCCTCTGCCTCTAAGAAGGGTACTGCCCTCACTCTGGATCTTTCCTTTTCTAAACACTTTTCCAAGGAAAAAAGTTCCACTGGTTCCCTTGGCCGGGTGTTACCAATCCTGCCAATCAGGAAGTTTGGCCTCCTCCCTCCAGCTGAGTAGCTTCCAATACAGCTTGGATGAGAGTTGCTTTGCTAAAAGTTTGGTAAAGACCTGAGAGAGGAAGGCAACTGAGGCTGTTAAATGATTATTTTCAGTCCTCAACGTTTCAGAGAAGTGGACTTTAAATGAAACCTCTCCAGAGATTCTACCAATCCCTTTGTATGCAAGTACAACTCCTTTTCTGATCCCAAATTATCTAAGTTCTCTCATCCTCCTTAAAATTTCCAGAGAACAAAAACTCTAGAGTCAATCAAACCAATGTCCCCCTAAACAAACAGGGAGAGGATATCTGAGCTTCCCCAGAGTTTCCAAAGTCGTCACCCAAGCCCCCTTGCAGCTCTGGTAGCGGGTAGTCAGAAATACAGAGGAGAGAGAGACTTTGAGTGCAGGGTGAGAGCTTTAAACAATAAGTGTGGTGTGTGTAGTGCACCAACACTTCCAAATTGGAAACAGTTCCGAAAACATAAGAAAAAGTAAATAGAGCAAAAGCCAACATGAAAACTGGGCTGAGTCATATATCCAAGGTCTAGAAGAAATCAGTTAACAAAGCCAAAAAAAGATGGAATTTTCTCATTTTTCTCTTTCTGTGTGTGCCTTCTCTAGAAGCCTGTTTCTAGTCACTGTGATTCATTCAACAAATATTTACTGGTCCCCAACTTTTCAACACTGCAGATACGGCAAAGAAGAAACACAAAAATCTTGCACTGGAGTTGTGTACACTCCTGCAGGAGGAAGCAGATGATAAACAAATAATAAGAATAGATATTGTGTTGGATTGTGACCAGGACTGAGGAGAAAAGTAAGCCAAGCAAAGGCTAAGACATGCTGGGGGTGCGAGTTGCCATTTTAAAATGGGTGGTCCAAGAAGGCCTCACAGACAAGATGAAATTTCACCATCAGGAGGGGAGGGAACAAGCCATGGCACAGATCTCTGAGAGCTGCAAGTACAGACACTCTAGTCAATTTTTTAATGACTTTTTTTATTGCAATGAAATATACATGACATAAAATTCACCATTTTAGACCATTTTTAAGCATATATTTCCATGGTATTACGTACATTCATATTGTTGTGTAACTATCACTACCATCCATCTCTAAAACTTTTCATCTTCCTCAACTGAAACTTTGATTTTTGTTTGTTGTTTTTTAAAAATTCTTTATTGTTGGAAGTACTACATATGTTCCCAATTTTCCCCCCTTGATCCCCTCCAGCCCACCCCCGCCTCTCACCCCAATCCTTCAGCACCCTATTATCTGTGGCCATGTTATGCATATGTGCATACAAGGTCTTCGGCTTCAACTGAAACTTTGTACCTGGTACACAGTAACTCTCCTTTCTTCCCCCCTGCCCACCCACCCAACTCCTGGTAACTACCATTCTACTTTTTGTCGATATTAATTTGACTATTCTAGGTAACTCATATAAATGGAATCATACAATATCATCTTTTGGTGACTCTTTTCACTTAGCATAATGTCTTCAAGGTTCATCATGTTGTAGCATGTATCAGAATGCCCATCCTTTTTAAGGCTGAATTCCATTGTGTGTATAGACCACATTTTTTTAATCCATTCATCTGTTGGTTGACATATGAGTTGTTTCACCTCTTTTTTTAGTATATTTTTATTGATTTCAGAGAGGAAGGGAGAGGGAGAGAGAGCTAGAAACATCAGTGATGAGAGAGAATCATTGATCAGCTGCCTCCTGCACGCCCCCTACTGGGGTCAAGTCCCCAACCCAAGCATGTACCATGACAGGGATTCAAACCGTGACCTCCTGGTTCATAGGTTTACCCTCAACCACTGAGCTACATGGGCCAGGCTCACCTTTTGGTTGTTGTGAATAATGTTGCTCTGAAAACTGTTGTACAAATATCTTTTTAAGTCTTTGCTTTCAATTCTTTTGGACATATATTCAGAAGTTAGATTGCTGAATCACATGATAATTGTATACTTAATATTTTGAGAAATCACCGTACCATTTTCCACATTGGCTACACAATTTTATAATCCCACCAGCAGTGAACAGGATTCCAGTTTCTCCACACCATCATCGACACTCATTATTTTCTTTTTTGTTGTTGTTAATCTTCACCTGAGGATATTTTTCCATTGATTTTTTAAACCTTTTTTTAAATTATTGACTAGAGGCCCAGTGCATGAAATTCATGCACTGTGGGGGGGTGGACGGGTCCCTCAGCCCAGCCGGCGCAATCTGGGATCCTGGCTCAGGGCTTCTGGCTGAGCAGCATTCCCCCTGTGAGAGTGCACTGACCACTGGGGGCACCTCCTGCGTTAAGCGTCTGCTCCCTGGTGGTCAGTGCGCATCATAGCAACCGGTCATCCCACTATTTGGTTGATTTGCATATTAGCCTTTTATTATATAGGATTTCAGACATGAAGGAAGAGAATCAATGACTGGCTGCCTCCTGCACACCCCACACTGGGAATTGAGCCCGCAACCTGGGCCTGTGCCCCTACTGGGAATCAAACTGTGACTTCCTGGTTTACAGGTCGATGCTCAACCGCTGAGCCACACCAACTGGGCCTCCACTGGCTTTTAGAGGGAGTAGAAGGGAAGAAACAAAAACACTGATGTGAGAGAGACAGCACTCCCTGACCAGGACCAGGGATCAGACCTGCAACTGAGGTACATGCCCTTGGCCAGCATCTAACCCGGGACCCTTCCGTCCACAGGCCAATGTTCTAGCCACTGAGCCAAACTGGCTAAGGTGTTATTTTCTATTTTTTAATAACAGCCATTCTAATGGGTACCTGGCCATTTGGGGGGAATAAGAAGAAGGCCTGTGGGGCTGATGCAGAGTTAGTGAGAGGGAAACAGAGTCAGAGAGAAAGCAGGAGGCCAGATCATTCATGTAGGGTCACTATGCGGACTTTGGCTTTTACTGTGGATATGATGGGAACCCTAAAGTGATAGTTTCATATGTTGGCTACTGATCTACTGATTTTCATGCTCTTAGGTAAGTATTTGGTTCACAAACTAAAGACTAGGCCTCCTTCAGAGTCTGAAAGCAAAGCATGGAGACAAGTTCTATGGAGCTCTCAATAGATGTCTGGTACAAAATGAGGACTGAACAAGCTGAGGCATTCATCCTTCCATCTGCCTCTCTCTCTCTAGATACCAAAGAAGAGATGCCATACACCTTCCCCTGGGAAATGAACATGATGAATTGTTTTCATAGAAGTTGTTCACTGTAGGGATTATCTTTAGTCAGGATTCAATCACTTCAAAATCAACAAAAGTAATCATGGTACCATTCACTATCTTAGATGATCCCCTCTATTATTGTGGATAATCAAAAGCTGACATGGAGATAAAGAGCATTTTTGCAGAAACTGGTGAAATGAAGGACTGCAAAGACAGGGTAGACAGCCTCTTCTCAGAATAGGGGCAGGAACAGTGTGAGTCGGGCACGCACAAGCCTTGCTGAATTAAATAGATGAATTCAGTCCCAAGCCCCAGATGCCTCAGAAAGGGTTGTCAGAAATGTCTGAGATGATCAGAGCTGGGGAGAGAAAGGGCCCCAAAGGGAAGCCTGAAAACACATTTTTGAAAGGCAACGAGTACCTCTCATAACCTCACTTCCCCCAGGCGACAAGGATGAAAGCTTCTACATCAAATGAGAAGTCCAAGGAGTTATAGATTTTCTCAACAATAAATAATCTAGAGAGAATGGCCGCCCAGCCACCGTTTATAAATGTTAGAAAATACACAGTGGTGTGGGGGTGTAGGGGGTGGAGATGGGGGGTAGAGAAGGAAAGAATTATGGGGTTGTCCCCTCTGGGGAAGGAGGGGCAGAAATCAGTTTTCACTATGGCATTCTTAGGATTCAAACGGGGATTCAGGGAGGGACATATGGTAAAATCTGGAAACCTAAATAACTAATATCTCTCAGCAAGAAAACAGGCCATGGATTCCCAGGCTCAGTGTGCTATTTTTTCTTTCCATCTGAGGACCATCTTATTTGTCCTCTTATCTCAACACAGGGTGATGAGCACCACCCCACCAGGGTTAATAAACTCCACACCTTGCCTCACATCACAGTCCCTACCTCATTTCCCTTCTCTGTGGTCTTATAATAAAGGTAATGAGGCTAACCTTTTTTAAGTCTCCAAACATTTACAATAAAAATGGGATTAAAGTACAGGAGAAGGCAGCTCTTCCTTCTCTCCTCAAGTAATGGAACTAAGTGGTAGTGAAGGTTTTAGGTCATTCATTCAGTCATTCAATAAATACTAAGCACATTAACATGCCAGCTATTGTGCTTGGTGCTACCAACACAACGGAGAAGAAAAGAGATGTTCCCTGCCTACATGGCACTCGCTGTTTTTAATAATGTTCTTATATACTATTCCTGAATATATGATGAAAACAATCAATCTACAAGACAACCCTACAGAAAGTTGACTTTCTACAAAACAACTGATTTGTACTCTTTAAAACTGTCAATGTCAGAATGACAGGCTGAGGAACTATTAGATTAAAGGAGCAAAAAGAGACATGACAATGAAATGCTATGTGTAACCGTGGATTGGACCTCGATCAGGGAGAAATATTTTACTATAAAAAATATTACTGGAGCCCTGGCTGGGATTGCTCAGTGATTAGAGAGTCAGCCCGAGCACCACCAAAGGGTCATGAGTTCAATTCCAGGTTAAGGGCAGGTACCTGGGTTGAAGGTTCAGTCCCCAGCCTAGGTCAAGGTGAAGGCAGGAGGCAACCAACTGTTATCTCTCTCACATCAAGGTTTCTCTCTCACTCTCTCCCCCTCCCTTCCTCCCTTCAACTTTCTCTAAAAAATAAATATCAATGGAAAAAATATCCTTGGGTGAGAGTTAACAAATATATATATATATATATACAGCAAAATTTGAATATGGACTGTATCATAGATAGATAGGTAGATGCATACATACATATATGAGAGAGAGAGAGAAAGCATGCAATACAAATGAGGCAAAATATTAACAGTTGGTCAAACCTGGTGAAAGATAGGTGGGTGTTAATTATACTATTCTTACAACTTTTTTTGTAGGTTTGATATTTTTCAAACTCAAAAGTTGGAAAGAAAACAAGAATGTCCCAATAGTAGAAGTTAAGGATTCTCCTACTCTGAATGACCTTTATAAACAAGTTTCCCATCACTTTTCATTGAAACAAAATCCCACCCTGAATTATCTAGCCCCAAATCAGGAACTTTCAATAGAGGGATGGGTGGGAAGACAGAACTCCTTTGTCTTTGATTTACAACCAAAATTGTCAGCAAGTAAAAATGCCTGGAAAGAAACCACAACCTTGGCTCATGTTAGTCTGGTTATAAATAAAACACATACTGTTATTGTCATTTTGTGGGACTAACACAAATTAATAAATCAAGGCCCTAGGCTGGAACTCTAAGAGGCATTGGGAAAGACGTGCAGAGGCTGCAGGCAGAGAAGAACAGTATCTGACAAATAGGGGTACGAGGTATATGTGCAAGAATTAGGAATCCTAAAGAGAGGGGTGCAAGAGAACCAGAATTTGTAGAGCTGCAAGTAATGCACATATGTTATTTCATTTAACCTCCATAACAACCCAATGAAGTAAGTATTATAATTCTACTTTACAGATTGAAAGGTTAAATAACTTTCCCAAGATCATATAGCCAGTAAAAAGAAGAGTTGAAATTTGAACTTGGTTCTTTGTGACTTCAAAGCCCATGTTCTTTCTACTGAGCACTCTGATTCCACAAAGAGCAAAGATTCTAGGACAGCCGTGGGCAAACTACGGCCCGCGGGCCCGGATCCGGCCTGTTTGAAAAGAAAAAAAATAAAAAAAAAAAAAAAAAGACCGCACCCTTTTATGTAATGATGTTTACTTTGAATTTATATCAGTTCACACAAACACTCCATCCATCCTTTTGTTCCAGCCCTCCAGTCCAGTTTAAGAACTCATTGTGGCCCTCGAGTCAAAAAGTTTGCCCACCCCTGCTCTAGGACATGGTTATTAAAGGAGAATTTGAGCCAGTTCTTATCCTAGTTCAGGTTACCCTTTGTCAATGTCTTCCCTTTCCTCCCAAACAGATACTGATGGACCAGGGCTGGAAGTAGCAGGATTAGCAGGATCATGAAATCTGAAAGCTCCATCTTAACCATGTCCTGCAAAAATCCCAATTCAATCTAGGACCAAAATGTTTCTAGATTATCCTGTTAGATGTCAAGAAAGGGGATCCCAAAGCATCTCTGTAGCCATCCCAATGGTTCCCAGATACGATTTTACATCTAATTAGAATTCCTACTCCCACAACTTTAACCCATCTCCCTTTGCTAGATTTTTAGTGGAAATATAGGATAATAGATCTCTAGATGCCAAATATGTCACCCTTCTGAGATTTCTTTCATCACACTGTTCTTTCATCATTCTATTCCAAAGCTTTTCTGTTCACTACCTCATTCTTGAGAAAACAAAAACCTTCAAAGCAAGTTAGGAAGTGTTGGAGAAGGAAATGAAAGCTTGATTCTTGTTGACCAAATGATGGTGGGAGGAGCAGAAGTTTTTTTTAAATATATTTTTATTTATTTCAGAAAGTAAGGGAGAGGGAGAGAGAGATAGAAACATCAATGATGAGAGAGAATCCTTGATCGGCTGCCTCCTGCACGCCCTACACTGGTGATCAAGCCCACAACCCAGGCATGTGCCCTGATGGGGAATCAAGCCATGACCTCCTGGTTCATAGGTCGACGTTCAACCACTGAGCCACACCAGCTGGGCAGGGAGAAGACATTTTTGAAGATGAGAGTCCAATGGAAGAAAAATAGTTGCAATTTCCCTGACAACCTAAATACCTCCAGATTTGGCCTTCCCAAACCTCAGCTGTCACCCAAGGCTTCCAGATGCTGCCAGCACACACCATTAGAAAACATCTGTCACAAAGGACAGCCCCAACTGGAACAAAGGAGAGTAGGAAGGCAGACGGTGCCAGTTTAATGAGGATGGTTTAACAAAACATCTTTTAAGTTCCCTAATTCACTTGGCCATTTGCTCCCCAGACTTGGCTGCCAATCAGGAGCAAACTGGAAATGTTTGCCAGAGAATGGCAATCTCGTCTTTATCCTTAACCCAGAAGAACCCAGGACCAGAAATATGTCAGCTTATCAGTCCCTCTAAAGCATACTTGATCCCATTCCACAGCTAAAAACCCATCGTGATCCTGGGGAACAAGACTTCAGCTACATCAGGTTGATCATTCTGGTCTGGTTGTTACTGATGACCAGAGACTTGATTTGGTAGAATATTGAAATGGGCATTCGTGTTCTCCTTTGTAACACATGTCTAAGGCCAGCTCTGAGCTCACATCTAGAGCATTCTTAGTATTTATTAATCATCCATAGAAGCAAAGACCAATGGACATCAGGCATCAGCATAGACCTCTTCGTCTTTCTATTTTTTTTATCTCCTCATTATTTTTAAAACAAAAATCATTAAGGAATATGGACTTGAGAAAAGGAATGAGGGGTATTCTGAACATGCTATCAGTATACAAAGATCAACAGAGAAGATAAAGGATGCTTTTCCATTTTAGTTTCAAAATAGAAAAGCTCCAGATATGTCCAAAGGCAAGGGGACTGACAAAGCTGCCTCTAATAATTCTGACTTTATTCAGGGAAAATTCCATAAATTTTTGGATGAATTCTAAGAAATTCCAACTGAAATCATTGGTCTCGGGTATTTGGAAATCACTAGACCTCAATTCAATTCAGCTGACAGGAAGTCACCTAGCACCATATCCCCCTCTAGACCTCTATCTAGTAGGTTCCTACAATTTGCAAATACTCTCTATCCAGGGCCAGCCTCCTGCCATACTCCTTGGTCCACCCTCCTAGTCCACTAGGAAACTCTAAACAATGAAACCCTCTCAGATCCCACTCTGGTTCACCTAGCAGCCATCAGAGAGTGCTGTCCTTTCTTGAAGCAGGCTGCACCCCTAAATCACATCCTCCCTGCCTGCTGCATTGCAGCAGATAACTGAAGTGTGAGTGCCCTCTACCCTCCTTCTGGAAAATGACACTCTCCTCAAGCCTTAAACACACACACACACACACACACACACACACACACACACACACACACACACACACCTCTTCTCTCAACCAGATTTACAGCTTCTTGCTCTCTATTAAATCCAAAAGATACTTCCAGGGCTTTCCTCTCACTGTTCTTCTACCACTTACTCCTACTATTAGCCTTTTCTGTGGCTCTCTGCTTGCCCAGAACTAATCGTTCCCCACACATGAACATCTTGCTCTCATTCACCTCTGCCTGGAATACCCACTTTCTTGTTCAACACGACCCTGCTTCAGGAGGCCTCTCTAACCACACGCCAGTATGATCTCTCCAGTATGTTCTTCTTGCCCCCTAAGTTCCAGTGGTATAACTCACTGATTTAGAACTTTGTGCTGGGGGAATACCCGGTTAGGGAAGAGGGTAGGAGTACTAAGTGGTGAGGTGGAGCTGAGAGCTCAGCTCCCGACTGATGAAGCTTACCCACCTCCTCCCCCAGCTGAGCCTGAGGTACAAAGAGTGAACTGGCCACAGTTGAGGAAGCACCCCAGAATCTACAGCCCAATTTATCAATGCCAAAGATCTGAAACAAGAACTCAGGTCCAAGTCTCTATCACCGCAACAATGTGAAAATACAAAGGAAGCAACTCAATTCGGCAGAGACAAAGTACACTTTCCGTGACATTTATGTGTACTCCATCCTCACCCCTTTGATCGCCAATGACTGAACAGGCCACACAGAATCTTCTTACTTTCATTGTTTTATTTAATTTGAAAAATAAGTCATCTAATGCTTTGACATTGGGCAACATGATATGATAATATACAATAACTAAGTTTAAGTTTAGACTACCAAAAGGAAGATTGACCCAATAGTCAAATGGTTCAATATTATTCTTTGAAGGATTTTATTTGTCTTGGGAAGATGGGGAAATATCCACAAAATGCCCTTATATTGTAAGCGTTCAGAGAAGAGAATTTTTGTATCTGCTACCATTTATCCTGTATTGTCTACCAATAAGTACACAGATTCTGTTTAGTTTGGGTTAGGTGTAAAGTGAGAAAATGGTTAATCCCTATAAGGTTTGGTGCTTTTCTCAAGTAGAAATCACAAAAAATTTCCAAGTAAGCAAGACTGGATTCAAACTATTAAACATTAGATTTCAGCTAAGTGTAAATGCATACAAAGGCAAATTCCAAGTTAGACAATTCAGGTGCCAAAATAACTCTTTGTGTAAAATATTAAAAGCAACATTTTCCCATACACACATCCCAAATCCTTACCACCACCACCATGACCACCAAATCACCACAGACTCATTTACACACAGTGCAAGACAATAGAGAATTCCTCTTTCTGGGAGCTTGCAATTAAGGGCATTTTGTAAATGCTTCCCCACTCCCAACATAAGTAAAGCACATATAAACCATGGACTGGAAAGGGAATTCCAAAATCAGAACAGTATGGCATTTATGTCAGAGGCAAAGGCATGTCAACATCCCAGGTGACTTCATAGTTGATGGAAGTTAAGAGTGGTCAAGGCTTCATTTTCCAATGTTGACAAGATTAGGGAGTGTCTTCTCTGCACCTTGGGTCAGCCTGAGAAGGCTGCATGGAAGAGGGGGGAATTACCCCATCTTGGCATTTTGTCTAAGTATTTCCCAGGGAAACATCAAGTCAAGCTACATCTTCATGATGGTGTGATGGTTGGGCTATGATCCTAAATGAAGCCTCATTTAGGCCTTCCTTTTGTGCCCCCCACCAAAACACAAAACAAAACAAACTTCACCACACTCTGAACCCACAAATCCAGTTTGCCCAACTATACAGATCCAGTTAAATATTTCTGCCAATACAAATACAAATCTAAATACTAAAATATCCTATATAATAAAAGGCTAATATGCAAATTGTCCCCTCAGGAGTTCGACCGACCGGGAATTCAACCGCTCACTATGACCTGTGCTGACCACCAGGGGGCAGTGTGTAACGAAGGAAGGCTCCAATCAGCCCTGATCGCCAGCCAGGCCTAGGGACCCTATCTGTGCACGAATTTTGTGCACTGGGCCTTTAGTAAATACTAATAAAAATTCTGTGTTGGATCAGTGCAGAAAAGAAAAAGAATCAGAGAGAAACCATTTCAGTAGTAATAAGTATGTTACTTTTCCCCTGGGGAACAAGAAGTGAAGCTCAGATAGCTTCCCTGAAAGGTTGGAAAGAACGCTTAAGTAACCAAATTCAGCTCATACCAAAAATAAATACTCAAGCTTATCTCCCAGGAGTCTTCCTAGAACGACCTCACCAAACTGGTTGCTTATCAGGCATCTTTCCCACTTATAATCTTCCTTTGTACTGCATTGTTTAAATGCTACTTGGGAGGATACTTTGTCTCTCTTTCTAAAATAAAAGCACCTTAGGGTAGAAGCTGCTTCATGTTCTCTCACTGAAGCTAGAAACCATAATTCTGCAAGTAAATGTCACTAACAGCAACCAAGGCTTGAACTTGAAAGCAATAGCGGCCCCTAAACTAACTGCTCATTGACCAAGAAGCCACCTCCTCCAACTCACCTACCTGCCCTACCACCCTCAGCACTACACCTCTCAAACCCCATCCCACTCTAGCAGAGGCTAAATTCCAAGTTAGTGAAAACCCGTCTCATGTAGACTAAAACACTCCAGGCCAAACATACCAAAGTGATGTCGACAAAATCCATCCACCCAAATGTAGACCAAAATCCATATAGATGTGGACCAAAACATTTTTGCTTCCCTCCCTCTATATTTATGGAGTCTATGTTACAGGCAACCACTACACTAGTGTCATTACACCATTATTTGGGTAACAATCAGATATCCAGAACATCTCTAGAAGCAACAAATACTCGGTATCATCTAGGATCATTCTGGGATGGCTGTGAACAAGGCAGCTTTTCTTAGTTCCTCTAGGGTAACTTCTGAGAAGACAAGTAGAGCTCAATCTAACATTCCTCATTTGGCACATTCATAGGTTAATTTCCGTCAGAATTCAGTTTTGGAAATTCTTAACATTTCCCTCACGCCAAAATAAGATGATTAACTTGACAAATCAGGAAGCAGAAGCTTTGGCTTCTAGAGCTCTTTAGAAACTAGATGGGCTACCAGGAAGAATCAAAAATAGATTTTCCAAAGAGGAATTAGAAAGAAAGCTGGGAAAATCCAGGAAAGGTATCAAATTAAGGGACTAGAAAGTGATGTAATACATTGATGTCAACAGTGAAAGTCAATTTCTTCTCTCCTCCCCGCCCCTGTGATTGTCCATTCCACTTTTCTCAACCCTGCATCCTATCACCCCAGAACTAACAAAAGTCCACTTTATTTTCCAATCACAATTATAACGTAGGATAGCTTCTGGCAACCAGCACTTTTTTTTTTTTCCACGAAGCCTTGCTAAACTGCTTTGGTTCTGTTTGTTCGTTTTTTACTCCAAAATCCTTCCTTTCCTTGTAAACACAGGATCTAGAAATCCACTTAGCGGTACCTTCTACCACTATATCTTATCTCTAATTTTAGACTAGCAGCTGTGAGTGGTCAGAGCCTCGTGGCCCCTTCTTCCATGTACCTCCTCCCAACACCCACGACAACGCACTGCACACAGGTGGCTCAGGAAATGCCAACTATCTCTCTGGACATCTCCCTTTATATCTCTAAATGTGTCCTCTGTCCTCCCATGTAAATAGTTTCTCTCTCTCTCTCTCTCTCTCTCTCTCTCTCTCTCTCTCTCTCTCTCCCTCTCCCTCTCCCTCTCCCTCTCCTTCTCCCTCTCTCCCTCCCTCCCTTCTTACTCACCAGACTTTGCTTTGTTCCTTGCATAACCCTAGGTAGCTGTTCCACCATCTCCCTTGGAAAATTATTTTTGTTTTGTTTCTTTGTTTTAAGAATGACACCAGATCATCTGCATCATATGAAAGTTGTATCGTGCCTCAATGTCCTGAGTTCTCATCCAAAAATAGGTCAATATGACTTCTCCACCAAGACCCACCTGTCTCACCCTGAGCCCATACATCATAATCTACAACGAAGAGCCTCTGGCACCAAGACTTCTAAGAGACTCTCTTTATTATTGTTCCCTGGTTCTTTCTAATCCCCAACCTGCCTTGTGATTTCTTCAATAGTAAAAGATAAAAAGGAACAGAGATTAACCAAAATAATATAATCCAAAAATTATTGTATTAATTTGAAATGTACTTTTTAAAGGAAAGTGTATTTGCCTAAACTAAGGTTAAAATGAGTCTGCCTTCTGGAGACACACATCACATTTTAATTGATAAGAGAGAAGTGGCCCAAGAGCTGCTGGACAGCAAGAGAAAGACAACCTAGAACTAGACATTTGTCACATATAATCAGCAAAACAGGTGTCATGCATTCATGGGTGGATAACTGTCATCTGAGTTTCGGGGACAGGGGTATTGCCCAAAGTGTGTGTGTGCGTGATGAGGGGGGCAGTGGGGAGAGACATTGTAAGACTCCCCGGGCTTTAGAAATTAAAGAGTTGCAAACGTTTTGTGATAGCATTAAATTGCCTCCTGGAGACCCACGAAGCCAGTCCTATTTCAGGCTTTTCCTCCAAGCCTTTATCAATCAATAAATATGTCTATCATGTTCATAAAATTGATAGATTCCAAGAGAGAACAGAACCATCAACTTCCAAGGTTTATTTAGCACTGGCTCATTACCAATATACTTGGGCCCTCAGACAAGCCTCCATACAGTGCTTTAAAGACCACACCCCCAATGGAACTTACAATCTTTCCTCCTGGGTATAATCTCCACCACAGTTTTCTTAAACTAGATAAGAATGGCTGGGAGACTACCTTCAGCAGCTGTGAAAATGCAAATCTAGATCCTTGAGCATCTAGGAAGAAGACCCTCAAACCCTCCCTCAGTGTTGTGGACCGCCTTATAAAACCGGAGCGACATTCTGCATTCTGCGCAGTTCTCCACCATCCCTCCCTATGAAGATAAGACACGGATACTTTCAGAATCATAAGTGAGAAAGGGAGGCAAACGTGTCGCGGGCAGCAGACCCAGGTGGAAGAATCTTCATTCATTCGGAGAACATGCCTCAGCATACATGTGCTGGGCCCTGTGGGAAGGACAAAGGTGAACAAAGCAAGCCCCGCACAGGACAGGAAGGAAGGCCAGGGAGGAGGGCAGGCAGACAGGAGGGAGGAGCTGGAGGAGAGGGGCCCAGGACTGACTCCCCTAACTCATACTTCGTAGGACCAGCTCTGCTGAGGACTTCCTGGTTTGGAGGAGAATGGCGTGTAGGACTCCAGAACACTCTGGTCTCAACAAACCTACCCGCCCTCCCGCTAGCAAGCAAGGCTTCGGAGGGCACCCTTCAACCCGAAGTCCTGCCTCAGGCCTGCACCCTTCGATCTGAAGTCTTGCCCTGGCGCCATGGAATGGCCTCTGCTCAAACCCCACAGAGCTTCTAGCGCCAGCAGCACTGCGGGCCCTGCCTTCCTTTCTGGGTCTGTTTTCTTACCAAGCCTATCACTTACCCATGGTCTTTTCTACTCCAAGGAGAAAGGCCTAAGGAGAAAAATGCGAGCCAAACCCAGAGACAGGTAAGGGGCTTGGCGGAGCAGGATTCGGGAAGGGTCCCCTTGAGGAGGTGGAGCCCCGGGGAGGCGGGGCCCTGAGGGGGCGGGACTAGGGGAAGGGATGGGGAAGTGAGAACAGACCCAGGGGGACAGCTGGAGGTGGGCAAAGGAAGCCGAGTGGGAGCCCCGCCTGGGTGAGGAGGGGTGAAAGCAGCCGGATTGGAGACGGGCTGCAGGATGTGGATTTAGCAGTAAACCCGCTTTCCAGACTCTCCAGTCAGTCCCAGAGCCAACTAAACGCAGCGGTTCTCAACCTGTGGGTCGCGACCCCTTTGGCGGTCGAACGACCCTTTCACAGGGGTCGCCTAAGACCATCCTGCATATCAGATATTTACATTACGATTCATAACAGTAGCAACATTACAGTTATGAAGTAGCAACGAAAATAATTTTATGGTTGGGTCACAACATGAGGAGCTGTATTTAAAGGGCCAGAAGGTTGAGAACCACTGAAAGAATCTCCACTCTGTTTAAACGAAGATAGAAGTGCCTCCTAGGAGTATTCTTGACGGAATACTCCTACCACCACCCATCCTGCCCCCCCTCACCCACATTTCCCATTACTCCAGAGATACAACTAAAAGGGAACTAGTTTAAGTTTCACCACAAGGGATTTCCTGAAGCAGTTATTCAGCGTTCATAACATATTCTAACTGAATATGCATTGTGCTGGAGGAAATAAATATGAAAAAGATAGAGTCCCTGCCTAGAGAGCTTCCTGCTCTAGGCGTTCAAAAAATAGAGCTTCCAAGACCCTGAAACAGGGACCAAAGGAAGGTGCCTCCTCCATCCCAGAATGTTAACCATCACACAGAGAGAGGCAAGGCTGTGAGCTGCCAGGGATGGAGAAGGCGGAGCCTACTAGAAACTGAGGGCTGAATGGAAGTGATCAGCCCAAGAAGCCATCGGTCTCGAGGAAAGGGGACACCACTGCCTTTATGTGATAGGGTCACTATTCCTAAACCCTCCATCAGGTGTGGGCACGATTGGAGTGGAGGTGGGAGGGAGGGAGGGAGGAGGAGGGGAGAGGCGGGACCCGGAAGAGGTAGATTCTATACAAACTATACTAAGACATTGAAACTATGTTGAAACTGGAGCCGAAAGAATTGTTCCAGCTCTCAGAAAGAACCTCCGATGAGGAAAACCTAAAAATCACATACACCCTGCCCTAATGCGGCTCCATTAGGCGTGGGGCATTAATTGAGCACTTCCTTTGTTCCAGGCACGATCCTGGGTAGTAGATGAGTGGCCCCAGCCAAGACTACAGAGCCAAAATTCCTAGAGGCAAAGCAGACAGGCAGGAATTGGAACAATGGCTGTAATGACAGAACAGAGGGGAGGAGCATCTGGGTGTTTGATTTATGTCTGTTCCAGCAGTGCTGGGCTGTCTTCCCCTGCCTCAAGCTGGGGTTTTCCCAGATGTGCATCTGCTTGAGGGAAAGAAGGGCAGGTGTAGGGGGAGGGTCTCCATGTCCTTGCATCTGGTCCCAAGAGCAATCCCTTCCCCTTTCCCCCTATGCTATTCACTGCCTGCTGTGTAGGGGGTGGGCGGCTGGGGGACATGCCAGGGCCCCCAGATAATCACCAGGTAATGAAAAGAGCCGGTCCAGGGCTGGGGGGAATGCAGAGGATGCAGGGTTGGTGCCATAAATCTCTCTGGGAGCAGTCGGTACAAAATGGGGGGACCTGACAGTTGGAGCCCATCCAGGTGATTTCACAGGAGGCATCTGAACCTTGAGGGGTGGGAGGAGGGACGGGCAAGAGGCTGGCAGGAGTGTGAGCGGACACAGGGGAAGAGGCTGAAAGAGACAGAGATAAGAGAGCGGAAAAGAGAGATGAAAGAGAAGGCACGAGATGGGAACAGTGACAGGGAAGGCAGCAAAAGGAGATAGATGGGAGGAGATGGGGATGGAGAGACTAAAAGGCTCACCTGATGAAACTCATAAACATGTGATGGTAGGAGACCCTCAGAGACTGAGGCAGGGAAGGGAGGAGGGGGAGAAAGGAACTGATGGCAGATACAGTTCTAGAAAAACTCAGACCAAAAAATATCTGGAGTCAGAGAGACAGACAGATAGGCTGACAGACAGACCTACCTGCCAGACAGAGATGAAGGTGAAGGAGTCAAAGAGGGAACAAAGAAAACAGGGATGCTGTGAGGAGGGGGGAGGGAGCAAGACAAAGAGAGAGAAGGAGGCAAGTGTAGAGCAGGAGGAGGGAGCGAGGCCGGGGAGGGGGATATATATTTTCTTTATGATCCTCTTCAATCTCACTCGGCTCGCTGCTGAGCCCGTTCCCTCTCAGGTGCTGCTCGCTGGTGGATGTGCCCAGAAAGCTGATAGGGTGAAGCTGCTGCCATAGCTGCCCCCAGGCTCTCTCCCAGTGCCAACCTGGGGGATCTGAGACCCCTACACGGACATAAAAACCCAGCCTGCATCCCCTCCTCTGTCCCCCAAAATGCTGCAACCAAAAGAGGCCTGAAGCTCAGCCCTAAATTTTTCAGAGCTAAGGCAGCCTGGCACAGCCAGTGCAGGGAGGAGCTGAGTAGAGGAGAAAGAGGATTAGAGGAAGGCAGGCAAGGGATGCAAGCTCTGGAGGAAGTATTGGGGACGGACTTTGGTTAGGGACCACGTGGAGAAGAGTGAGGAGAGAGAAGGTCTGGGGAGATGTCTGTGTTTGAGAGCTAAATACGCAGCATGCAGGATATACCAAAAATAAGATACTAGTGTCTGTCTATTACTGTGGGGTCCACAATTTAGATACCTTCTGAGAAGTCACCATCAATGCCTTCAAGCAACTCCCTACTATCAGGCCCCCACAAACATATACATGAAACCCACAAAAAGAGAAACCCAGGCATCAAGAGACCCCGAGGCCAGTGTACATGTGTGAATCTAGTTTTATGGGACCAGTGAGGGCGTGACCAGTTTCTGAAGATGGAAGATAGCAGGGCAAGCTGGACCCTACCTTTTCCCCAGGCTTTCTTGAGGCTGAAGGAGTAACGGAGCTCCGCAAAGACTAGCTCCCTCTGCAACCCTGAGGACCAGGGAAGGCCCTAAGAAGGTTAACTGAGGTACTGCAGTCTAAAGGGGAATTGTTCCCCCCACCCACTTCCCTGCCAGCCACATTTAAGGCCCCAGAGATCAGGTGTAATCACTAGAGCTCAACGTATCTCTTTAGAACAGTGGTTCTCAACCTTGGCTGCACATTAGAATCACCTGGGAATCTTTTTAAAATCCTGATTTCTGGGCCTCATCCTCCGGAAATTCTGTTTCTTTGTTATGGGGTGGGGCCACATCAGTAACAAAGAAACAGAATTTCCGGAGGATGAGGCCCAGAAATCAGGATTTTTAAAAGATTCCCAGGTGACTCTAATGTGCAGCCAAGGTTGGGAACCACTGCAGAAGCAAGAAGAACCTTATCACAGGTGATTTGGGCCTCCCAGAGCTAAATTCAGAGGCACCTGGCAACGAATGAGGTCATTTACCTCTTCTTATACCCATCTCAAAGAGGTCTGGGTTGGTGGCCACCAGGGGCAGAATCAGAGGGACTTCATAAACCAGGGAAAAGGAGGACCCAATCCCCCAGGGCCCTGGCAACAGTACATCTGGAGCAGGGAGCAAGGCTGGGCAGCCCAAACTCCCAGGCGGCTCTAACTCTTTGGCTGGGTCACAGCTGAGAACTGGGAAACTCTGCAGTACCAGAGGCGGCCGCTAGGAAGTGCTCGCCGAGAGGCAGGAGCCCGCAGACTCTGAGGAGACCAGGAGACCGGAAGGCAATCGATCAGAGTCTCCTTGGCAACCGGGCAGAGCCCAAGACAGACAGCACGTCGATAATGAAATCATCGTTAAATGACTTCAAGCCCTAATTAATAATCCGGGCCAACCGAGGCCATGCCTGACTGGGGTTGGGGGGGAGGAGGGGATGCCATTGTTGGGGGAGCTTTGAAGCTTCTGGACAATTAATCAATTAATCCACTCACTCAATAATTGGCTCCTTTGTCCTCTACCGTGCCCCCTCCCCCACCCCACCCACCTCTGACTGTGGAGAGGGTAAGAAGAGACGTGGGGCTAATCGTTTCCAAGAGCCGCGATGCCTCCCTCTCTCCTTTGTATCCACAAGTCTGTTTCCTGGACCAGCTCACAAAGACTTCCCCAAGGTTGAACTCCCCTGTGCTCTTCTACAAGCCCCACCAAAGGGTGACTATTTCAGGACCTGGACCCCGAGCTTTCCAGATACTTCCCCATATGCCCCTACCCCTTATCCCACCTCCTCACATCTCATCCCACCACCCCGCCACCCCCCACCCTGGCACGCACTGGGCAGAGGCATCACAGACCCACAGCCCACTCCGACTGAGGAGAGCACTCAACAGCCAGCCACACCAGCCCCCCACCAGCTGCTGACCTGGGGCGGGTTATGCCCTCTCCCAGGCCTGAGTGTTCTTCCTCGTGTGTATCCTGAGGGGAGCCATGGGATTTCTAAGATTCCTTCCTGTCCCTTCATCTCTTATTCTACTAATTGGAGCTGGGTCATCTCCCAACCCCTCTCTACTCAATTTCTTTACCTCAAGAAGGTAAGAGCAGGATTGGAAGGAGTGCCAGGAACTGATTTATCAAGTGCCCCA
This sequence comes from Myotis davidii, assembly GCF_000327345.1. Taxonomy (NCBI): domain Eukaryota; kingdom Metazoa; phylum Chordata; class Mammalia; order Chiroptera; family Vespertilionidae; genus Myotis; species Myotis davidii. The sequence continues at coordinate 888,528 of NW_006285917.1, forward strand.
GCCCCAGGGAACTCACCTTGAAACCTGAAAAGGGGAGATGGCAGAACAGTGTAGGGAGATGCTTCCCCCGCCCATCCCCCACCTGCCCAGGCTGCTGGCCTTGCCACCCACCTTGCTTATTGCTCTGCACAACTCCCAGCAGGAAATGAAAAAGGTACAGGAAATTGCACTTTAAATCCCCCCAGCTCCTGGCTCCCTCCACCAAGCCAGGGAGCTGAGACCGGCGAACTTCACAGACCAGGCTTTCTCTGTTTGTAATTAGTAAGCCACTTAGGAGGAGAGGGGGCTCCTTGCAGGGAGAGCCCCACCCTTCAAAACAGCCAAGTAGGTTCTCAAAACAAAACAAAAAAAAAGTGGTGTCCGGAGAGCATTTGGGTTCGGAGAGAAGGAACAGAGGATCCTGGGAAAGATAAAGAGCCAGTGGGACACCTGGACTGGACATTGATCGCTCCTTTCTGGGAGAGCTGATTTATAGCGCCACCTGTAGCACTGAGAAATGGTATGTAGCCAGAGGCTGGGATGCGGAGGGAGGGTGGAGAGGGAACCTTCCAGAGAAGCCCTGCAGAGATGATCAGGGAGGAAAAACCGCCAGGTCCATCCCACCCCCATGGACACTTGGGAGTTTAATAACATGCAGAATGTACAGGGCTTACGTGTAATTAAAGCCAGGAGCTGGGCAATTACATTTCTTCTCCATGTGCTATCCTTTACATTCCTACACACACACACCTTTAATGAAAGACACTGAACCAGGTCCGGGACTTTAGAAAATACCTCCACTAAAGAGATGAGCTTAATTTCAGCAAAAGCAATTTGGAATACACTTTGGCAAGGATTTCCTTCGTCAGGTTGGTAAAGGCTAGAACAAATGAGAAGCGCGCACACACAGGAACAGGAAAGCCCTCTCTTCGCTATTTCTTTTCATGTGGGATTGACCTCCAGGTGATGCCTCCCACATCTCGGGGCAAAACACCGTCTCTCTAAACATTAGGAAAATAACTCCCCTCTAACCCTTAGATCCAGGGGGAGATGGCTATTTCCCTCCCCAGGTCATGGCAAACATGCTTCAGGGCAGGATCACAGC
>NW_006285917.1:889633-891782 GCF_000327345.1 Myotis davidii
AGAGCCCCATATGCAGACGCCTAGACTGGTATCCTGTCCCCCAGGCCTCCCTCTCCTGTTTTATTTCAACTTCTCTGCGCCTCTCGATGTCCATTCTTTGGGCTCACCCTGTGAACCCACTCCTGGGGGGAGGGAGAGGTCCAAAGAGAGGAGAAGACAGGGGCCTGCTCTCTGATGTGAGAAGAGAGATACACAAGACAAGAAACCCAGTCTGAGAAGAAGGGGAAAAAAGTATACTAAGTTAATAGAGCCCAATCCTTCACGGGCTGAGGGACCGATGAAAAGGAGATAGGAACAGAGATTGAGAGTATAAAACAAGATTGGAGGCAAGTAAATGCCAGGTTTAGAGGCTGGAGGGTACAAAGGGCTTGGGAGGTGGGAGGCTGATGTGCTCAGCAGGTATGGAGAGAATAAGCTGGGAAGATATCAAAGATAAGGCTGAGGATGACTTAAAATGCTAAAACATTTAAATTTATAAATCTGTAGGGGCGGGAAGGGGGAGAGACATATGTAATACCCTTTGTAATACTTTAAGCCATAAAACTAAAAAAAATAAAAATAAAAATCAGAAAATCCAATAAGATTGGACCCATACACAATAAAAAATAAATAAATAAATTTATAAATCTGTACACAGTTCTTCTACATAAATTTTATTTTATCCTGAATAACAAGCCACAGAAGCAGGTATTGATACTGTCATTTTATACTAGTAGTTATTGAAACTAAGGCACAGAGAGGTTAAGTAACTTGCCTCAGATCACAGAGCTGGAAAGTGGCAGAGCAAGGAATCAAATTGCTGTGTTCTGGTGCCAACTCCCACAGATTCTGCGCTGGGAATCATCCAGGCTTGGGGCCTAACTAGGAGAGATTATGCCCCCAAGGGCTAAAGACCTGACTCTTGTGCCCTTTTCAGCATATTCAGCACAGGAAACCTCTAGCAAATTAGTTTCCTTGTCTAAGCCTCATTTGTTAACTTGTCTAATACCTTAGCTTCTGAAAATGGAAGGCCAAACCCATCTATTTGGAAATTTTTTTTAGCTTTAAAATGCACAGCTCAGTCCATGAAAAGGGTGAGTAAAGGGGATAGCCAGGGTAAAGGTCTCAACGCCTTCAGTCTCCCCGCCACCCCTCCCCATCCCCATCCCCATCTCCTCCCTCTTTCTGTCTACTGACCCCCAGAGGCCTCTTCCCCACATTTCACAGCCTGAGCAGCTGTCTCCACCCAGCCATGGCCCACTTGCCCATGAAATCCCGGCTCATTCATCTTCATACCGTATGAGGACACCTCAAGGCCAGAGAAATCAGCCGGGCTTCCCAGCATCGTGCCCACCCAGCCCAGGGTCATGATGGAGCTACAACATGAAACATTTTACATTGCTGCCCCGCATCCCCGCCACTGCTGCTCCCCTATCACAGGTCCCAACCCCTGGAGGGGTGGCCCTCCAGGATATCTCCGCCCAAGCTTTCTGCCCACTCCCTCCAGCAAACCTGCCCTCCAAACCTTGCCTCCTCCATCGCTCTGCCTCCCCAATGTGAGCACACGGGCACGCACACACACACATGCACACCTACACATTTCTCCTCACCTACCTCCAAGGTCATTCCCTACCCCAAGATAATGCAGTCTCAATTTCACTCCTGCTTGTCTTCTAGAAACCTTCTGGACTTCCTCTGTGTCTCCCTCCATCTTCCCTCCCTTGGTCATTTCTAGTCTCCCATCATCAGGGTCATGGGGCTTGGTCCAGTTGCTCTTGACCAACTCAAGTCACAAGCATTTGCTGAGGGGGTGCCAGCACTGCACCTCTGGGTCTGGGCTATCAGCCCCATCTTCCCATCCATTTAGGGCAGTGGGGCCTGTGCTCCTCCCACTGGGTCTCCCTCACTCTCCGGGGTAGAGTGTAACTCACTAATTCTGCTCCAGGAGAGAGCACAGAGGGACATGAGAAAGAAACCCAAGGAGGGGTAAAGTTCCAGCACTTAACTCTGTAAGGTTTGCAGTGGTTCTCAATCTTGGCTGCACATTAGAATCACCTGGGAATCTTTTTTAAATCCTGATTTCTGGGCCTCATCCTCCGGAAATTCTGTTTCTCTGTTACTAATGTTGTGGCTCCACCCCATAACAAAGAAACAGAATTTCCGGAGGATG
>NW_006285917.1:894106-895192 GCF_000327345.1 Myotis davidii
CATTCCTCTAGAACAGTGGATCTCAACCTTGGCTGCACATTAGAATCACCTGGGAATCTTTTTAAAATCCTGATTTACGGGCCTCATCCTCCGGAAATTCTGTTTCTCTGTTACTAATGTTGTGGCTCCACCCCATAACAAAGAAACAGAATTTCCGGAGGATGAGGCCCAGAAATCAGGATTTTAAAAAAAGATTCCCAGGTGATTTTAATGTGCAGCCAAGGTTGAGAACCACTGGTTTAGGGTCAAGGAGACAGGCAGCTGGAGGGAATTGACTCTTTTAGGAATCCAGGACCTCTTTTGAGGGGCAGACGTGCCTGGGGAGGGAGAATGCCAGCCTGAGGCTGTAGGGGTCCAATTCCTGTCTGGGGTGGGATTATGGGGGAGCCAGATCCCAGACTCACTGCAGCCTTGCAGCAGACACCATCCACACACGGTGTTGCTGCTTCTGCCGCAGTCGCCTCCGTGCTCCCTGGGTTTGGGTTTGCCCAGAGCACTGCACAGGTGTTCAATCCAGTTCGTATCCTCCCTTCTTGTCCATACTCACAGGCATGTCCTGTGCTCAGAGCTTAGTCCATGAAATTCCTGATCTTCAACTGATTCTTCTCTCCCCGAACCATTTTTTTTTATTTTATTTCAGGCTAAGGAGTTGGGGGAGCAGGCGGAGGAAGGGCGAATAGTGATAACATGAGCCAATATATATCGAGTGCATACCCTGTGCCAAGCATGTTACACTGGTAATCACATCGCTAATTCCCACAAGCCCACTGAAGCACCTGAAATTATTTTCCACATTTTACAGGTGCGTAAGCCCAGGTTAAGAGGTTACGTGGTGAGGACTGGGCTGGGGTTCAAACGCAGCCCGAGGCCCACTGCTGACGGTCACCCACAACCAGGGACGTCCCGGCAGAGGCTGGGAGAACACGGGCGACGCCTGCAGCTGCACAGAAAGGAGGCAAACTCGAGCTCTGGCTCCGCCAGAAAAGCCCCCACGACCACACCTGAAACCTAGGGGTGGAGGGGCCAGTCCCAGAAAGAACCCGACGGGAAAACAGAGATGGATGGAGACGGGGGCGGGGGGGGGGG
>NW_006285917.1:895384-895661 GCF_000327345.1 Myotis davidii
TCCGCCGCAGGAGAGGGAGCGAGGCGGGGAGAGCGAAGGAGAGAGACAGGCCCGGAAAGGAGAGCCAGACGCTCGCGCCACCGGTCGTCTGCTGTGTGGGGAGGGACCTTCCTCTCAAGGACACTGAGAAAGGCAGATGGATGGTGGTTTCCTTTCCCGCTTTGTACCTTAGGTACTCGTTTCCCTCAGTTCTCCACTCATGGGATGCGATACACCGTTTTCATTGGTGATTCTTGATGTCTTTGAACTTATGGGCCTGATGAGAATACCTTTCTGC
>NW_006285917.1:895774-907156 GCF_000327345.1 Myotis davidii
GGGAAGGAGTGAAAGAAGGGACACACACACCGCACACGCGCGGGCGCGCACACACACACACCCCACCGCACACCACACCACCACCGCCCCTTCCACAGCCCGAGGAGCCATTAGACATCCGGCGGTTGGCGCCGAGGTCAGGGTGAGCGCCGCCATCCCCCCCAGTACCAAACTCTGGCAGGCGTTTGGAGGTGCCAGAGTGATGGAGGTGGGGAGAGGGAGGTCATGCGCGTGGTGTGTCAGTCCGTGGTGGGCCTGTGTGCGCCTGAGCACGTAAGTGCACGTGACTGCACCTGCTCCGCAGAGCGCGCCCCAGAGCGGCCGGTGCGCGCAAGACTCTGTGTCTGTCGGGTGGGGGGGTCGCTCTGGCTGCGCACGCAGGTGTCTCCCCCGCAGGGGGAGTCTGAGCGTGGCTTACAATGTCTGGTCTCTCTGGGTATAACAGTTGGCCGTTTTGCTGTGTGCCTCCTTGTCACGACCTCAGTGAGGGCAGACGGAGCCAGTGGAGGGAGAGAGACAGACGGTGATGGTTGGGCAGCCAGGGCTCCCTGCCGGCCCGCTCCTCCTGCAGACGCGGGCGAGCACACACACGCTGCCCGCCTCCGCATGCAGTCAAAATAGACAAAAAGCAATCGAGATGACATTCATACATGACCACAGAAACACACAAGTGAAAAAATGCTCTCATAAGGACATGCCAATGACACACAGAGATAAAAAGACAAGGGCCTGGGGCACAAAGCCACCTGAATGTGTATGCCCCGCCCCCGCTCCCCAATCCCTCCCTCCCCCCCCCACACACACCCGCAGGAGTAGAGAAGGCGTGCAAACTTGGGTACACCCTTTTACAGACAAATGTGCACACGCATCACTGCTTGACACGTGTCAGTGTGCCCTCCAGTGGGCCCCAATTCCCTGGGAGCAAATTCAGGTCAGCCAGACTGGCCTCAAACTTTGCCCCTCTCCATTATCTTTATGATGGTTCCCCAGCCCAATTCTTTATTCCCGTCCAGCAATGCTATGTCCGCCTCCATTAGAGCTTGCTCATCTGCCTCAGAACATCAGGGAAGGTACTCCTCCTCTTCTCCTACTCCATTCCATGCCCTGTTGGGTTTCTCCTTCCACATCCCACTCATAACTCCCCTCCTCCAGGCAGCCTTCCCTGATCCTGAATTTTCCCTAGTCATTTGCCCTTGTTGATCTGTGCTGTGGTGCCAGCAGGTTACTTTGCATATGATGTTGGCAGAGAGGTGAACTCTAAACACCCCCTGGGGGCAGGACCACCTGACAGAGTATTTCTGTCAAATTCCAGGCCTCTCCCACCAGCACCAGGCTGTGATGCTCCTGGGAGCACTACTACCCAGTTTTGTTTTGTTTTGTTTTGCTTTGAATCCTCACCCAGGGATATTTTTCCATTGATTTTTAGAGAAAAGGGAGAAGTAGAGACAAAGAAACAGAAACATCGATGGGAGAGAGACACACCAAATGGTTGCCTCCTGCACACACCCAGGTCCAGGGATCAGGGCCAGAGATTGAGCCCGCAACCTGGGCATGTGCCCTGGACTGGAATCTAACCTGAGACCCTTCAGTCCGCAGGCCAACCCTCTATCCACTGAGCCAAACCAGCTAGGGCAGCTGCTACTACCTAGTTCTAACAAACAGATGGAAAAATGAAACTGGGCCTCAAGCAGCCACTAGGAAAGTCTCCTTCTGTCACATCCTGCAAGTATCTCCTTCAACATGACCTTTCAAGGCCACTTGTGGGGAGGGCACACCCTCCAGTGTATTCACCTTGCTCTTAACTAGAAACACTGTTTACTGACTGGGTTCTGCCTTATTATCCAGGAGAAAACTTGGCTGTTTTCAAAAATTAGATCCACCCTAAAGGATAAAAAGTGGCCTCTGGTGAGGATGCTCAGAGCTGTACTGCAGGCCCTATCGCCGATCCCCAACCGGATCTGTCAGGAATGACCCAGGCAGCTGCACCAGCACCTGCAAGCACTGCTTTGAGGAAGAGGCCATGCTGTGGGCTAGTATCTTTGTTTTTTGTTTTTTTAAAAGGCAAGATCGCCCTAAAAATCCCCTCACTGACTGCCTCCCGATCACCACGGGGGTGTTTTATCCCAGCCCAACCTCTTTGGGGAGGTCAGTGCCCTGCCTGCTTCTCCCACCCACTTCCCCTTATTCTCAACAGCAGGCACTGCCTCGGTGCCCCTCTCCCTCCTGCAGATGGAGGCTCCCTCCCTCTCCCTGCCTTCCACCCACATACTCATCCATCATATTTCTTTCTCCACCTCTGAATGTCTCTGTCTTCTGTTGATTTCTCTCCTCCCTTCTTCAATATCAATTTCTTTCCCTCTGATTTCTGTTCGGGCTCTGCCATTTCTTTACCTATGTCAGTCTTTCTCTCACTTCCACCCTTTTCTGTCCTGCCCCCCCACACACACACACACAGACACACAGACACACAGACACACACACACACACACAGACACACACACACAGACACACACACAGACACACACACACACATACACACACACACGCCACTCAGGGAGGACGGGGTGGTCACACATGAACACTGGCTGAGGGCCAGGCACTGTCCTAGCACTTCACATGCATTATCTCCCCAAACTTGTACAACCTCTGCCGTCTACACTGTTGTTATTCTCACTTACACAGACACCAGACACACACACACAGAGACACACACAGACACACACAGACACACACACACTTAGGAGCCTCTCCTCCCATCTGAGTCCCAGTCCTGAGAAGCCAGCAGGGCCCTTGCCCCAGAGCCTCCGTCCCACCCCCTGCCACCTCTACCTGGCCCTTCTCACTGCCTCCTCCTCCCCTCCCCTCCTCCCGCTCCCTCCCTCTGTCTCTGTGCACACGTCTCTAGTCTCCTCTCAGCCAGGCCCCAGGTGGCTCTGTCTTTGGCTCTGGGCTCATGGTATTTCGGTTTTCCCCTGAGCCTGATTCGACTCCCATCTCTGAGTCCCTGTCCGCCTCTGCTTTCTCTGGCCTCTGGGTGTTTCTGCCTTTGTGTCTGCCTTCAGCTCTTTGCCCTTTGTCCTTCCTCCCTCCTGCTCCGGGCTCTGCCTCCTCTGTGTCTCCGTTTCCACTCCGAGCGTCTCTGTTCACTCGTGCCTCGGACTCTTGTCATCTCCAGGGCGCTGTGCCTGGCTCTGCCTTCTGGCCCCACTCTGTGGGTCTTGGCTTGAATTTCCTGGGTCTTTCGGTCCCTGCCTGTGTGTCTGTCTACCCCCTTCGCTGCCGCTTTGCGCGGCCCCGCAGTTATGGGGGGGTGGGCAATGCGGAGGGCTTTGAGGGGGCCCGGGCGGGCGACCCTTTGTGTGGAAGATTGACGGCCGGCCGCGTGGCGGAGCCGCCGCAGCGCTGATTAGGATGCAGCACGGGCTGCGACTGCAGCATTCTCCTCCTCGAGGAACAGTCTCCGACTCCCAGTGCTGGGCCCCTCCCTGCCTGCCTGCTGCCGGGCCCAGGGCTGTGTGCCCCCCCCTCCCCCGGCCCCAGTTCCTCCCCTGGGAGCCACTGGGAATTCTGGGAGGGCACTCAGGGCCCCCTCTCTCACCCGGGTATCCACATGTCTTGTGCATTCTAAGAAAAAAAAGGAATGAGGAGAGGTGGGGGGCCGATTGGGGGTGCTTTGCTGGAGGGGGGCAGGCCTGTGAAGAAATATGCCTGGGAGCTCTGCTCAGCATCCGGAGGGAGAATTGCCAAGCAGCTCCTTACACCCCTCAGACAGGAACACGAGGAGCAACAAGTCCAGAGAGAAATGAGACAGGAAAGGGAGCAGGAAATATGTCGGCCCCTCTTTTATCCCCTCTGAGCACCTATCAGCCTTCTTTGTATATAGGAAGCCCCAATAAATTACTGGCTCGTATTTCACCAGTTCTCCAATAATTAGTGCCTAAATCAGTGGAACTCAATTCCTTTAAATATTCCTCCCACTCATCCACCCCTAACAATGCAGTATGTACCCTCAGGACAATTTCCCCTGCCAAGCCTGCCCAGCATACCAGTGACCATCAGGCCTCAGCTCAAAATCCCAGTCATTCCAACCATTCCTCCATCATCCACCCTCCTCCTCTCCCTCCCTTTCCCACCCAAAGGCAGCTCTGGCCACTGGGTCTCTCCCCAAAGACAGTCACTAGTAAGCAGTGAATACTAGAAAGGGAGGGCCAAGGGCAGCCTGGTGGGTGGGAGGGGATTCCAGAGCCAGCAAATAAAAAGCCCTGTCAGCATCTGTCACATCTGCCATCTCCCTCCATCATCCCTGTCTCTTGCCTCCTGGCTCCTGCCAATCAATCTCCCTGCTGACACTGACGGACTGAGCTCAGGTGCGGATCTCCGGAAGACGTGTAATGCCTGGTCTGCTTCAGACCCATTTTCTCCAGGAGTGTCACTAGACCCTGATGTCTTCCTTTGAAAACTCCCAGCGAGCCTAGGAGTCTGTGGTTGTAGAAGGAATCCAAAGAGGAAGAAGACAAATGGTTCTCTCTGCTCAATATCTTGGTCTCAGCCCTGGTCTCCTCGGCATATCCCCAAAAAGTAGAACTTAAAACTTCAGGCAATAGCAGAGAGTTAAACCTCAGGAAGATTTTCCCAGCATTAAAGAGGTCTCAGTTAGTGCCTCCAGAAACCAGGAAATGGTAGGGGGGGCAAGGATGTGGTTGCTGGGCTGGTATGGCTCAGTGGTTGAAGGCCGGCCTGTGAACCAAGAATTCACGGTTCGATTTCCTGGCAGAGCACATGGCTGGGTAGTACGGGGTGTGCAGGAGGCAGACGATCAATGATTCTTTCTCATCACTGATGTTTCTATCTCTCTCGTCCTCTCTGACATCAATAAAAATATTTTTTAAAAATGCGGTTGCACAACCGAAGACCTCTTCTTGTAATATACTAACTTTCCACCAGGGGGCGAGGGACTTGAGCGGAACCTTTTCCGCCGCGACCTGCGGAGGGCTCGGCGGCCACAGGAGGGCAGCAGAGAACAGAGCTCCCTGCAGAGCCAGACCCCGGCCCAGGCTGAGGTCTATGATGGGTGGGGCCGGGCTGCCCAAGCTGAGGGAGTCTTGCTTCAGCAAGAACTCATGAAATTCCGAATTCAGGAAATATCTTGCAACCTTCCCCACTGACATCCTTCCTCAGGCTCTCAGGACCCTGAAATGCCATCACCCATCCCAGCCCCCTTTCATTTTCTGGTCTCCCAGCACTGGGGTTGTTGGCACAGAAGGACCCTGTGACTTTTCCTTCACGGTTGTGATGACACCCAAGCTCAAAAAAAGAAATGACGTTTCACAGGGTCCCAGGTGAATACTGGAGCCAGAACTAGAACCCAAGTTTTCTCAATTCTCAATGCAGGGTTCTTCCCATTGAGCCGGCTGATGCTGCTGAAAGAAAAGCACACTGTTCAGGCCTCAGTAGAAAGGCAGCTCACAACGCTTGGTTTTAAAAAAATCAATATCAAAGCTACAACCTTCCCCGTGTTCACATATGTAACTGATGCATATAGGACTGTTAACCAGAGACAGGGGCCCACCCTCATCTTTAGGCACACACCCCCCTCTGCCCTCAGAGCGCAGCCCTTTCCTCTCTCTTCCTACTTCCTGAACTGCAAGAGGAACTTTTCTTCATTTATAATTTGTGTTTTTCACTGATTTCCAGCAGCTCCTCAAAGCTGCAAACAGAGAAGCACTTTCCCAGTTCTAACCGTGGTTCCTCTTACACATCCTGTACAGATGGAGAAGAGGGCCTCCCGGGCCCCAACGCTCTCTTCCCAGGGATCCCCTCTCCCAGGCTCTTCACTCCTCCCCTCCCCTCCCCTGTCCTCCCCTCCCCTCTCCCTGTCCCTCTGCTGGCCTGCCTCTTCCTCCAGATCCTTCTTGCTACCAGTGGCCTCCTTTAACCTCAAATGCTGAGTCAGCTAGGAAGGCGCGCGCAGAAAAGGGCGAGAAGGAGGGGCAGGGGAGAAACCTAACTGCAGGTCCCCAGAGAGCTCTGTCCTGTTGGCTTCACCCTCCGCTGGGAAGTTCTGCTTTGAGTCTATCGCAGTCTTCTGTCTAGTCCTCGCTCCTCCCGCTCTCCTTGGAGCTGCAGAGCTGATGGAGGTCAGGGTGACTGAGGGCTGGAGCCAGTACTGGGGGGCCACATGTGAACACTCAGGCTCATGGGCTGAGTACGTGCCCACATGTGAGCCACACACCACCCCTTCCGGATAGCACACACATGTACTCCATGCCATTCCCCATCAAGGACTCCTTCCTTACAAAACAGGAGAAAAACATCTGTCTCTCAAACAATTTAATCCAACTTTCATCCTCTTGGGGAAACTCGAAAAGACGAAACCCTCCTTTCTTTCCCTCTCCTCATCTGCCTCCTTGTCCACTCTGGCTTTTGAAATTTCCACCTAGACCTTCTGGGCGCCGCCGGCCCCCACACACTCCTTCCCCGGTACCAAGGAGGCACCAGACAGAGGCTTCTCCCTGCAAAGGACTGAGACAAATGCCAATCACGTCGGGGCCTCTCACGGTGCCCATTCTGCGATGAATTCCCAAGGTCAAAACCATTCTGGTGTTATTAAAAACATAAATGTTGCATACCAGGCAGCGGGGGGAAAAATTATAAGGCAGCCAGATGAGAGGGAGATGGAGGGGCCGGTAATTGTCTTCGTCTTCCCAGAGTCAAGCTCCACGGGGCTGGAGCTGCACACAGAACATTGCTTTTTAATTTAACTCAGTAAGGTCAGCGGCAGCAAATGAGGCAGCGGAGGAATGGCACCTCTGAGGGAGGGCGCGGGGGCACAGCCCTCACCCCGCGCCTGCAGAGCCAGGGCTCCGGCCACGATCTCCAGGCAGTGCCAGGGGAAGCAGAGGAACGCGGCAGGGAGGATTCCATGGCTCTAAGCCCTCTGAGGAAGGGAGAGGCTCGGGAGGTAGAGAAGGAGATATCATTAGAGGGCTCCCTAGGGACTGGGATTTGAGTGCACAGGAAGGAAAAGGCTTCAAAGGGACTCTGGGTGTGGCCAAAAGGAGTCAGACTGTTGGAGACTATATTCCCTTCCCATAGACCCATTCTACAGAAGCGAATAACAAGGGCCATGATTAGAACTCAGGGGTTCACCTTGCCCCCAATACCTGTGAACCCTGAATTCCAAGCCGAGAGAGTTCGCCAGTGAAGTGAAACACTCCGTCCTGTCCCCTTCATCTCCAAGGATCCAGTGGGGCAGCGGGAAGGAGGATGGGAGGAGAAACTGAGGCAGAACTGCCCTCCCTCAGAGCCTTCCTCACAGCTTCCGCTCTGCCACCTTCCCTTCCAGCTCTGCTAGCTGTATGGGGGCCTCTCCATTTCCAGTGCTACAGTTAGACCACAGAAGGGACTTCCCAGGTCAGCATCTTGGTCAACACAGGCCGGGGCAGGGAAGGCCAGGGAACCTGGGCTGAGCACGATGAGATCAGGGGACCTGAAGGTGGAGCAAGTCGCTGGGTATGGGGTGGGGGCTTTTAAAAAGCTGTGCAACTGTCAGAAGCAATGGTGTCCAAAAACGCTTTGGGATTCATTGGGAAGTTCTTATGCAGGTCAGACCTCGACTCCTCCTGCTTCCGTGTTAGCCTGTTTCCCTTTCAGGATGAAGGGTTTGAATAGTAGGTCTGAGACTTTAGGACAGAGTTTCAATTCTCTCTTTTCATCTAGAAGTGCCCTTGCTACTTGGCTTCCCTTCCAAGTTGCTACTCCCCTGTCAGTTAGGCGTCCTAACGCTCCCTGAGGAAACCTCCGATGTCAGTTAGGAATTCTGAGGCCCACCACTGTCAGAGTGCACAACTCTGCAGGCATCCCCTCTCCCTTTCCAGGCGGCGGCCTTCTCTCAGCTCTTGGGCCCCAACCCTGCAGTTCTCAGTACCTGCCACAAGGTGGCGGCCAATGCGTCGATTGATCCAGAATTAGAGCCAGGACCGGGTCCTCCGCCCAGATCTCCAATCATCCCAGCTTCTCCTCCCCGACGGAAGGAATCAACCCTGAGGGTCTCTGGAAAGGGAAATTTCTTCAAGGCCTCTCAACACCTGTTCCTTTAACTCCCCACTCTCCCTCCCCAGGACTCTGGTCTGTGAGATCCACCTAGGCAGCTATTCAGTATTCAGTCCTCCCTCCCCATCAAAAAATTTCTTGATGTGACACGGCACCAGAGTTAAGTTAGGGTTTTTCAAAATGCTGACACGCCGAGCTCAAAAGGTTCGCCATCGCTGGCCTAGAATAAGAAATGGCAGCCTGGTTAGAAGTTTATTTGCATATGGCTCCAGAGCAGTAGACTAGCAGGGCCTGTTAACTGGGCCAGAGGAGGAGGCTGGCCTTCTGGTTATTCTAACCAGACTGGCCTTCTCTGTGTAAGAGGAAGTTTGGGATCTAGAACAAGGAGGGTTAATCAAGGAAGACTTCCCAGGGGAGGAGAGTATGGGGTGATATTGCTGAGAGGAAAAGAGAAGATGCTTCAGACTGTGGACAGACTATGAAGCTAGGAGATGGGGAGGGAGGACTGGATACTGAATAGCTGCCCAGGTGGATCTCACAGACCAGGGTCCTGGGGAGGGAGAGTGGGAAGTTAAAGGAACAGGTGTTGAGAGGCCTTGGAGCCCAGCTGAAAGTCACTATAGGCTTAAGCCGCGCCGGTCTGACTGCAGTGTCCCTCCCTCTCCCCACCCCCACTCCCCAAAGCCCAGAGAACACGAACAGAGTATAAGGTCCTCCAACTGGGGCACAAGAAGGGCTCCTAGATCAGGATTCGGGCCTGGGTTTTCGAGAGGCAACCACCACAGAGCAGGGACATTTAGGGAATCCGCTCCCTCTGAGGCCTCTGGTCCCTCTCTCTAAAATAGGGGGAGGGGGGGCGTGGAACTTATGGCCTTTGAACTCCCATCTCTGAAACTGTCCTGTGGTCCTTGCCCACCTCCCCCAAAAGGGTCCAGCTCCTCTGAGATCCACCAGGCTTTTGCCCCACATTTTCTCAGTGTGCCTATCCTCCAGACCACGCCCCTAACCAGAAGAATCTATTTCCACATGGGGAGGGTGCTAGGTTCCAATTTCACAAGCTCAGGGTGGGGTTGTGAGCACAAAGTACAAGAGGATTCAAGGTTAGACTCGGGAAGAACTTCCCAGCACAAGGAGTCTGAAAGCTTCAGCTCGTGTGAAGGTCAGTAAGAATGAATCCATGGACTTACCAGAGGCCTCCTAGAGACAAGGACATTGGTTTGAACCTGCCCAGGTAGTGCTGACTAAAGAGAGAAGTTTTCATGCTGGGTATGGTCCCCCAGAGTCAGAAGTTTGCACACAAAGATTTCTGGGGATTCTACCACCCTAGGGCAGAATAAGTTTAGCCTAGAATAAGAAATGGCAGCCTGGTTAGAAGTTTATTCCAAAAACCTGGGGGGGGGGGGAGAGAAGAGAATAGACATGACCCCTCCACTGTTTGAGCACCCTCTCACCCTGGCCCACCTCCCCATTGCCCTCTCCAAGCAGAGCAGGGCCTATGCAAGTCCTGAGTGGAGATCTCAGGACCCAGTTTCCACCCAGTCTCAGATGCAGGAAGTTGGCACCATCCCCCTGTGCCTGGCAGGCCAGAGGCACCCACTGCTCAGGCTACCCAATCCCCCACACCCTAAGCCAGTGATGGCGAACCTATGACACGCGTGTCAGAGGTGACACACAAACTCATTTTTTTGGTTGATTTTTCTTTGTTAAATGGCATTTAAATATATCAAATAAATATCAAAAATATAAGTCTTTGTTTTACTATGGTTGAAAATATCAAAAAATTTCTATATGTGACATGGCACCAGAGTTAAGTTAGGGTTTTTCAAAATGCTGACACGCCGAGCTCAAAAGGTTCACCATCACTGCCCTAAGCAGATACACACCACTATATACCATAGCCTGGAACATGCTAGAGATTTAGGCAAATCAAATCAAAGATATCTTCAGCAATGAGTCTTTCAGGCTCCCCTGGGACACCACACACACATACACATATGCACACATTCACCTGTACACAGGCAGATAGACACACATATGCACACACCCATACATCACAAACATTCTCACACATAGGCAGCACAAAGACACATACTCAGAAATGCATACATTTACAGACAGGCATAAACCCACAAACTTATACACGCATCAGACACACTTGTACACACACACACACACACACACATTCATGCCTTCCGCTCTTCTGACAAAGGATCAAGAGCCCTGTCCTCTAGTTCTGAGGTCTAGAATGTCCAGGGGAAGCATGGAAATCCACAAGAAACCTCTTTCCAGTTTCCTGGCCCAACTTGGAACTCCTTTGCTCTATTCCCTTTCTCTAGGATTCTGGCCCACACCATGGAAGTGGAACCTGCAAAGATATTTCATACATCAAAGATTTCTGAGTACCTACCTCCTGCCACCCGCCACTTGCACACACCCACTTTGTGCCAGAAGCTGGGGCAGATGCGTAGTGTGGTGGAAAGAGCAAAAGTTCGGGAGTCAAAGACCTGAGTTCAAATCCTGCCTTTGCTTTTTCTTTTTTTAAATTAATACATAGCCTTTGCTTCTTAAGCTGTGTTACCTTGGGCACTTTACACAACCTCTCTGAACCTCAGTTTCATCACTTGTGAAGGGTGAGGGGGTCATAAAATTCACCCAATCATTCTGTGAGGATTAAAAGACTGGGAAAGCCTCCATCAGCAATGTGTCCACCCGTGGCAAGCGACCCCCTTCCCTTTCCCAGCCTCTGCGGTGAGCGTCTCCCCAACACCCTCCCTGTCCTGAGTCGCTGACCCGGAAACCCGCCTTCCTGGGCCTCAGACCCCCAGGTGAGCACATCTCGGGAAACTTGATCTTCGACTTGGCCAGCTCCATCCTCCATCGCCTCCCGCCCCCACCGACTCCCGCCCCTCCTGGTCCATGATGCCTCTCGCCCGCCCGTTTGCAGGTCGCGTTTTCCGTAATAACCTTTAATGCGGCTGGCCACGGCCCAAATGTTCGCGATGGAGCGCTGGGCCCCGCGCATCAGATGGACGATGAAGTGTTAATCATCCCCCAGGGAGCCGTCCCGCGGAAAGTCGTCATTAATTTCTCTGAATTACACCAATTCCGAGACATTCTTTATGGACAGACAGTGCGGGAGACAGTTATATGACAGGACTTGCTGTGCTAAGCAGATGTGGGAGAGATTGCGTCGCCCCATGAATACTAAACAATCGCTCGGAAGAAACCCACAGGCTTCCGCGCTCGGAACTGGGAAGCTGCCCGGGCCGCCCCCACCCTGACAGGGGGCGCACCCTGCAGGCGCCTGCAACCGCCGTGGGGGCCGTGGGG
>NW_006285917.1:907906-917565 GCF_000327345.1 Myotis davidii
ACCTCCCAGTGGGCTCCACTGTCCCATTACCTCCGTCTCCTCAACCTGCTGCCTCTTCCATTTCCCCCATTTCAAGCCACCCCTCCTGCACCTGCTCTCCCCTCTCCCACCCTTCAGGGCCTGGGGGGTGGCCGGGCTCCGAGCAGAATGAACGGAGGAGGCTTGCCCCTTCCCGCCCCTCAGGCCCTCTGCCTGCCCCCCTCCCTCTCTTCCTCTGGCAGCCCAGGGGGTGTTATTGAGCGCAGCACCCGAAGCCACTCCTCTTCAAAAGAGGACGGAGGCAAATGGTGACTGTTCCCCATCAGGTCGCCCCCCCACCTCCACCTCCACCTCCACCTCCACGCCAGCTGGAGGAAGACTCCCCCGCAGCTCCGAGCGCGGGTGGGGGCGGGTGGGGGGAGGAAAGTGCGCAGCCTCTGCGCCTTTTCTCCGCGCAGATAATTTATGTCTGAGAGCCGAGCAGATGGCGGGTAATTTAGCAATTACCGTATGCAGGAATGGGACTCGTGCCTCCGCACGGAAGCCGCACATTCCCCGCCGCAGTCTCACCTTCTTTGCTGCCTGTTTCCTCTATTTTATCTCCCCAACCCCCTGGCACACCTCCCCGAATCCCAACAGACCAGGCGAGAGCCTTTCCTAAGGGCCCCTTCTCATCCCGATCCCTTCCCGTTTCCAGCGCAGAATTCCTGGAAACAAGGAGCGCTGTCTGCTCGCTGGAAGTTCGCCCTCTCCTCTCACCTTAATCTTTCTTGCTGCTGTAGGTGGTCATATTGTCCTGGAAGATTGCAGGGCTCTGTCCCAACCTTCTCCCTTCCCCCAACGCCTTCAGATTTTCCACGCATTTCTCCTGGATGCCTAGGTTCCAGATGCCCAGGCTTCAGAGAAATCACCCCAGGAGCTGAGGGGTCTGGGTACCTGCGTGGGCGGTGAGGGCAAGGTAGTGATTATTAGGTGACAGTGGTCCGAGAGCACTTTGGGGCTCTGTGTACACAGTGGGTGTGAAATAGCTGATTGAAAAGCTGATTTTGTGACATGAGGGAGGGCAGAGGAGACAGGAATGAGACGGGAAGGGTCTGAAATGCCTCCTCCCCATGCCACACTTCCTCTGGGCACCAGAAGGAGGATGCTATACGACAGGCCCTAAGCCTCCTTAGGCTGAGGGTAGGTGTCCTCCCCTCCACCCAGCCCAGCCCAGGCCCCCAGGACACCTACCACCAAGCACCCAAGCCACTGTGCCCCCCACACCCTCTCTTCAGTGGGCTCCCAGATGGCTGACCCCCACCCTGTACACTAGCCTGAATGCCCTCCTTCTGGCAGAACCCTGGCTGGCCTCTGGGCTCTGAAAAGCTGGGCTCTCAGGCTTTGAGACACCCCACCGCCATCCACCCCAGTTCCTCCTCATTCCTTAACACCAGAGGAGCACTAATTAATTAGCGTGTGCAACCAGCCATGGGCACGATCTTGTTCCTCACCACGGGGACCCGCTGTTAACACACCAGACCCCCTGGGACGGGGCACACGCCAATTACACAGCCAGCAGCTCGGTTAATCACGGCTCCTGGTGACACTGGCTCACAGAGGAATCCCCGGCTTCCTCTCCCTACATCCACCCCACACCCATGCTCCTGCCTCGTGGAACAGGAGGCTGGAGGGAGATAAAGACTGTGGTGTCTGTGTGTTGGAGGGTAGAGGAGTGAGGGGAGGTGTTGAAATTGCTGGGAAACAGGCCAGCATGGAGTAGCTGAGGGAAGAGTTGGAAGGAAAAGTAAGTTAGAAAGAAAAGAAAGTTTTCCTACTAATCACTTGGGGCTACAGATGGCCACTCTGACATTAGTAACTGCAGCAAGAGGAGTGCTGGTTAGACAACAAGGGCTTCCTAAGGAGGCCCTCGGGAAGGACTGGGCCTGGGAAAGAGCAGCCTTTCTCCCTATAAGCAGGAGGCAAGAGAAGATGGCCACTGAGGAGAAGTTGGAAGGGAGATAGGCTGCTCTGGGGGCAGTTCTAGGAACTTGGGTGTCTGTTCCATCCTGTCCGCCAGCTGCAGTTCAAGGGTACAGAGAGGAGGCAGCCTCACTGCAGACACAGATAGACGCCTTCCCCCACGCACGTCCCATTGACTTTGCCATTCCGCTGTCAATCCACAGCTTCTCTGAGATTTAACATATTGACTCTCCGAGCTGCAGAAAATTGAATTTTCTTCATTACGACTGTCTCCCGACAAAAGCAGCTCATAAATTCTCCATCTTTTTCAGGCTTCCCACCCCCTCATCACCCAACATCTCCCCAGGGGATTCACATATTTGAACATACAATTCACATGGCTGTAAAGGCATGACATGACCAGCACTCCCCACGGACACCCCACTCACCAAGACCATCCCTCACTGCCTGGATATAGATGCAGCCTACACCCAGACCAGGCCACTGCTCTCAGGAAGAAGGGCGTACGTCTTTTACAACCAGGGTCCGTATATGGTACTCATATGCCCCACAGAGCAAATGCGGTTAATCCATACCAAGGGACTGAAAAGTCCCCTGCCTCAGCCATGCTTGTACTTCTCCTGTACCCTCACAGCAGTCTCATAGCTGCCATTCACATGCAGGATAGAGTCATATGTCCTGACATGCAATATTCACCCCAGGTTTACCTTTCCATTGCCTGGGCATAGCTAAAGGCCTCCCCCCACACACCAGTCTCAGAGCCTTGCACACACCCCCACCTGGGGATATACCCACAAGTAGGAAGCATGCACAAGTCTACATGCTTTGCACAGGCATGGACAGAGAAGAGGAAACATCTAGGACCTAGCAGAGAGTCCTCCTTCACACTATAGCAATCGCTGTTGTCTCCTCCCAACACCGGCCCCAACCCATGCCCATACTAAGGTGCCCTCCTCCGTGGACTACAACCTAGCTCCTCGGCAATCCCTCCCCAGGCACAGACACCCCTTCCACCATCAAGGGGTGTATGTTAGCATTGGTTCCCCACCCAGAGTGTGCTCTCGCCATCTGATTCTCCACCACGTCAGGCCCGGGAACAGAATTAGGGGAGGGCAGGGCCTCGCAGAAGTTCCTTTTGATACCTGTGCCAGCCTGGCAGCTGAGGCTATAATGGATGGGCAAGAGGCCAGGCTGATGGCCAGCACCATGTGGCTTGTGCCCAGGGCCAGATTGGGGCGGGAAGTAGTGGGCTAGGTGCCCAGGCACTCCACCCTCCAAAATGCCACACAATCTGTGAGTGAAAAGAGATAGAAAGAGGGACCCAAATAGACGCACACAAGGACATCTTCTGAGACCAAACTAAGCCAATTTCTGCCCCCATACTGGCCGCTTAACAGCCTCTCCCTTCCCCCCAACTCTGACCCAGGCACAAAGGGAAGTCACCCTGCTCTGACACGAGAGGCCAACCTGTTATTTCTTTTCGAGTATGACCAGCCCAACCTTACACAATATAAGCTAAAGGTTTGGGGGTGCAACCAGGAAAAAGGAGAAGGATGATTCCTCATTTAGGACAGGGGCTGACTTGGGGTGTCTCCTTGCATTTTTATGTGTATTATTTACTGTGCAAATGGCATGCCCAATGCAGATGAACATTTATTGTCTTTGCAATTTCAACCCTGCTTTTAATGGCATTTACACACACACACACACACACACACACACACACACACACTTATCTAATTCATCTATGATTGGCTCTTGTGTTTCTCCCAGCACCTGAATTTCTGAACTACCTTCCATCTTCTCCTTTAAGAGAAAATTTAGACCTGCAGAAAGATAACCAGAAAAGTTGAGTTCCACAGTGCAAGGAATGGCTTTCTGGAGAGTGAGAAGTACTTCAAACCGTTTATGTCCAAGAGAAGAACCATTTCCCCCACCCCCAAATCTGCATCTGCCAAGGTCCCCATCCACCAAGCCAGGAACCTGGGGTCAGCCATAATTTTTCTTTCCCTGTGTTGGGGTTGGGACAAGGTAGTCAGTTACACTCATTAAGTGACTTTGTTGACACTTAAAAAAAAAAAGCTAAACATTTTACTTTTGGGGGGCCACACATTCACAGGCATCAAAATTATTTTTTTAAAAAGCAAAATGTCCTGTTTTCTTCTCCTTCATCCCCCACACCCTGCCCATGCTACCTCCTAAATATCTCCTGAGTGCATCGCTTCCTTCTCTCGGGCAGATGCAAGTCAGTTCTCAGCAAGATGACTGAGCTGTCTTCTTACTGCTTTCCAGGCTCCAGTATTCTTATTGCTTCTCCATGCCCCAGGCACCCGCGAGGCCTGGACGCTTAGGAGACATGCCCACCCACACAGCTTCCCAGAGTGGAGTATTTTGAAAGGTGATAGAATTGTCAAGTTCATGAAATCAACTTCTAAAATTATGACTACAACATAGCTCTGTTTATTTTGTGATAGTGTACAAATTTCCAAACTTTTGGATACAATATAATAATAAAGAAAAGTGATAGGAATACACTCTCTTTTGGTGAAAAAGACCACTTCCTCCACCCATCAGCCTGTGGCCTGATGCCTTACCAACATTTTAGCTGCCTGAGCTCCAATCTGTGCTTCAGTCAAGAGATCTTTGACTATGAGTGGTTCACAGAGTCGGTGCTTTATGAATTCTGGTAGAATGAATGAGAGACAAATAGAGATACAGACATATGGGCAGATTTGAATCATTGTCATCAGAGGCATCTTTTCTCCCATGACAACTCTATTAACTCTACAATTTTGACTCAACTCCATGTTGATAGAAAGTGGCACGGGCACACGACTAACTCAATCTCCAGCCCCTTTGCAATGAGGTGAGGTCTTATGTAACTGGTGATAACCAATGGAATATAAACGGAAGTGTATGTTACTTCCAAGCTGAGAAAATTAAGAATGGTTGTGCCTTCTCCACCTGTTTGCTCTTCCCTTCTCCTGGCAGGATGACGCCTGAGCTCCTGAAGCCACAGCACGAACAGATCTGGATTCTTTGACCCCGAATACTCACATTGGACTATATAACACAGGAATATTTCACGTTACTACACTGAGATCTGGGAGTTGTCTGTTGCAGCTGTTATATCTACTCTAACTAATGCATAAATCAAAGTAGTAAGACTAAAATGGCAAGAAACCAGGCTTGAGGCACCGTAGGATTTGAACTGTGATGGATATAAAGGGCAGAGGGGAGCACTTAGGAGTCAGATATTCTTTTTTAACTTCCTTTTTTTCCTTTTTATATATTTTCATTGATTTTGGAGAGGAAGGGAGAGGGAGAGATAGAAACATCAATGAGGAAAGAGTATCATTGTTCGGCTGCCTCCTGCATGCTCCACAGTGGGGATCAAGCCCACAACCCTGGCATATGCCCTGACCAGAAATCGAACCGTGACCTCCTGGTTCATAGGTTGATGCTCAGCCACCGAGCCATGCCAGCTGGGCAGGAGTAAGAAATTCTTTATTTGGACCCTATACTTGTGGTGTTACCTTGGTCAAGTTATTTAATATTTCTTAGCCTTGGTTTCTGATAAAATTACATAACAATATGACCCACTTCATAGTATTGGTTGTGAGAATCAAGTGAGTCCAAAAATGTAAAAGACGCCCTAACCAGTTGCTCAGTGGTTAGAGCATCAGCCCATGCACCAAAGGGTCACAAGTTCAATTCCCGGTCAAGGGCACAACTCCTGGGTTGCAGGTTCAATCCCCCGGCCCAGTCCAGCCATGTCCTCCGCCCCAGGAGGCAACCAATCAATGTGTCTTTCTCACATCAATGTTTCTCTCTCTCTTTCTCTCCCCCTCCTCCCTTCCAGTCTCTCTAAAAATCAATGGAAAAGATATCCTCTGTGAAGATTAACAACAAAAATATGTAAAAGGCCTTTGAAAGCAGAAAGCTACAAATGTCATTGGCTATTATTTCAGCAGTTGACACAAAATGCTTATTAAAGCCCTGGCCGGTTTGGCTCAGTGGATAGAGCGTCGGCCTGCGGACTGAAGGGGCCCGGGTTCGATTCCGGTCAAGGGCATGTGCCTTGGCTGCGGGCACATCCCCAGTAGGAGGTGTGCAAGAGGCAGCTGATCGATGTTTCTCTCTCATCGATGTTTCTAACTCTCTATCCCTCTCCCTTCCTCTCTGTAAAAAATCAATTAAAAAATATATTTAAAAAATGCTTATTAAAAACCTTTTGAGGGGGCTGGAGGTAGGTTGAAGAGGGTAAAGGTGGTCAAATATATGACGACAAAAGACTTGACGACAAGAGACCGGCTGCCCGACTGCCCGACTGCCACAGCACCATGTGGGGGGTGGGGGCACGCTATACCCACTACCCTGGGAGGCACCAGGATCACTTAGGACAGAAATTTCCTGCCGGGATGCAAGAACTCACCCATTCCCCCTGCTGCCTCCTGGGTCACAACTCCTCTAGCAGCTCCACCCTCCAAGCTGGAGGAGCTGAAGGAAGAGAAGGAGACAGAGGAAGAGATATTTGATGGCACACAATTT
The DNA here is from genome assembly GCF_000327345.1 of Myotis davidii. Taxonomy (NCBI): domain Eukaryota; kingdom Metazoa; phylum Chordata; class Mammalia; order Chiroptera; family Vespertilionidae; genus Myotis; species Myotis davidii. The sequence goes on from NW_006285917.1 coordinate 914,399, forward strand.
AAAATGGACATCTAATCCAGTGCAGATGATTTGTGTGTGGAGTTAGCAGTGGTTCTCAACCTGTGGGTCGCAACCCCTTTGGCGGCCGAACGACCCTTTCACAGGGGTCGCCTAAGACCATCCTGCATATCAGATATTTACATTACGATTCATAACAGTAGCAACATTACAGTTATGAACTAGCAACAAAAATAATTTTATGGATGGGTCACAACAGGAGGAACTGTATTTAAAGGGCCAGAAGGTTGAGAACCACTGAGTTAGAGGAATCCCTCATGCTGTTGCTGCCACCACCTCTTCCTGAGGTATCCAAAGACCAGCTGGCCTCATCTCATCTGGAAGGGAGTGCTTGGTTCCTGGCCTCCCTTAGTTCTGAGGCAGCTAGACCAAGAATAGGAATGGGCACCTTGCCAAGCCCTTAAGTCTACTTTTTGTTCAGTTTGTAGGCACTCCTCTCAACCCCAGCCTCCCACGCTCAGGCTGAGGCAGAGACTGGGGGGTGAAGTATGTCACTGTCTGTCTGCTTAGTAAACATTCAAAGAAAAAAAATAAGAGATCAGAGACGTTGCTTTTTCTCACTCTCCTCCATGTGAGGACACAGTGAGAAGTTAGCTGTCTACAAGGCAGGCAGCAAGTCCTCAGGAAGAAACCAAATCAGCCAGCATCTTGATTTTGAACTTCCAAGCCTCCAGAAATGTGAGAAATAAATTCCTGTTGTTTGCGTCACCTAGCCTATGGTATTTTGTTATGGCAGCCTAAGCAGACTCCAACACCTACTTCCCACCGAGTTCATAGTTTGGAAACACTAAGTAACAGCCTACAGTAACTGATACAACAGCTGCTTCTGTTATGTTTGTAAAGCACCCAACATGAGCACCTGGTACATGACAGCCGCTCAGTAAATACCAGCCATTATGATTTTTTGAGAAGCATCTTGTTATATTGGAAAAGATATGGGTTGTTCAATGAGATTGTTCTGAGAGACCTCGGGTAAGTTACTCTTAGAGTTTCCGTTCTTCATCTTAAAATCTAACAGCACTTTGCACAGTTATTGTGATGATTTGTTCGGTGAAAGAGCCCTCTCACGTCATAGGCACTCCACCAGTGGTAGCTCCTCAAAGCTTTCCAAGAGTCCAGGACCAGCTTCCATTCAAAGTTTATTATGCATCAGGGACAGGCTAGATGAAGAAATACCAGAGTTAAGAATTTTACAGTAAGAGATCAACTGAAGGACTTATATGCATGCATATAAGCATAACCAATGGACATAAGACACTGGGGGTAGGGGAGGCCAGGGGATTGTCAAGGGTGGGGGAAAAAAGGAGACATATGTAATACCCTTTTAATACTTTAAGCAATAAAACTAAAAAAAAAAAAAGAATTTTACAGGAGAGAAAAAGACTTTAAACTTCAGGAAATAGGATTCATTTTGCAGCAGCTCTTTCCACAACCTCTTAAGAGCCTTGTCAATCTTCTCCCAGCCACAGTCAGGAGTTAGCCTGTATTCCGAAAACCACAGTTCAAGATCTCACAGCCTCACTCAGGAATATTTTTTTTATCCCTATAACTGTCACTCCCAACAGTCTTCACAGTATTATTCCCTGTGTTTTAAAAAAATCGTCAGTGACTAACTTACTCTTCCTAATAGGAATCAAGTCCAAACCTTTTAACATGATGTATTGATTAATGAAACACTACTGCTCTGGCCAGGTAAAGCATCATCCCGCTACACCAAGGTCACAGATTCAACCCCCAGTCAAGGCACATACAAGGGTTAACCAATGGATGCATAAATAAGTGGAATAGCAAAGTCAATATTTCACTCTCTCTCTCTCAAATCAATAAACAAAAAACATTTATTTTAAAGAGAAAACACTATCTACTATAAAACATAAAGCCCAAAATTCTAGTGGTGTAGCAAATGGAAATTAAATTATTGGTGAAGTCCCAAACACATGTTGATGATTAGCAGGTAGTTCTCTGCCAAGTGGTGATTAAGGGAGCTAGATTCCTTCCAACATGTGGCCCCATCATCTTTAACATTTGGCCATCAAGGTCACTGTGCTTAAGGTCATATGCATCAAGCCAGAAAGGAAAGAACATGAAGGATCTCTCTTGAGAGGTTTCCATGGGCCAAGCCTGGAAGTGAAACAAATTATTTAAAGGGAAACCGAAAAATATGGTCCAGGTATGTGTTTAAGAAAAAGAAGTAAAGAAATCTTGATGGCCAAAACCGGTTTGGCTCAGTGGATAGAGCGTCGGCCTGCGGACTGAAAGGTCCCAGGTTCAATTCCAGTCAAGGGCATGTACCTGGGTTGCGGGCACATCCCCAGTAGGAGAGGTGCAGGATGCAGCTGATCGATGTTTCTCTCTCATCGATGTTTCTAACTCTCTATCTCTCTCCCTTCTTCTCTGTAAAAGAGCAATAAAATATATATTTAAAAAAAGAAAAGAAAGAAATCTTGATGAATACATAGCCAGGCTCTGGCATTCAAGATTCTCCACACTCTGTCTTATACTTACCTTTCAAACTTGATCTTTCAAAGTTGATACCATTTACCTTTCAAACTTGATACTGTTTTCCAGATATGGTTATTAGTCAGCTTTGCTGTAGTAACAACCACTCCCAAAAATCTCAGTGGCTTATAGCAGCAAAGGTTTATTTATGCCTTATTATGTATGTTGTGAGCAGGCTGCAGCTCTGTTCTATGGGTCTTCTGATTTCAGGACACAGGTAGAGGGAACCAGTCTCCTGTGGAATATAACCATTCTAGTGGCAAAGAAGAACAAGAAAAATGGAAACAAGATCATACACCATTGCCAAGTAGGATTTATCCCAGGGATGCAAGGATGGTACAATATCCGCAAATCAATAAACATGATACATCACATAAACAAATTGAAAGAAAAAAAAACACATAGTCATATCAATTGATGCAGAAAAAGCATTTGACAAAATCCAACACCCATTTTTGATAAAAGCTCTCAGCAAGGTGGGAATAGAAGGATCATACCTCAACATAATAAAAGCCATATATGACAAACTCACAGCCAACATCATACTCAATGGTCAAAAACTAACACCATTTCCCCTAAGAACAGGAACAAGACAGGGGTGCCCACTCTCACCTCTACTGTTCGACATAGTACTGGAAGTATCAGACATT